>NC_056663.1:53379626-53687959 GCF_018350195.1 Panthera tigris | reverse complement strand
CGTTAAAAATTAAATGATCATCAAAAGACTGAGTGAGCAGAAACTACAGGGAGACCTGATATGGATAAACAATGGTTTTAGAAAAGAGAAAATCAGTGCAAGAACAACCTAAATGAAACAAAATGACTTCCACCAAAGAAGGGGGTTAAATTTCATCCCATTAGCTCAGAGAGGGATCAGCTGTTCTCTAACTACCTCTGGGGGAGACTCATGCACCAGGCCAGAGACTTCCTGGAAGTCTGTAAGTGAAACATCACTGCCTAATCATTGTCTAAGGGATGGAGGCAAGTCCAAGTGGGAGAGAGGGAGATGAGAGTTCATGCTGTTCTGCCATCTTGGCTCCCTCCAAGAGGGAGATAAGAGTTCAGATAGGGAAAAGCAGAGAGGAATTCTTCGGTAATTCTAAAAATCTGTAGGAAGAAGAGTCCCAGTAGAGCTGGAAGACTTAATGGAGAAGAAAGCACTCCCAAATTTCCCCTAAGAGGAAAAATAAGACTTCAATATCATCTACAGATAAATTAAATGGGTATCACAGATGAAGTTTGCCCAGGACTCATCTGTGAATATATACAGTTTATCTACTCAATGTTGATATATGTTATAAGCTCATTTGTGTTAATTAAACCTCTTAACATAACTTTATGAAAGGATTATTCGTCTTATGCTTTAGCTAGTCTCTGTAGGGTGTTGGCAACATTCCAAGAAACTACTAAGGAGAATTTTTAAAAGATGGTGTATATCATAGTAATACATATGTGCTCATAATAAATATATGTATCTTCATGCTCTCTCATAGAACAAATAGTTTGTTATTGAGCCTTCTTGATGAGATTGAGAACAAAATTCTTTTCCTTATATTTTTAAAACCAAATCCTGAAGTACTAAAACTCATTTCACACACACACACACACACACACACACACACACACACACACACGTGCACATCGTTGTTAAGTAGGGTTAGTTAGGTAGGAACTTTCCAACCAACTCCCTGAACATGAACTGCTTAACTATTTGCCTGCATCTGTTACTATTTGACAGGGTACTTGTGGCCCAGCCTCAGGTCCTGTTATCTAGCTCGTTTGAGTCCATATGAAGCATAGTTGTCTTGTTTGTAGATAGGCTGCTAGTTTCATCACAGCAATGGAAACGTGTCGTCTAACTGGTCTAGAGAGTGTCAGTGCTAACTTTAACTCATTCATCTGTCAGAGATTCAAAATCACAGCTGAAGAGGTATTTGCAATTTAAATTGATTGCCAAGTACTTAACATTAATTGACATGCTAAATTCATGACTAAGTAACAAATTATGACTAGTGCCAATCATCTTAGAGAACACAATTCCCTCTCTTGCTGCCCATTTTATCTTTATAGAAGTTGAAATGACATTTTGGAGTGCATTCTTTTAGAAAAATCAAATTCTCTTAGAAAAAGGTTGCATGATAACAAATACCTTGAAGATGAATACCACTGCTATGAATTGTTCATGAGATTCAGATCATTTCTATGCCATGTTAGGTGGCCAACAAGTGCTTAATTGATCTGGTAGCAGTGAATTCTATACAACATCTTCCTCTGGAGAGGACCACATGCAGATAATAGTAACTTTCCATTATAAATTAGCTTTAGTAGGCAGAGAAGAGAGTTAAGTGACACTACATGTACCCCTATAATCTTCCTCATTTTGTCTTAATCCAAATATTTCAAATGCATCAACAAAACACAATTAAGTTTTCAGCCTGCTTAGCCAGCACAACAGGAATTCTACAAAAATATGTGGTCCAATAGAGAAATTGCAGAACTATGTGCTTGACAACTCCCTTCTCCACTTAAAGCTTTCTTTCTGTTATGAGTTTCTCTTTGGCACTTTTCTCCTGGAGCACTGGAAATATGCTTTTAAAGATCATGTTTGTTTTAATAACATCACAGCACAATTAAGCAATTGTATTCTTTGTGATATTCTTGATAAGAAACTTTACCTGTGAGAATAGGATAGACAGTCTCTTTTTGAGATACATGAACATAAGGACGGTCTTGTGGATGACTACACCAGGCAGAGATTTATTTGTATTTCTGATGGGTTTGCCAGGATGTGTAACCTTCATGCATACTTATCTTTCTGCGACCTTTCCCATAAATATACCCTATTTCTGATTCATGCTTATAATGATATTCAGAACACATTCATGCTGCCACTCACTGGTTACTCATGCTTGAAATTAAAAATCTTTCAGACCAATGCCATTGCTATATTTGGTTAGGCTTTACCCATTACTCAAAGTAAGAAAAATAAGATGGTGAGGATAAGATGTTAACAGACATAAGCTTAATGTTAAATGGATAGCAGGATGTGTTCAGGCTTTTCTAAAAGGAAATGAAATAGGGTCCATCTAGTCATATGCTACATTAACATTATTAAATCTAGAAATATGAATTATACAGGAATAGTCATTGAATACTACATGAGACTCATAAAGTGAAACTTTACAAGAACTTAAGCCATTGACAATAGATACTAAGGACCAATGACTCATTTTTGGAAAAGTTCATAAAAAGATAGAAAAAAAATAGACTTTCCTTCAAATTACACACATTTCCTTCCAATTGTCATAAAAAAGTTATGGTTAAACTTAGTTGATACCGGAAACAATCACATCTTAATAGTTTAGACTTTTAAGCATTATTCTTTGATTGTCATAAGCACTATAAAATAAGAGTTCTAATTTCTTATCATAGAGAAGTCTACGTACAAAATTTTAATGTTTTTTTATTTTTTTTTTTATTTTTGAGACAGAGAGAGACAGAGCATGAGCAGGGGAGGGGAAGAGAGAGAGGGAGATACAGAATCCGAAGCAGGCTCCAGGCTCTGAGCCGTCAGCACAGAGCCCGACGCGGGGCTCGAACTCACAGACCGTGAGATCATGACCTGAGCCGAAGTCGGACGCTCAACCGACTGAGCCACCCAGGCGCCCCAACAAAAGTTTAATGTTTTAATGAACTTATCTGTAGCAATACAGCTGAAAAAGCAAATACTTTTTGAGGAAAGATAAAATTACAAGGAAATTTTTTAATAAAAAAGCCATGTTCATTTGAGCAATGTTCGCAAACAGTAATTTGATTGTACAATTACTTAGCTCATATTTAAGAGACTGTAGCACCAATTTAAAATACTGACCAGGGGGTACCTGGGTGGCTCAGTCGGTTGAGTGTCCGACTTTGGCTCAGGTCATGATCTCATGGTTTGTAACTTCAAGCCCCACATCAGGCTCACTGCTGTGAGCAAAGAGCCCTCTTCAGAGCCTCTGTCCCACTCTCTGTGTCCCTCTCCCACTTGTACTCTCTCAAAAAATAAAACACTAAAAAAAATTAAAACAGTGACCAGGACTCAGAAATGCAAAATTAGACCATATTGGGAAGCAATACAAGTAATAAGCCGTTATACACTCTTACAAGGATACAGTAGTGAAGTTTTCTTTTTGGAAAAAAGACTCTTTGTTGGCCAGAATACATGTATACAGATATTCAATAATATATAATTAAGAACTACTTTGTGCTAAGAATTATTCTAGTGGTTAATGATATAATAATGAATATTGCAGAGTGGATTGCTGCTCTGTGGAGCCCATAATCAAAAAATTCTAGGGGCACCTGGGTGGCCCAGTCGGTTAAGCATCCAACTTTGGTTCAGGTCATGATCTCACGGTTCATGGGTTCAAGCCCCGTGTCAGGCTCTGTGCTGACAGCTCAGAGCCTGGAACCTGCATCGGATTCTGTGTCTCCTTTTCTCTTTGCCCCTCCCCCACTGATGTTCTATGTCTCTCTCCTTCAAAAATAAATAAACATTAATTTAAAAAAAATTCTAAGTAAATGTCTATGGATTTAAATGAAATATTAAAAAGATAAAGAGTACTTAAAACTAAATTGAATAAGGGGCGCCTGCGTGCCTCAGTCAGTTAAGCATCAGACTTTGGCTCCGGTCATGATCTCAGTGATCATGGGTTCCAGCCCCACGTTGGGCTCTGTGCTGACTGACAGCTTAGAGCCTGGAGCCTGCTTCGAATTCTGTGTCTCTCTTTCTTTCTGCACCTTGTGCACTCACACTCCGTATCTCTTTGTCTCTCAAAAATGAATAAACATTAAAAAATTAAAAAAAAAAAAACTAAACTGAATAAAATAATAGGATGTCAATGAAGTCTATTTGTCAAATCAGTACATAGAGTTAAATGCTATCCTAAAAGCCAAATAAAGTGCTGTAAGAAAAACATCATCATCGTAGTGTGTGAATGAATTGCCTTATGTAAGTCATTGAGTTACTTGCTATGAAGAAATATAAAGTGGATTGGTATGAAATTACAGCTTATTTGGGATTTTTATGGATTTCCAATAATTTATTTACCAGTGACAATTCTTAAATATAAGGAATGTGCAGCACAGAAATATAAAGAGATAGAAACTCTGATGGAGAGAATGAGGTACAGAATAGTGTAATAGATTTTACAGAAAGAACAAATGGAGTGATAAAAATTGACTATTATTATCTTTAAAAGATTAACATTAACCATAGTAATGATCAGAAAGCAGCAAAAATTCCTAGCAGACAAAAGTAAATCCAGATGTAAGCTAATTCAGAAAAAGGGAGCTAAAAAAAAATTATTATTAAAAGTAATGAAAGTGAAGACATTAAAAAGATACCTCAGATGAAATGATACTGTATTATAAATAAGTTTATGTCAATAATTTGAAATTCTTAAGGAAATGGACAAATTTCTTAAAAACAACTTTTGCAAAATGTAGAAAAAGGGAATAGTCCTCTATCTGTTCAAGAGTAGAATCTGTAAATGTAATCTTTCCCCCAAGCAAAATGACTAACATGGATGGCATTACTAGTAAATTTTACCAAATACTTATGGAAGAAATGACAGTGTTACACAAACTATTTTACAGAGTAGGGGAAGAATGAATATTTCCTAATTTTTTGAAACTAGCATAAAACTGATACCACACACGGCTCTTGACAATATAAGAAAAGATAATTACAGTTCAATATCCAAAATGAACACAGCAGCAAAAATCCTAAACCAAATATCATAAATTAAACCTGCAATATATAAAAAGACTAATCAATTATGGTCATAGGGGAGTTATCCCAGAGCTGCAAAGATGATTTTCTACTTGAAAATCAATATATATTTGATTGATTTTAATATAAGCCATATTACTAACAGAATGAAGGAGAAAAGTCAATCATTTGAATGAATGCTGATAGCACTGAATGAAATTGAATGCCTACTCATGATTAAAAAAAAACAACTCAGTGTATAAGTAATGGAAGGAAAACTCTTCAGTCTGATAAAGAACGTTTAGGAGAAATCTGCAGTTAAAACCATTTTTAATTGCAAAATATTGCATGATTTCTCACTGATATCAGAGAAAAGACAAAGGTGGTCATTCTCCATCCATTTTATTTATCATTGTACAGGACTTGTGAACCAGTGCAATAATGTAGGAGGGAAAAGGAGGGAAAGAGGAGGAGAAGGAGAGAGGGAAGAAGAGGAAGAGAGATTTAAAGCATAAAGAACAGAAAGGTGTACAAATGTCTTAACCATTTGCATGGGCATATTCATAGACAATACAAAGAAAGTAGCAAAGTAGTACCAAAACTACCTAAGTTATCAAGTTCTTAGGATATTCATCAACATTCTAAGATATAATTGTCTGTTTGTATATTTATAGAAACAACTGGAAAATACAGTCTAAATTATAACATTTGCACACACATACATACACACATTTCCAAGCTCTGTCTGCTTAGAGGGCCTAGAAATAATGACACTTCTGTAGCAATAATCGTACCTAGTAACCAGATCTGGGTTTCTAATACCATTCTCCAATAAAAATAGCCAGGGATCCATGGAGAAATTGTTGACTCTAGGGTTGTAGCAGGGAAGATACAAGATGAGTCTGGAACATCTTGTAGTAGCAGGATGCAAGAAAGTGCACATAAAAAACAAAATGATGGAAATATGTGAAAAGGATACAGAAGTCAACTGAATGACCAAAACTGTAATGACTTGAACAAAAACGTAGCTAATGTACTCTTGAATTATAACCCAAAGTATAAAACAAATATCCATGAATTCATACTAGTATAAATAAATCTAGATAAATGTCTTATATAGAAGAATGGCAAATAATATGATTCCCTCAAGGGAATGGAAAGTAATTCTTCCTTATCCTTAAGTATGGTCTGTGTGCTGCTTTCCAAAGAATATTGTATGGAGAAGGTGAAAAAAGGAGTTAACTTTACAGTGGCGAAGTCTGACAAGTCACTGCTAATGAGAATACATAGTATACAAAGTGACAGCACACACCCTTGATATAAAGTGAGGAGAATGGCACTTTACCTCTGTGGTTTTCCTTCCAAACCTCATGGTTCCAGCCTAGTCATAAGAAAAATGTCAGCTGAGAGACATTCTACAAAGTACCTGACCAGCACTCAAAACTGTTAAGACCATAAAATATACGGAAAGTATAAGGAGAGGAGACAGGACACCTAAACTTAACATAGTATCCTGGATAGGTCTAGGGACAGAAAAAAGACATTAGAAGTAATAAGGAGGGGCGCCTGGGTGGCTCAGCCGGTTGGGCGTCCGACTTCGGCTTAGGTCATGATCTCACGGTCTGTGAGTTCGAGCTCCGAGCCGGGTTCTGTGCTGACGGCTCAGAGCCTGGAGCCTGCTTCGGATTCTGTGTCTCCCTCTCTGTCTGACCCTCTCCCATTCATGCTCTGTCTCTCTCTGTCTCAAAAATAAATAAACATTAAAATTAAAAAAAAAAAGAAGTAATAAGAAAATACTAAAAAATGTACAGACTTCAGTTAATAATAATTTATCAAATGCTTGTCCGTTAGTTGTGCCAAATGTATCATATTAATGCCAGATGTTAATAGCAGAGGACACTGGGAAGGAGGTATGGGGGAACTCCATACTATGTAACTTTTTTATAGATATGAAACTACTCTAGAATAAAAAACTATTTGAAGAATTTTAATGTAAAATTTATTACCATACATCAATACTTCAGAATAAACAAAATATAGGACAAGCTCTAAAAAATGTAGCTAAGAATAACTGAAGAAGACAAATAAACTGATACCCTAGTTCACGGATTAGAAGACTTACTGTTTTGGGGGTTGTTCTGTTTTAATGATTTCTGTGTTCTACAGAAAGAGGGAACTAATTCTGGTAAAGGATATCAAACTCAAGCAAGTATCAAATTTATTCTGCAAATATTAGAAATATCCCTTTTAAAACCAGGTATAAAATAAGTTTCACTCAACACTATTTTTGCTAAAACAGCAAGACAAGTAAAAGATGTCAAGCACATAAAGATGAAAAGGAACAAATCAACATATTATTCCTAGATAAAATGATTGCATGAAGGAACTGTAACATTTTAGGGCTAAAATGAAAGCATATTAAACCAATGTAAACAACAATCATATTCTTATGTACCAGCAATAAAGAATTAGAAAACACAGCTAAAGTGTTGCAAAGTAAAATAAAAATAAGGAGTAATTATTAAAATTATAAGATATGTAAAAAATTTATGAGAAGTTCTATCTTTGTTAAATAATATTAGATAATATTTAAGTAAAAGAGAGATACGTTATATTCATATATGGAAAGATTCAGTATTTTAAGATGACAACTTTCTCAACATTCATTCATAGATTCCAGTTTAATTTGTGGAACTTGACAAGGTGATTCTAAAATTTACATGAAAAAGCAAACTTCTAAGAAGAGTTAAGAATACTTTGAAAAAGAATAAAGTATGTTTGAGAAGTTGTCCTATTAAATGTCAAGCCCAATTTAAAGTTATAATAAATAAGACTATAATATTGATGCAGGCATAGATAAATTCAGCATTGGCACAAAATTACAAATTTTGAAACAGACTTATTCCATCTAGGGATAGATATGACAGAGGTACAATTGCGAACTATTAGAAGTAATTATTCAATTGTGAAATAAATAAAAATAAATACCTACTGCACATCGTACACATATAAACAACTACACAAAATTCCAGGTGCACTAAAACCTTAATAGGAAAAGCAAAATGCTTTCAGGAGGAGAAAATATAAGAAAATGTCTTTATGAACTTGGGTGAGAGAAGGATTTCTTTAGACAAAGAAGCACAAACCAGTGAGTAAAACAATGTTAAATTTTACAAATTAAAATAAAAATAATTTATACATCATAAAACATCATGAACACACTAAACAAAAGCAGAATTGGTATTTAAAATGCACATAACAGAGCATTCATCTTCAGACTAATATGTGTGTTTGTGTGTGTGTGTGTGTGGTGTATGTTGGTGTATACATTATAAAAACAAACGACCATAAATGTAGAAGACATAAAGAGGCATTTTGCACAAAGGACACCAGAATGGCAAAAATGAATGAATGAATGAATGAATGACATTCCAGTAAAATGCGTAACCACACTATTAATCAAGGCAGTACGTAATAATGGCAATTATGTCCAAAGTAGGTAAATACTATCTGTGAGTGATATAAAACATGAGAAAATCTCATAAAATTAATTGTAGGTCTTTAAGACAGAATGGCCACATTAGAGAGCAATACAGTAATATTTGAGCCAAGCAATTTCACTTCTGAGTATCTAACCTTGTGCCAAATAATTCCACCCCTGGGTATATACCCTGTGGAATATTTTGCCTATGCCTCTTAGAAGATAATGTGCAACAATTTTCAATGCAGAGTTTTTGTAGTAGTAAAAACATTAAAAGCCAAAATATCCAGCAAATGTAGAATGAATAAATGCAATATAGAATACTTCTTGAAATAAAAATGAATGAAATAGTCTAAGGCTTATCTTAAAAAAACATGAATTTGAACAAAAAAATCAAATTCTATGTGGATACTATAGTATGGCCATTTTGTTCACATTTTCATAATGTAGAATGGAATTTTATGTCTTCATATTAAATTCAGAAGCAAAGCCTCTTTTGGAAAGGCAGGGAAGCAGTGTTTGGGGAAAGAGTACATGGTCAGCTTCAGTTTCTTTTTAATGTTTAATTTCTTAAGATGATAGGAAAATGAGTGTTATTTATATCACCTATGCAAAAATTTGTATAGGTAATAACTTTGTTTGATAAAAAACTTTATTTGATAAAAAATACACTTAGAAAAAAAGGACATGTAGGATTTTCCATTAAGAATCTGTAAATGGAAAAAAAAAAAAAGAATCTGTAAATGGAGGGGCCCCTGGGTGACTAGTCAGTGAAGTGTATGACTCTTGATCTCAGCTCAGGTGTGTCACACGGGGAATGGAGCCTACTTTTAAAAAACTACACTAAACTAAACTAAGCTAAACTAAACTAGAATAAACTAAAATAAAATAAAAAGAATCTATAAATGGCTACTATAATTTTTTTTATGCCATCCTGGCTTAGACTTCTTTGGAAATTCTAATTGATGATTCAACGTAGCGTGTACAAATGTATGATTATATAAAGCCATCATTTCTGTGAAAAATTGAGAAAATGTGCTATTTGGCAATTCGGTGAGATCACGGCAGACCCTCAGATACTCTCACCCAACGCCGCCATATGTCTTTGTATACAAACACCTGAAAAACTTTTATACCAAAATAGCTAACTTTTTTGTTTTTATTTTGTAAAAATAATTTATTCTATCAGCACTAGTGAAAAGTAATGGTTCAATGAGTAAATATTGACTTAAGGCACATAGCCGAGCAGTTTTCTAACTCTCTGAGAACATATGTGTAACAAGATGGAGAGCCATCTGTTTTTCTGAAGATAGGTTAAGCCAATATATTCAGTTTGAGACACTGCTATATATACACACCCAAATTACTACATTCATCTATGATTTTTTTTTAAAGCCCAACTTACAAATGCTTTCAGCCTGGCATATAAGCCTTATCCAGAACTCATCACAGGTTTGCAAGAGTTTATGTTTTACTTAGGATTCAAATCAATGTGGAGATCTTAAGCCTCCCCTCAGAGAAGCAATGAAAACAATCGTGAGCAACTTTTGTCACCCCAAGTTTAGAAGGCAGGACAGACGTACCTCCCTTACCAAGCCATGTTACAAAAGGGGAAAAAGAATGACTCTAATGATGGTAAACCAACTTTCTCTTTAATTTAATGTTTTTAAGAACTGTGGTTTCCAATAGTTGTTCAATCATTGCCTGCTTAAGAAAAATGTGAACTTGGACGAATGGAGGCTGAACACACCCTTAGAGAATCTCATAATATATGACACATGACCCAAATGTGAGAGAGGTAAGGGAGTTTCAAATTTCCACAATATCTACAGAAAAAAAGTTGATGACTATATGCCAAGAATAATAAAATTGTACTCAAGTGAGAATAGTTGGAACTACATTAAGTTAATTAGACAAATCTATACTGGGAAAGGAGGAGTTTCATGGGTAAAAATAAATTTTGAGCTTATGCTCTTGGAAAAATTCGCATAAATATTTGAAAAAAAACAGATTTGGTACAAGAAGAAGATGCAAAATATGTTAAAATTTTAAATTAACTTCATTTTCAAAAAATTGGTAAATATGTAGAATATCTACTAGAGCTATTTTCTCAAGAATCAAATAATTACCTCAAATGGGACTAAGGGTGAATTTTAAATGTGGAGAGATACAATTGTGAGAAACTACACCAGCAGAGGGAGCTTAATATATCTTGACTGTAAATAGACATTGAAGACAGTTAATGTCTTTGTTAAGCAGAGATATACAGATTGGGAGAATTATTTAGCTTTATTTTAGATATGAGATCTCAGATGCAAAGATATTTATTAATGATTGCAGGTCATTTGAAATTCAATCTTCTCAATTTTAATACATCTTCTTAGTTGACTTAGGCTATTTGTATTGTAAAACCAAAAGTAAACTACATCAGTATAAGGAATGTAAATATTTTAAAAATACATAAATGCTTCCATAAAAATAAATTAATTTAAACAACATCACAGCAAATAAAATAATGGGACCAAGTTTACTTGCAGAGCTATGATGTAGAAAATATGAATAAAATACATCAACTTAATTAAGTGGTAAGAAAATATTTTATGAATCGTAAGATATTAAATATAGTAAGTTTTAATTTTATTCATTCTTATGTATATGGACACCATGTTGCCGCTCTTCTATCTGATGCCATTCAAAATTTTACAAATATTGAATCTGATTACATGAATAGAAATAGTATCACCTGTTTAAAAGTTTAGAAGACTAAAAAGAGAGATATCAAAGAGGACACAGTAAATTTTATAATAATTAATCTCTGAGATGTTTGATTAATGCTTATTGATGCTACTTGTGACCCAGATGAGGAAAGGGATAGATGCTAAAAACGATTTCAAAAAATACATTACGATGGGGCGCCTGGGTGGCTCAGTTGGTTGAGCATCCAACTTCGGCTCAGGTCATGATCTCATGGTTTGTGGGCTTGGAGCCTGCTTCAGATTCCGTGTCTCCTTCTCTCACTACCCCTCTCCTGCTCACGCTTTGTCTCTCTGTTTCTCTCTCAAAAATAAACATTAAATTATTTTTAAAAAATACATTATGATGGAATATGTGGGAATTGAAAGGATTTCTATGTTACAGAAGGGAAATAAAACTGAGTAAGAGTCACTGTGGGAGTGTATGTATAATATTCTGCAAGTTTTTATGTAATATTATTTTATAAAGGAAGTCTAAAATTATTAAAGATGAGAAATTTAGCTGGTGTCGTCACCCTGTAGATTGTGTGCTATAACCATTTATGGCGGGCTGATGAATTATGCTATAAAAAGCAAAGGCCTTCAGGAACCTGACAATCTTTCAGGTTTAATGAGAAGGAAATCTGGCCATGTCTTCTTTTTTCCAAGTCTCTTCCTCCATCCCACAAAGACAAGTAAGGCTGTAAGTCTTTCCAACTATTGCTGCTGAAAGTATTTTGTGGAAGCAATCTTGCAGAAGAGAAAGTATAAACATATTTTTAGGCTTTCGAGATTGTACAGTATGTATAGCAGCGATTAAAAGGAAAGGTTGCCAGGGCTAGAAATACAATTTGGAAAGTCTAAGCAGAAAAAAGCCAGTAGAGATTCCTTCATCTTTAAATATGATTTGGACTAAGAATGTACTGTAGAGGAAAAAAATTTTCCCCCCAAAATGTGTCTCTTCGGCACATGGATTATTTTAGGTTGATTATTTTTAAGAAACAGAAGACTCAACGGAGAGCCTGGGTGATTCAGTCGGTTAAGCACCCAGCTCTTGATCTCAGCTCAGGTCATGGTCTCACACTTCGTGGGATCAACCCCTGCATCAGGTTCTGTGCTGACAGTATGGTGTCTGCTTGGGATTATCTCTCTTCCTCACTCTGCCCCTCTTCCCCACCCCCAAGTAAATTAAAAAAAAAAAAAAAAAAAAAAGTTTAAAAAAACCCCAGAGGACTCAGGAAGTTTTTCTTTTTGCCAACTGCCTAAAAGGATTTAGACAGAGGACCTGTTCCAGGAAGGGAGCTAGCACCATAGATAACTATAGTTATAATATGAACTAGGTCTGGTAGATAGGTAGGAGCCCTAGCAACGCCTATTGGATTAAAGTCCTCTCAATGTCCCATTGTTTCTGAGTGGCCCAGCAAACACTTGTTTACCAAACATTTACTCTTTTTCACCTTCCTGTGAATTGCTGTCCTTCCTTTGAAGTCCCAGACTCCTACCACCTTCTCCTTAGTTTAGGATGACATATATACCTCATTTTGCCTGACTATCTTTGAAATCCCTTATGTTCATGCGAATTCTTCATATGTATGTTATTATATTTGATTTTCTCCTGTTAATTGTCTCATGTTGACTTAATTCCTAAACCAGTCAAAAGATTCTTGAAGGGTAGAGGAAAATTTTTCTCTCCAGTAGTACAAATGCAGGATATAAATCAGGACAAAATATTCAATGAAAACCCATAATATGTCAAAGCTTAAAACAGGATCATAGTCATTTTAGAGTCAGAATTGCACCAGAACCACACTGTGCTTATGCAAGCAAATTATACTCATTTTCTCTGTGTTTCCACACACATACATTCATGTGAATTTGTATACGGTAGTGAAGATAATTCTATATAATGCCCAAATAAGTGAGTTAAGTTCTTCTTCACTGATGCTTTTATTGTAATTATATTATATTGAGTTTGATAAAACCACAGAGATGCCACTAAATGACTAAATATTGCATACATGAGGGGAAAAAAAGATGCCTAAGTAAAGTCTCTTCCTGTTGAGATAGATCCTCTATGCGCACACACACACACACACACACACACACACACACACACCTGTATATCCACCCGTAATAATTCGCATATTAGATTATTTATTCTTAGAGAATTTGCTATCAAGTCATTCTGAGATACGTAAAATGAACATAGTTCTCTACTTACTTAATAATGGTTTTGGAAGCTAATAAATTTTTAAGTATTTTACATCCTATTTTAGCTAACATCAACTTTGAAAATTAATGCAAATTATACTTGCTAAATTTAGGAATGGATTATAATTCTAGGTAATTTAAAAACCACCATACATAGTTTCAATTAGAAAAAAAAAATTGCCTGCTAGACAATTTTCAGATATGAGTGGCTCATAAGTCTGTCTCTGCATTTTAGTTTTGCTAAAATGCACAATAAAAGCTTCAGGGTAAGGTAGAGATACAACAGGGTAAGGTAGAGATACAACATGATCGTTAGAGAAAGTTATAACATTTAAATCAGAATAAATTTGGTCTGTAATGATAATTGTTTTGGCTTTAATAACTTCATTATATAAAATGTTCTCAACTACATAGCTCTCAACAGAAGTCTCTGTTCAAAGTGTTTCAATAAATTAAGGCAGATACCACAATTCACAAAACGTTTATAATGTTTGAGCAAATACTATATTCATTTGGAAAAGTAACCAAATAAAGACTCAAAATAATATTATAAACACATTCTAAGTACACAGAATAATTGAACATGAAATTATATACTTCTATGTTTATGTCTGGTTTATAAAGAGTATTGAAAAGAAATGGTTTATATGGTAAAATTTTAGTTTTAATTTGAGATTTAATATTTAATTACCAAAATGGGAAAAAACATGCTTGTTTTTATTTACGTTTTCTCTACTATACCATCTCTAAATGAAACGTTATTGCCTGTAGTTGATTACAGTTTAGTTATACCATTAATTTTATGTTTTTAAATATCATTACATCAGTTTTGGCTTTAAATTACATAACACTAGCAGAAAATGCGCCATTAATGTAATTACAAAATACTCCAGTGTGAAACTTGTTACAAAGTAAACATGCCTACCATTGTCGTCTCAGCGATAGAGCCAAAGCTGTTTATGAATATGTTGCATGTGACATTAACAGGAGGGCCTGAAAGAGATTAAAACATAAAGACTATTTAGATACTTATCTAAAATATTTTTAAATAATTCCATGCTTTTCATTATCAGTTTTTTTTTTTAAAAAAAGGAACATATATATTTTATATCTGTGTACACACAGATGCATAAAATTGAAGGCAATCACTCTGTGAAATAATCTGAATTGAAAATCGCAAATTCATAGTCTCCTTTGAACACTGAGGCTGGCCATTATATAAGTCTTCAATCTCATTTGGTCTTGATATCTCTGATGGCTTTGTAAATGTCTGATTTGGTAAGTCCAACATTGGAGCTCCTTTAGGCTGTTCCTATTGATTTTTTCCTACCATGTACCGGCCCTATTTTTCTGTTTCTTTTCATGCTACATATTTTTGTTGTTGTTAAAAATTGGATACATTAAATCATGCAATGTGGCAACCCTGGAAACCAGACCTCCCATTTGCAAAGCCCAGTTGTTGTTACTGGTGTTTATTATTGTTGTTTGTTGTTTAGTGACTTTCCTGGACTAATAGTCTGTATTTCCCCACAGTGTGCAGCCACTGAGGATTCTGTATCACACAGTGTTAGGCAGCTGCGGTGTTAAAACAGTTTCTTATGATCATTTTCTTTTCTTTCTTTCTTTCTTTCTTTTCCTTTCTTTCTTTTTCTTTCTTTCTTTTCCTTTCTTTCTTTTCCTTTCTTTCTTTTCCTTTCTTTCCTTTCCTTTCTTTCTTTTTCTTTCTTTCTTTTGAGAGCGCATGTGCAAGAGAGCATGCAGGGGAGGGAACAGGGAGGGAACAAGGGCAGGGGCAGGGGAGGGGCAGAGAGAGAATTCAGCTCTAAGGACCCTGAGATCAGGACCCTGAGATCAGGACCCTGAGATCACTACTTCAGCCAAAATCAAGAATCATCAGCTTAAAGGACTGAGCCACCCAGGTGCCCCTTTTGTGATCACTTTTGTGATCCTTTTTAATAAATGCCCAGGGATAGGATTTTCCCACTGAGGGAGTTCCCAGTCAAAGCCAAATAATGATAAACCATCTGAGTGGTACTTTTCTAGGGAGCAGGCCAGATAAAAATAACATAGCTCTAGGGATGGACTTTGATACCTGCTAGGCTCTGGATTGTAAGCTTCTATGGTTGAGAGGCTGCTGGTTTTCAAGGCTACCAGGAGCTCAGGAGGGGAGCCATATTTACATGCCCTGTTTTTAGAGAAACCTATTAGTTTTACTTGAATACACATTCCTCAGTGTGTTACAAGCTTTTCAGAGCTCCCGAAGGTTAACTTTGACAGTTTTTTCAGTACTTTTATTGCTTTTTTTTTTGGAGGAGTGAATTTACAGAAAACACCATTCTGCCTTTCCAGAAGTCCCCTGTAAGTGCATTTAGCATTCATCATAAAAACCAATAATTTTTGTTTTTATGAGATCCACTTATTCATTAATTTACTAAATATTTACAAATTGTGTACACCAAATTGCAGAAAACACAACGAGATTATCATCTAGCAGGGCAGAAGGAATAAGATCTCATAAATTGTTTAGTACTTCATGTACTAAAGATGTGTTGTGCTGATTCATAGATACCACTTAATCCATATAACACTGCAAATGGGTAATATTACACCACTTATCAAAAAAGGAATTAAAGTTCAGAGACGATACATAAGGTGCTAATGAATAGCATAGTTAAAATTGGAACCACTAGTCTGATTCTAGGAGTCATTTTTTCCCATCATATCAAGTTGTACCATGACCTTCACATAACATTACATCCCAAGGATTCCATTATCTAGCTACAGACTTTATTATTAGGCTGATAGATATATAAATCAGCAACACTGAAATATTGTGTGGTAAGGGTTAAAATAACTCGGAGTTAAATTCTACCTATTAGTCAGATAATGCCACACACAAAAACTAATATATAAGCCTTAGCTAAGATGCCTGCCCTTTGCCCTATACCTCTATGTCCCCTTCGCTAGAGGTAATCACTCCAACTTATATAATAGATTCTTTGGGGATTTACCTAATTTTCTCTAAATAATGAACTTATTTTGCTACTTTTAGATGCTCCCATTTTAAGCATATGTTCTGATACCCACAGCAGAGGAGGATTTATTTAGCTTTCTTTCAAGCCATTATCACCACCTCCATTAACATAAACCTCTTTTTTTATCCTCCTAGTACACAGATATGGTTACACTGCCATTGTTGTTAGATTAGTATTCACTTTTTACATTATGACAAGGTAAATATTATTTCCAACCAAGCCATGCAATAAATTATGATTACTTTTCTTTCCCAGTAAACACTTTCTTGAGGTTGATAAACTCTTTATGTATTTCACATAGTTTCTTCCATATGTATCATTAACCTACCCAGAAGTTCTGAAATGTCTGAATTATGTTTCAGTGTCAGACTCATCAGATATTTTATTAGCTTTATCTTCCTTTGGATATATTCCAAAATTAGATTTTTTTTTTTCTTTTTGCTCTGGAGCATAGCAGCCATCTTATGACTTCCCATAATCATTATACTGGGGTTTACTTCCATCTCTCTTCTGTCAGATTGCCTTTCATGGTCCCTGACTTTCCTTTTTACTTGGCTTATTTCTTAATTTTAGTAGAATAAATCCTTTAGGAATTTTTTGAGAAATGATGCATAAGGATGTGAAGCTTTTGAGAATTCACTTGTTCACAATTCTTTTAATGTCCTTTTAATTTATTTATTTACTATTTTTTAATGTTTATTTATCTTTGAGAGAGACAGAGACAGAGCATGAGTGGGGGAGGAGCAGAGAGAGAGAGGGAGACACAGAATCTGAAGCAGGCTTCAGGTTCTGAGCTGTCAGCACAGAGCCCAACTCAGGGCTTGAACCCACGCACCACAAGATCATGACCTGAGCTGAAGTTGGAAGTTCAACTGACTGAGCCACCCAGGCACCCCTAAATGTCCTTTTAACATCTAAATTTGGTAGAAAACTTTAGGTTCAAAAAAATTTTTTTTCTGAATTTCAAAGACATTTCTCTTTTATTTTTATTTTCTTGCATTGCTGTTAAAAATTCCAAAGCCATTCTGATTCTTGATCCTTTGTAAAGATAAAAAGGAGTCTCTTTGTACCAATATTAATAATAATAATAATAATAATAAAACAAAACAATGTTTCATTAGTCGGAATAGTTTAAAATCATTTGTGGTTTCAGTTCACATTTTCTTGATTTCTGGTGCACAATTCTCATTTTTGTTTTTCTACTCAATTTCTGATAGCCATATGTCCTGCTGGAAGAAAGTAGAGGAAAAAAACCCCACAAAATTATTCAAAACTGACGTCTACAATCCATAAGCCAATGGATCCTATGCACATTGGAATCATATGAGGATCTTTAAAAAAGATGGATACCTGAATTTTACCTGGATGCTATGGCATGCAACCAGAGCATTGATATTTTTAAAAGCTCCCCAGATGATTCAGATGTGCAGTGATGCTGGGAACCACTCAGGAATTCCAGACTAGAAAACATCTGTGCCCATTATATTACAGTGCTAAAAATGAACCGAGATTTTTCTAGAGGTGAAGAAATAGAGAGATGGGTGTCAGGACTTAGAACAAGGCCTTGAAAATGCAAGGCCACTGATATTGATAAGAGAGTTGCCTATTTTAAGTTTGGTCACCAATGCTACTAAAACAAGTAGATGCTGTGCAGTTAGAAACAGACCAAAGCCTATTGAGCATCAAGATGTGTAGAACATAAAATTAAACAGGTAGAGAAGGTAAATTGTTTTCAGTATGAAGGATGGATGTTTAAAAACAAGAAAACTTTGGGGCCTAGAGTGGCTTAGTTGGTTGAGCGAGCAATTCTTGATTTTAGCTCAAGTCATGATCTCAGAGTCGTAAGATTGAGCCCCGGAGTCTGCTTAAGATATTCTTTCCCCCCACCCTCTCTCTCTCTGCTCCTCTCTCCTGTTTGTACACTCTGTCTATAAAATTAAAACCAAAAACTAAAAACAAGCAGAAAACCCTATGAAAATCCTGAATCCTGGAGGTGCTATAATTATTTGACTATTAGTGAGAAGTTCTTTTTAATATTTCTTTGTCATTTTTAATATTTACAAATTTGTAAGATGATAAGGGTGTCTTATACGTCACTATGTGAGAGAGGAGAAAACACGAATCTTTTACTTCATGAATATTTTATCCCATCTCAAGGGAAGCGTGAAGTCACAATTAACTGATAGATTTTTTTTTTTTTTTTGACTTATGTAAGTCTAAGGTATTGAACTCTAAACTATGTACACAGAGTATCTGGAATATTGAAAAAAACAATCTTTCATATTTTCTAGGTTATTCTGTGTTTTCTAACGAATGCTGAAACTCTATTATTTTCTTTTGCTGTTAACAGTACTATGAATCTGGGGAATATCGTTTAGCCTGGAATAAATTCTCTTGGGCTCTGTTGACTCACAGCCTTTGGAAGATGGAAAACACAGGGCATTGGTATTGGGTTAATTCATCTTTCAATAAAATGCTGATGGAAGTACATCCATGTTGGGGGAACAGCTGTCACTGTAAGGCTGCCTGCTCCATCTAACTGTGAACTCTTTGGCTGAAATTGGAATAAATAAAACATCGAGCGGTGGGGGGCGGGGCAGCGGTGGTGATTCTTCTTATTTTAATCTAGCAAGAGGCAGGGTCTTTGTTTTTTTGACTTTTATTTAATTTCTCTTTGGGCATTGAATAGAAAGCGAGGCATCCTTTATTATATTTTTTAATTTCATCCTAAAAATTTAACTATTATCCGTATAATTTTAGATAGTAGCCGTGAAAAATAGAACAAAGGTGAACATTCAGCATGGGCTTCTGCGGCCTGAAGTTAGTGATATCCGTTCAGTTGCATTTCTGTGTCGCTTATGCTTTATGGCAGGCCCTAGTGATTCCAGGAAGGTTCTGAAAGCCTCAGTATTAAGTACTGTGCTAGGCGGATTCCTCTGACGTTTTTGTTTTCTCCCTAAAATGTGGCACTCGCATCCCGAGTTTACCAGAGGCTCGCATAGTAACGTCAACGAGTGAAATAAGGAAAATAACATGGTTCCACCCACAGAAGAGCAGTGGTCAAAGGAGGAGTGACTAATTGAGGCTTTTCTCACTTATAATTTAAGAGCATGATGTTCAATATTATATGAAACAGATTTCAGCCCTGGCCTCTTCAACGTGACTCCAATCACACTCAGAAAGCTCCTTCTCAAGGCAGAAAGTCAGCCTGGTTTCAAAGTCTAAATTCCATGTGGTAGTCAAGTAAATCCCAGTGGTCTGAGGTCTACGCATTAGCGTTTATTACCCTGGTTGTAAGGTGTGTTCTTTGCCTGATGATTAGAACATACATGAGTGCTATGTGGTTCCCATTTGACTACTTATGTGTGTATTCTCTTCTTCAGCCGGAAGAAAGGTGAATGAATTTAAGCACTAAACCTTAATTCCAAATTTCAAAAATAGAGCACTCGAAATATTTGTGTGTATGTGTGTATTTATATACATATACATATATATAATTTTATTTTATTTTAAAGTTTATTTATTTTGAGAGAAAGAGAGAGAGAGAGCATGGGAGGGGCAGGGAGAGAGGAAGAGAGAGAGAATCCCAACAGGCCCTGCCCCGTCAGTGCAGAGCCTGACGCAGGGCTCTATTCCACGAACCATGAGATCATGACCTGAGCTGAAACCAAGAGTCAGATGCTTAACTCACTGAGCCACTCAGGAGCCCCTATAAAATTTTATTTTTTTAAAAAATGAAAAGGGGTGCCTGGGTGGCTCAGTCGGTTAAGTGTCCGACTTCAGCTCAGGTCACGATCTCACGGTTCGTGGGTTCGAGCCCCGCATCGGGCTCTGTGCTGACGGCTCGGAGCCTGGAGCCTACTTTGGATTCTGCGTCTCCCTCTCTCTCTGTTCGTCCCCTGCTCTCACTCTTGTCTCTTACTCTCTCAAAAATAAATAAAGATTAAAATTTTTTTTTAATTTTTAAAAAAATAAAAAATGAAAAAACTGTACTAAAAGTATAAACAAATTTGAAAATAAAAGTCATTGTTTTTAAGCGTAGTCTTGGGCTACATCATAGAATCTCTTTGATGTGATCTGAAGGTATTTGGAATTTACTTTATGAAGATGAGGTAGCCATTACAGATTTTTCATCATGGTTGTGTAGTGAACCAACACAACACAGGGAGTAGCTGAATGGATGGCAAAAGCTTTGAGACAGAGAAAACAGGAATGTACTGTTATAGTCCAGATGGGAGATAGAATGGCCCTGACCCAGGCAGTGACAGTGTCGATGGACTACAAAGAATGAAATGGATGCAGTACCATAATGTTTATGAAGCAGTGTATTCTATACTTTAAGCTTCTTCTGGTCTATGGCAGATCAGAGCAGCAGATTAGAGTAATCTTTCTACCTTAGCTATTGATAAGTATATTCAAAAACTTTGTAGAGAATGAAGCTCAGAGAAGATTGTAAATATTCTATTGCCATTACAGAGAGCACCTGTTCAGCAGTCCTTGGCCAATCTGCTACTTTTCTGTGCCAGTGCAAAAGCTGTTAAATCCATCTAATACACTGCTATGTTTAGCAACAGAGCAAATAATTGCGATAGCATCCATATGGCAAATTGTGCCTTTAAATTGTTCATTACATTAGCCATCGTTGGCCCAAAAAGCAAACGACAGTAGTTACAGATGTTTTCAGCAGCATGTTTTCTTTTAGATGTCCCTTAAAGAAATAGAATATGCCTTTCAAATTCAGAGACGGATAAAGGCAAAATGGCAAAGTACATTGCAAACCCTTGGCAATTATGTTATTGCTATTCATACCAGGGAAAAAATTGTTCACAAGGTAAATCTCAAGCCAACAAAGAAAAAACAAAAAGCAGCCCAAGTGTTCATGAAAATGATTCCAAGAAATTTTTAATGTAATGTTGCATTAAAACCTCACCCTTTTTAAAGACCCAGAATGCAATTGAAAGACTAAATCTCAAAAAAAAAAATTGTATTTACATCTATATGCATGTACATATGTAGGTACATGTCACACATATGTATGTAGTCAGGTCACAAGGAAAGATATTCTTTTATTTTTTACTTGATAGAAATAAATGTGATGACTTCAAATCCAGATTTTAAATCATTTGTTAGATACTTGAAAAAAGTTTGAAAATAATGGCATAAAAATAGGATCCAGTTTCTTCTTTCTGTTCCCTTTCCCTCCATTTTCTTCCTGAAAATGCAGTCTTAAAGCCATTCCATCAGGCAACACAAGATAGGCGTCCATGTTGGGATGGCCATGGGAAGGGTGGCTAAACAGATAGGATGAGAAGGACATCTGGGAGACGGGATTCGCAGCACACCAGGGTGTGGGAGCCAGAGTGAGGAGGATGTTCCTATAGTGGGGTAGCTGCGCTGGTGTGGAGCCAGATTTCTTACTGTCAGAAGAGGAAGTTAAAATGTGGAAACTCAGAAATAAGAATAAACCAATGCATCAGAGATCAATGTAAATCATGGTTTTCAACAGAGAAGTAAAAATGGAAATGTAAATTAATAAATACATGAATATACACGTGAGTATGTATATGCCTCTGTATATGTATATACGTATAGATAGATAGATAGATAGATGATAGATAGATACATAGATACATAGATAGATATGGGAATATACCAACTTAATCAGTTAGTCAAAATGAACATTAACAGTGATGGCAAAAATTAACATGGTCCACCATCTGATAAAATGCACTCAGAACAAAGTAACACTTCTGTGATATTTTTATTAAAATGCATTACCTAAACTGAAGCATGAAGAAAATTACTAATGCAAACTGAGGTACATTCTGCTAAATAAAGAGATAATAATATATTTTTTAAATGTCATGATCATAAGGGTCATAAAAAGAATGAAGTCCTGGTTGAAACCGAATAAAACAAGGAGAAATGACAACTAAATACAAGACATGATTCTAAACTGGATCTTTTTGCTATGAAGCCAATACTCAGGTAGTTGGCAGAATTTGAATGGGGTCCATGAATTAGACAATAACTATATATTCATGTTAATTTTCTGTTTCAACGGTTAGATTGTGGTTGTCTAAGAGAATGAATGTTCTTGTTTGTATGATATTCTCAAGTATTGGGGCATCAGTCCAACAACATACTTTCAAGTGGTTCATGAAAAAAAAAAGTTTTGTGCGATATTTGTAAATCTTCTGCTAATTTGGGATTGTTTTAAAATTTAAAAAAAGAGAAATTACTACAGAAAAATACATTAAAAACTAAAAACCAAAGATAACATAAGATATAGAGCATACCAATGTAAATTTGTGAGCATTTCAGGTGAACATTTATAGTTTTAGGAAGATTTATTATTAAAGACACTTTTCTTGCCAAAATGACCTTGTATCATGTAACAATGCAAGTAGAAACTATACCTTGTTCAAAAAATTATTGTGAATTTTATTCAAGAACAATAACTCCTGGATGAATAGAAATAGTTAAAATGGATAAAGAAGATGCTAATATTTTTCCTGAAAAAAAAAACAACAGGAAGGAAATGAGTTTTAGGTACAGATGCCATTCTGGGGACAGAATGTGTTAGAGCAGAATAGACTATTTGCAAACGAATTTTGTGATGTGGGAGAAAGGGATTAACATAGGGAAATATTACAGATGAAAAGACAGAAACCACAAAGACATTGTCAAGACAAACAATGTTATTTCTAGATAAAGAAAGTAATCATTGGAAATAGAACAAAACAAAACAAAAAAACCCAACAAATATGCAATAAATGTTTAGGAGGAATATGTAATTGAGTGATTGTTAAGAGAATACTTTCTGCCTGGATCCAAATTACACTTAAGAGTTATCAAAGACCAACTGGGGTCTAAACAATAGGGTCAAAAGAAATAACTAAAATCTAGAAAAAGCTGGTAAAATGGTCTACTGAAATAATAGTTTATTGTCTTTGGATATACATTCATTTGCTATTCAATTGCTTTTTCATCTGGTAAACTGGCTTCTAGCTTCAAATGACTCCTGGATGCTTCTATTTCAAGATGGAAAATTGAACCCAGTGTTTTTTTGCTCTGAAGACATAAAATGATGTTATCACACCAAGAATGCGAGGGAGGCCATAATCAGTTTAATGACATAAAATACAGAAGGGAGAAGAAAATGGTTGATGGATGAAACAGAGGAAAGTCTAAAAGAAATGCAGGTTAGGACGGCATGGAGAAGGGAGAGCTACCTAGGGAGACATAAAGCTTAGGGTCATCCTCTGAACGAAAAGAGGAGGGGAGTTAAAAGGGGTCTGCTGGGACAGGCCATGGGTACCTATCTCAGAAATTCTCTGCTTCCCATCCGGGGGCACCTGGGTAGCTCAGTCAGCTTAGCATCCAACTCTTGCTTTCATTTCAGCTCAGGTAATGATTTTATGGTTCCTAAGATCAAGCCCTGCGTCTGGCTCTGCGCTGACAGTGTAGAGTCTGCTTGGGATTCTGTCTCCCTCTCTCTCTGCCTCTTGCCTCAAAAATAAGTAAATAAACTAAAAACACAAAAACAAAAACAAAAACACAACTTCCCGGCTTCCTGTCCTGCGGAGCAGGAATGGCCTGGGGTTTATCTCGAACAAATTCTTGAAGGCATGGAAAAACTTTTTTTTTTTTTTACAAACATAGTTTATTAAGGTGATTGGAAATAATACTGTTCTGTGAATCAATGCTGACTTTTTGCAATTGCTTTATTTTCCAGCTTTACTGAGATAGGATTGACATAAAACGTTGCTCATGGTGCACACTGTGTTGATTTGATACACTTATATACCGCAATATAATTACCACTGTAGCATTTACCTTCCAGATCCATCACCTCACATAATTACTATTTCTTTTTTTGTGTTGAGAACATTGATGATCTGCCCACTTGGCAACTTTTCAGTGTATAATACAGTATTAAGTGTAACCACAATGCTGTGCATTAGATCCCCAGAATTTATTCAACTTCTAACTCTTTGCAAAAAGTTAAAAAAAAGTAAAGATGATTGGAGAAAGCTGAGTTCCTGACAGTACTTTAAAACTAAAGATGTCTGTGTTTGGGCACCCGGAGGACCCCAGACCAAAGCCTAGTCGACACTCAACGCTCATCTAAAGCACAATTCTGTTCAGGGCAGGAATGCCTCTGCCAGATTTCCCTTTCTAGTGAGAGAAATAACAGAAAACCACCTCCTTACGACACACACACACACACATACACACACACCAGGCAAAACCTGTATCAGCACTCAAATCAACTCGATCTTTCCTGAACTACAGAGCATTTTGATCACATATAAGTAGCAGCTTGAATAGAGTGAACAAGATGAATAAACATAATTTTTCCTGCAGGAAGAAAAGAGAAATCATTGGGCAGAAAAGAAAAACGGAAGAGGTGAATACAAATTGAGGCACTAAATTAGAAGTCTAGTTAGGGCAAAGGAATCTTCTACTGCCTTCTTTGTAAGAGGCCTGGACACCAATCGGACAGATGAGAACAGGTACTTACCTAAGTAACCAATTTTACCCTGGGAGTGTTTGCTTTAAAGAAGAATGAATAGCTGTGAACAAAGATCGTTGAGGCAAGGAAGTGCTGCTTTCCATCACTAGTATTTTCAGACAATTGAATTTTTACCAAGTTCAGGTACCTGTTTTTTACTGTGGTCATAAACAAAACAAACAGCTAAACATATGAAATAGCACCTGCCTAGCAACCTGTAACACAACGTTCATGACTTCACATTTGAGGAGAATGGTCTAGGATAAAGACGACTGTGAAGACACCAAAATACAGTCACAGAATTAAAATCTTCCTACACATTCCAAATAACACCATGTAAAGGGCGTCGAGGTGACTCAGTTGGTTAAGCATCCAACTCTTGATTTAGGCTCAGGTCATAATCTCATGGTTCATGGGATCAAGCCCTTCATCAGGCTCTGCACTGACAGCATGGAACCTGCTTGCTATTCTGTCTTCCTCTCTCTCTGCCCTTCTCTCTCTCTCTCTCTCAAAATAAATAAATAAACATCAAATGGCACCGTGTAAAATATCAAAGAGTCATTTATGCCACAAATCCGAATAGTCCTCCTTAAGTATAAAGGAAAAAGACAAAAGGGTAAAGGGTATGGGTGGGACATAGACGAGAAAAGATTAGATTTTTTTTAAAAGAAAGTTATTTTGGAGAATAACACAAAACAATGCTAGCATAAGCCATACTTTTTTTTAAAAGAAAAATATGCACAGTTAGAAAAAATAGGCTATATGTAAGGGAGCAAAAATCAAAATAGCATATTGATTTTTTTAAAATACTAAATGTCAGTAGGCAATGGAACAATATCTAACAAGCTTTTCAGCTAGAATTCTGTAGCTTGATCATCGTATAAAGTTACTTCAATGTCAAATGTATAAACAAGAGATTATCAAGTAATACTATTCAGTGATAAAAAGAAATGAGCTATCAAACCACAAAAAGACATGAAAGATCCTTAAAAGCATATTTCCAGTTTGAAAAGTCTTCATGCTATAGGATTCCACCTAGATGACATTCTTGAGAAAACAAAACTCTACAAACAGAAAAAGATCAGTGGTTGCCAGAGATTTGGGAGGAAAGAGAATGACATTCATAGCTGAAGCACAGGGGATTTTTAGGGTAGTGAAATTCTTCTGTATGATACAGACATGATGCTTGCATGTGGGTTACTCATTTGTCAAAAGCCACAAAATGTACATCAAGAGTGAACCCTAAGGTGAACAGTGGACTTCAGTTCATAATAATAATACATCATTATCAACTGTTGATGAATAGTTATTCAGTAGTTAATCAATATTGATTCATCAATTCTAACTAATGTATCACACTAATACACGATGTAAACAATAGGGGAAATTGTGGGGGATGGGAGAGGGTATGTGAGAATTCTCTGTACTTTCCAATCAATTTTTCTGTGAACCTAAAACTGCTCTTTAAAAAGCCTAGAAATTAAAAAAAAAAAAAAAAAAGATGATCAGAAAGTATTTTTGAGGGTTTTTTTGGTTATTTATTTATTTTTGAGAGAGAGGGACAGATGGGGGGGGGGGGCGGGAGATGGAGACAGAGGGAGACACAGAATCCAAAGCAGGTTCCAGGCTCTGAGCTGTCAGCACAGAGCCCTACACGGGGCTGGAACTCATGGACTGCGAGATTATGACCTGAGCCGAAGCTGGACGCCTAACCGACTGAGCCACCCAGGCGCCCCCAGAAAGTATATTTTTAAATTACTCCTGTTCTGAAAATGAGGAAGTGTTTTATTGTATCTTTGTCTGTGTGGAGAGAGATAGAAATAAAACTTAAAAAAAAAAAAGAAAAAAGGGAAACTTGGAAATTAAAAAAAAGGGTCGGATGTAAATATGAATTCAAGAAACTGCTGGGTACAAGGATTTGGGGGTCTTCCCTTAAGTTGGCTGGACCTCCAAGCCAGTTACATGACTGGCTCTGGGGACCGTGTGGTTCAGTCTGCAGTGTAATGCTTTCTGTCACTGTGCCTCTTTTGTTTCTACTTTACCCCTAGACAGGAAGAGTTCTAAAGAGAAAGAATTTCAAATTCCAGGAAAGAAATAGTGTTGTCTGCCTATTATTTTTGTTTTTAAGATGGAAGCAACAGTTCCTATACATATCATTTCTGTCCTCTAAGGCCACATTTTTAAAATAATGACTTATGCAAAACTCTAATTTCTGTTGAAGGGTCAACAAGTTTAATGACATGTGAAGCTTTATTTGCTAATTCTTTTTAGAAGACTCTCAGATCATTTCCAAACCCAGTTGATGTTATTTGGTGTATTCTTTATAATAGAAATCAGGGGCACCTGGGCGGCTCAGTCAGTTAAGCATCCGGCTCTGTCTCAGGTCATGATCTCATGGTCCGTGGGTTCAAGTCCCACACCAGGCTCTGTGCTTTGAATTCTGTGTCTCCCTCTCTCTCTGCCCCTCCACTGGTCATGCCCTGTCTCTCTCTGTCTCTCAAAAATAAATAAATGTTAAAAAAAATAAAAAGAAAAGAAATCATTGTACTTAACAGAACTAAGATATAACAGAGATTTGGAGTTGTTTTCGCACTCAAATTATCCTACAGGCAAAGAGGGTGGGGTTTTTTTGTTTTGTTTTGTTTTTTTGAGAAACATGATTCTCATAAAAGTTTAAGTAAGTTATGAGTATTCTGGAGGGGAAAAGAACAGTTTATTAATTAGTGAAAAAGAAAATGTTGGTGAGTCAGGCAGTTGGATGTTTTAATTTCTTTCAGTATTTATTTTTATAAGTAGTTAATAGTTATATTTAATTTAATTACTAAGATAATTTTTGATACAAGAGACTGTGCTATCTGTGCTCAGTGCCAATTTAAAGTGTTTTCAGAAAATTATTTATTCCTACTTTTGTGGGTATATTTTAATAACATATTTAAAGCATTTCATCTTAAACAGGTCAGATTTTTAAAGGTGTAGCTTTTTTTAGAGAGTTTTTTAGAGAAAAATACAAACACATATCATAATTTACATCAAAGAAAAATGTCTACATCTAGATTTTTTTATGTTAGCAGTATATAAAAAATAAAATCAGAGTAACATTTCAACAAAAGTCATTTTATATTTTTATTTTTATATATTTTTTTACCTTTAATTAATTTTATTGAGATATAATTGATATATGACATTATATTAGTTTCAGGTATACAACATAGTGATTTGACAAGTGTTTGTGTTGCAAAATGATCACCACAGTAAGTTTAGTGAACATCTATCACCACATAGTTGCAATTTTTTCTTATTCACTTTTATGATTTACTCTCTTAGCAACTTTTATGTATATGGTACAGTATTGGTAACTATTGTCACCATGCGGTACATCCCTTCCCCGGGACTTTTTTATCTTAGAACTGGAAGTTTGTACCTTTTGACTACCTTCACCTAATTTGCCTACTCCCTTCGCCCCCACCCATCCCCTTCCTCTGGCAACTACCAATCTGTTCTCTGTATCTATAAATTCAATTCTTTTTAAATATTCCACAAATAAGTGAGAGCATACAGAATTTGTAACTCTCTGACTTATTTTACTTAGTATAATATCCTTAAGGTCTATCCACCCATATTATTGCAAGTAGCAGAATTTTCTACTTTTTTTATTTTTATTTTTTATTTTTTATTAACTTGTTTTATTTTTGATTTTTTTTTTAAATTTACATCCAAATTAGTTAGCAAATAGTGCAACAATGATTTCAGGAGTAGATTCCTTAGTGACCCTTGCCCATTTAACCCATCCCCCCTCCCACAACCCTTCCAGTAACCCTCTGTTCTTCATATTTAAGATTTTGTCCCCGTCCTTGTTTTTATTTTTATTTTTTGCTTTCCTTCCCTTGTGTTCATCTGTTCTGTGTCTTAAAGTCTTCCTGTGTGAAGTCATATGATATTTGTCTTTCTCTGACTGACTAACTTCGCTTAGCATAATACCCTCCAGTTCGGTCCATGTAGTTGCAAATGGCAAGATTTCATTCTTTTTGATTGCCAATTATACTCCGTGTGTGTGTGTGTGTGTGTGTGTGTGTGTGTATACATATATATAGCCAAAGTATGGAAAGAGCCCAAATGTCCATCAATGGATGAATGGATAAAGAAGATGTGGTTTAAGTATATATATACATATATATATATATATGTATATGTATATATATATGTATGTATTGTGTGTGTGTGTGTACAATACATATACATATACATATATATGTATATACCACATCTTCTTTATCCATTCATCCATTGACGGACATTTGGGCTCTTTCCACACTTTGGCTATTGTTGATAGTGCTGCTATAAACATGGGGGTGCATGGGTCCCTTTGAAACGGCACACCTGTATCCCTTAGATAAATGCCTAGTAGTGCAATTGCTGGGTCGTAGGGCAGTTCTATTTTTAGTTTTTTGAGGAACCTCCATACTGTTTTCCAGAGTGGCTGCACCAGTTTGCATTCCCACCAACAATGCAAAAGAGATCTTCTTTCTCCGCATCCTCACCAACATCTATTGTTGCCTGAGTTCTAAATGTTAGCCATTCCAACAGGTGTCAGGTGGTATCTCATTGTGGTTTTGATGTGTATTTCCCTGATGATGAGTGATGTTGAGCATTTTTTCATGTGTCGGTTGGCCATCTGGATGTCTTCCTTGGAGAAGTGCCTATTCATATCTTTTGCCCACTTCTTCACTGGATTATTTGTTTTTTGGGTGTTGAGTTTGATAAGTTCTTTATAGATTTTGGATACTAACCCTTTATCTGATATGTCGTTTGTAAATATCTTCTCCCATTCTGTCTGTTGCCTTTTAGTTTTGTTGATTGTTTTCTTCACTGTGCAGAAGCTTTTTATTTTGATGAGGTCCCAGTTGTTCATTTTTGCTTTTGCTTCCCTTGTCTCTGGAGACGTGTTCAGTAAGAAGTTGCTGCAGCCAAGATCAAAGAGGTTTTTGCCTGATTTCTCCTCGAGGATTTTGATGGCTTCCTGTCTTACATTTAGGTCTTTCATCGATTTTAAGTTTATTTTTGTGTATGGTGTAAGAAAGTGGTCCAGGTTCATTCTTCTGCATGTTGCTGTCCAGGTTTCCCAGCACCACTTGCTGAAGAGACTGTCTTCATTCCATTGGATAGTCTTTCCTGCTTTGTCAAAGATTAGTAGGTCCATTTTCTGGTCCATTTGTGGGTCCATTTGTGGGTTCTATATTCTGTTCCATTGATCTGAATGTCTGTTCTTGTGCCAGTACCATACTGTCTTGACGGTTACAGCTTTGTAGTATAGCTTGAAGTCTGCTTTGGTTTTCTTTTTCAAGATCACTTTGGCTATTCGGGGTCTTTTCTGGTTCCATAAAAATTTTAGGATTATTTGTTCTAATTCTGTGAAGAATGCTGGTGTTACTTTGATAGGGATGCATTGAATATGTAGATTGCTTTGGGTAGTATCTACATTTTAACAGTATTTGTTCTTCCTATCCAGAAGCATGGAATCTTTTTCCATTTTTCTGTGTCTTCTTCAATTTCTTTCATAAGCTTTCTATAGTTTTCAGTGTATAGATTTTTCACCTCTTTGGTTAGATTTCTTCCTAGGTATTTCATGGTTTTTTGTGCAACTGTAAATGGGATCAATTCCTTGATTTCTCTTTCTGTCACTTCATTGTTGGTGTATAGGAATTCAACTGATTTCTGTGTGTTGATTTTGTATCCTGCAACTTTGCTGAATTCATGAATCAGTTCTAGCAGTTTTTTGGTGGAATCTTTTGGGCTTTCCATATAGAGTATCATGTCATCTGCGAAGAGTGAAAGTTTGACCTCCTCCTGGCCGAGTTGGATGCCTTTTATTTCTTTGTGTTGTCTGATTGCAGAGGCTAAGACTTCCAATACTATGTGGAATAACAGTGGTGAGAGTGGACATCCCCGTCTTGTTCTTGACCTTAGGGGGAAAGCTCCCAGTTTTTCCCCAATGAGGATGATATTAGCGTTGGGTCATTCATATATGGCTTTAATGATCTCGAGGTATGCTCCTTCTATACCTACCTTCTTGAGGGTTTTTATCAAGAAGGGATGCTGTATTTTGTCAAATGCTTTCTCTGCATCTATTGAGAGCATCACATGGTTCTTGTCCATTCTTTTACTGATGTGATGAATCACGTTAATTGTTTTGCAGATATTGAACCAGCCCTGCATCCCAGGTATAAATCCCACTTGGTCATGATGAATAATTTTTTTAATGTATTGTTGGATTGGGTTGGCTAGTATCTTGTTGAGGATTTACGTATCCATGTTCATCAGGGATATTGGTCTATACTTCTCCTTTTTAGTGGGGTCTCTGTCTGGTTATGGAATCAAGGTAATGCTGACTTCATACAAAGAGTTTGGAAGTTTTCCTTCTATTTCTAGTTTTTGGAACAGCTTCAAGAGAATAGGTGTTAACTCTTCCTTTAATGTTTGATAGAATTCCCCTGGAAAGCCACCTGGCCCTGGACTCTTGTTTTTTGGCAGATTTTTGATTACTAATTGGATTTCCTTACTGGTTATGGGTCTGTTCAATTTTTCTATTTCTTCCTGTATCAGTTTTGGTAGTGTATATGTTTCTAGGATTTTGTCCATTTCTTCCAGATTGCCCATTTTATTGGCATATAATAGCTCATAATATTCTCTTATTATTGTTTTTATTTCTGTTGAGTTGGTTGTGATCTCTCCTCTTTAATTCTGGATTTTATTTATTTGGGTCCTTTCCTTTTCCTTTTTGATCAAACTAGCTAGTGGTTTATCAATTTTGTTAATTCTTTCAAAGAACCAGCTTCTGGCTTCATTGATGTGTTCTACTGTTTTCTTGATTTCAATAGCATTAATATCTTCTCTAATCTTTATTATTTCCTGTCTTCTGCTGGTTTTGGGTTTTATTTGCTGTTCTTTCTCCAGCTCCTTAAGTCGTAAGATTTGGTTGTGTATCTGAGATCTTTCTTCCTTCTTTAGGACGTCTTATGACCACCTTTGCTGCATCCCAGAAGTTTTGGGTTGTGGTGTTATCATTTTCATTGACTTCCATATACTTTTTAATTTCCTCTTTAACTGCTTGGTTGGCCCATTCATTCTTTAGTAGGATGTTCTTCAGTCTCCAAGTATTTGTTACCTTTCCAAATTTTTCTTGTGGTTGATTTTGAGTTTCATAGTATTGTGATCTGAAAATATGTATGTTGTGATCTCTATCTTTTTGTACTTACTTAGGGCTGATTTGTGTCCCAGTATATGGTCTATTCTGGAGAACGTTCCATGTGAACTGGAGAAGAATGTATATTCTGCTGCTTTAGGATGAAATGTTCTAAATATATCTGTGAAGTCCATCTGGTACAGTGTGTCATTCAAAGCCATTGTTTTCTTGTTGATTTTTTGATTAGATGATCTGTCCATTGATGTGAATGGGGTGTTGAAGTCTCCTACTATTATGGTATTATTATCGATGAGTTTCTTTATGTTTGTGATTAATTGATTTATATATTTGGGTGCTCCACACTTGGCGCATAAATGTTTACAATTGTTAGGTCTTCTTGGTGAATAGACCCCTTGATTATGATATAATGCCCTTCTGCATCTCTTGATACAGTCTTTATTTTAAAGTCTAGATTGTCTGATATAAGTATGGTTATTTTGGCTTTCTTTTCTTGACCATTAGTGTGGTAGATGGTTCTCCATCCCCTTATTTTCAATCTGAACGTGTCTTTAGGTCTAAAGTGGGTGTCTTGTAAACAGCATATAGATGGATCTTGTTTTCTTAACCATTCTGTTACCCTATGTCTTTTGATTGGAGCATTGAGTCCATTGACGTTTGAGTGAGTACTGAAAGATATGAATTTATTGCCATTAGGATGCTTGTAGAGTTGGAGTTTCTGGTGGTGTTCTCTAGTCCTTTCTAATCTTTGTTGCTTTGTTGCATATATATATATATATATATAAATTTTTTCATTTTTTCTTTTCTCAGAGAGTCCCACTTAAAGTTTCTTGCAGGGCTGGTTTAGTGGTCACAAACTCCTTTAATTTTTTTTTAATTTTTTTTAATGTTTATTTATTTCTGAGACATAGAGAGACAGAGCATGAGTGGAGGAGGGTCAGAGAGAGAGGCAGACACAGAATCCGAAGCAGGCTCCAGGCTCTGAGCTGTCAGCACAGAGCCCGACGTGGGGCTCAAACTCACAGACTGCAAGATCATGACCTGAGCCGAAGTTGGACACTCAACTGACTGAGCCACCCAGGCGCCCCAAACTCCTTTAATTTTCATTTGTCTGGGAAACTTTTTTTCTCTCCTTCTATTTTGAATGACAGACTTGCTGGATATAGAATTCTTGGCTGCATATTTTTCTGATTCAGCACATTGAATATATCCTGCCACTCGTTTCTGGCCTGCGAAGTTTCTGTGGATAGGTCTGCTGTAAACCTGACCTGTCTTCCCTTGTATGTTAGGGACTTTTTTTCCCTTGCTGCTTTCATGATTCTCTCCTTACTTGAGTATTTTGTGAATTTGACTATGATATGCCTTATTGATGGTCGGTATTTGTTGAATCTAATGGGGGTCCTCTGTGCTTCCTGGATTTTGATATCTGTGTCTTTCCCCAGCTTGGGGAAGTTTTCTGCTATGATTTGCTCACATAACCCTTCTACCCCTATCTCTCTCTCTTCCTCTTCTGGGACCCCTATGATTCTGATGTTGTTCCTTTTTAATGAGTCACTGATTTCTCTAATTCTTAAATCATGCTCTTCCGCCTTAATCTCCCTCTTTTTTTTCTGCTTCATTATTCTCTATAATTTTCTCCTCTATATCACTGATCCTCTGTTCTGCCTCATCCATCCTTGCTGCCACTGCATCCATCTGTGATTGCAGCTCAGTTACAACATTTTAAATTTCATTCTATTTTTTACTTCTTTTATCTCTGCAGAAAGGGATTCTAATCTATTTTCAACTCCAGCTAGTATTCTTATTATCGTGATTCTAAATTCTGGTTCAGACATCTTGCTTGTATCTGCATTGGTTAAATTCCTGGCTGTCATTTCTTCGAGCTCTTTCTTTTGGGGTGAATTCCTTCATTTTGTCCTTTTGAAGGGAGAAAAGGAATAATGAGGTAGAAAAATTAAAATTAAAAAAACAAAAATTAAAAAATTAAACACACACACACACACACACACACACACACAAAATCTAATAAATGATGCTAGATCCTAGGTGTGTTTTGGTCTGGGTGTTGAAAGTGGTTTGACAGATTAGAGAAAAAAAGGTGGGGAAAGAAAAAAAAAAGGAAATCTCTTGAAAATTTGAAAAAATGAATACACTGAAGTAGACTAAAATGAGATGATGGGAGTAAAATAGAATTTGAAAGAATTTACACAAAAATAAAGAATATTTTAGAAAAAATAAAGAAAAAAATTTTAATAAAAATTAAAAATAAAAATGATTTTTTTCTTTCTGTATTCAAGAAAAAGAAAAGAAACGAAAAATAGAAAAAAGAGGGAAAAAAGAAATTGTTTGATAATTTGAAAAGGTGAATACACTGAAGTAGACTAAAATAAAATGATGGAAGTGAGATAGAATTTGAAAAAATTTATACAAATGTAAAATATATATTTAAAAAATTAAAAAATATATTTTAATAAAAATTGAAAATAAAAATGAATTTTTTCTATTTCTGTATTCAAGAAAAAGAAAAGTAGTGTAAAATAGAAAAAAAGAAGAAAGAATATTGAATAGATGGACCTGCTAACAGATTGAAATAGGACTGAAATTACCTCATTTTCCCCTAGAAGTCAGACTATGTAGCGCTTTATAGTCTTTAAACTAGGCAGTGAGACTTGTGCTCTTGAAGAGCAAGGTTGGTCCAGTTCGGCAGGGCTCAGTGTAACTGCTCCATTCTCCACTAGATGGCACTGCTAGCCTACTGGGTTGGATTGTTGCGGTGCTCATAGGTGCGTATGCACATGTGCAGGAGCAGTGAAAATGGCATCACCCAGCTACCCAGTCTCTAGTATAGGGACTCTCTTCTCCCAGATCAGCAATTGCACAACCGTCCTCTGTCTTCAGCTTTCGTCCACTCCCAGCTTTTTCACTCTCCGTGACCAGGCCCCAGGCAGTACCTCTCTCCCAAGTTTTGTCTCAGATGTGGCTGTTTTCCCTGGCCCCTTACTTCTGAAGGACTGCGGCTTTGGCCCATTCCACCCCTCTGCGGGAGGGTCTCACCAAGTAATGGCCGAATGAGTAATGGCCAAATGAGCAATGGCTGAATGTTGGGTGCACCCAGGAACGCTTGCTGGACCCTGCTGCTGCCGGTGCCCCGAGACTGCAGCCAGGTGCCAGCCTGTCCCAGCAAAAGTTCACGAGATAGTGTAACAGAAGCTTTTCAGGGATTATGGAAAATCACAACACTCATGTAGCGCCAGGCTTCACCCTTAACGACCTTGCTCCAGCACCAGCAAATGTGGCCGTTTTCTGGGGTCTGCTGGGATCAGGTGGCTTCAACAGTCTCTACCAAATGTCCTTCCAGCAGTAGAACTGCTTTTCCCCGTGTGGCCCAAGAACCTCCTAGACCCCACTCTGTTCCTGGGGATTTGCCCTTCCCACCAGAGCATCACCAGTTATCGAGCTGCGGAGTTGCAGACTTTGTGCTCCCCTGTTTACAGTCTTAATGGAATTTAAACCTTCTCCTTTCTCCTTTCTCCCTTTTTGGTTTAATCCCTACAGCTGTTTCCAATTTTCCACTTCTCTCCAGCTGCTTTTGGGGAGGAGTGTTTTTCCCGTATTCTCCCCCACCGACCTACTCTCTGTCCTCTCTCTGCCTGGAAAAGCGGCTCCCTGTCTGCCACCAGCTTCTCTCTTCCCAAGTTCCCCTCTCCACCCCATGTACCTGCTGAATTCTGTGGTTCAGGTTGTGCAGATTGTTGTGTTAATCCTCCAATCAGTTCTCTAGGTGTGTAGGATGGTTTAGTGTTGGTCTGGCTGTATTTCATGGACGTGACACCCAAATAACTTCCATGCTGTTCCGCCATCTTGTCTCCTTCCCCGTCATTTTATATTTTTAAATAGTTGTTCTCCACTATGGCCCACAAGATAAATTCCCTTTTGATGTATATATACTCATGAAAACAATCACAAATTTGAAATCAATATTCCAGAAATAAATTTCCTTCATGCATTTAACCTGAAATAATTCATATTATTTTTAAATGTTCATATTTTGAAAGGTGAAAATCCTATCACATTATTATTATAATTTGCACTTCACTGATTGCTAATGAGGTTGAACATTCTTATTTAGTCTCTGTAAATTGTCTGCGAAGGTCAATATTAAGATTTTGTTTTTCTCTTACAAAATGTGTAACTCCATGAGAGGTTAAATACCCCTGTGAGGTGTTTCCAATGCTTGTGTATTTTGAAAACACTTGCCTATTGTCTGAGTAATTATCAAAGTAAATTATTTTCTAGATTTATTTTTTATCAACATTTTAATCTTTGAAGATGTGAGGACTCACTAAATCATTCAAGTTATTGTAATACATTATTATATCTACTTTGGCAAATTCCCATCCCTATTCTTTTAAAAAAATATTTAATTTTACTTAATTATTAAACAAAAAACTAGTGGTAAAAAAAAAAAAAAAAAAAAAAAAAAAAAACTAGTGGAGTATCACATATCACACTACTGATGGTCATGCCCTTAAAATATTACAGTATTAATTCCTTGTCTTTGACAAACTTAGAGGCAAAATATATATATAATAACCACTTTAAGTTAGTTTGATTAGCCAAATAAATTCTTAAAAAAAATAGACAAAGGGGAAAAAATCAATATGGCAGGGTTGTGGGGGATGGTGTAGTTTTAGTCTTGTGAGATACTACACAGAAAAACTGAGTTAAATATTACCAGAACAGTTTCTTCACTTCATACTTCTGTCTGATGAACTTTTCTTTTTAAATTTTTTTTTTTAACATTTATCTATTATTGAGAGACAGAGCATGAGGAGGGGGAGAGGCAGAGAGAGGAGGAGACACAGAATCTGAAGCAGGCTCCAGACTCCGAACTGTCAGCACAGAGCCCAACACGGGGCTCGAACTCACGAACTGTGAGATCATGACCTGAGCTGAAGTCGGACACTAAACCGACTGAGCCACCCAGGCAGCCCAGATGAACTTTTCTTAAGGAGGCATGGTGGGTGCCTAGGTACCTGACAATAGAGGGACTGATACAATCGTCTTCTGATATGTCTTGTATTTAGTTTGTTAGGACATATATACCTAAAAAATATTTAAATATATTTTATTTATATTTCAGTATTAAGCAACAAAATGATGGTCAAAGGATTATGATGTTATTTTATTCAACAAAAAGAAACTGTCGAATGTGCTGAATTTGGGGAGGAAGCTGTGAGCGTTCCCTAGAGACAACAACGTCTGAATGGAAAAACAAGAGTGTTAGCTAAGAACTAATTCATTATCATTTTTTAAAAACTGACATTATGGTAATCATAGAAGCGTCCACTTGCTTTTCTGATATTCAGAGTGTAAGACATTCGATTCTCTGTCTCCCTTTCTCTCTGCCCCTCTCATGTTCTCTCTCTCTCAAAAATAAGTAAATAGACATTAAAAACCAAATCTCCTCACCTCTAAGCTGGTTGGGTTATCAGCTAGTTTTTAGAAATGTATTTTCATTTTTTAAAAAAATCACTACTTTTTTTAAGCAAAACCAAATCTTTTCAGTCCTTTCCTAGTCTCACACATTAATAGTAATATTAATCACATTGAAGATGGTTTAAAATTTCCTTTGTCTGTTAAGTGATTGAAATGATAAAATGAAAGTAAATTTTCCAAGAGAGCAGCAAAGGCACTGGGACCACTATTGTGCAGTTAGTAACTTACCTATATTTTTAGTAAGACCTCCATTGAGTGTTTATGTGGTTTTTAAAATATTCACAGACATTTAAAAATAGAACACATTTTTCTCTTTAGTTTTCAGTGAAAACAAAGCAATACTTTGAACCACTGAATGGAATCACCATAATGAATCTACTAATTGCTGATTATGTTTCTTGCTGTTTACTAATATGACAACTGCATATATTTCAAGGTCAATTCAAAGTTAGTTCTCAACCTAATGTCAAGGTTACTGCTGTTCCGCAATTTGTAAAAGATCCTCATGATGCTGAAATCTCTTGTTTCATTTATATATGATATCTCTTAAGCTGTACTATTTCCTCACGGCTTTACATTTAGTGTTCTTCTCGTGCAGTTAAGAATATTTATGGTCAACATGCTTAAATCAAGAAATACAATCCACAATATAAATGTCAAAATAATTTTGAAATTGAAGCAATTCATAGTTTTTTACTTATAAATTATCAACAAATTTTACTCCTATATTTTTCTCCTACTACCCATTCTTGGTATTTATCAGTCCTCCGTAAATAATTCTTAAATCAGTGCTAAACAATTCCTTTTTTTCCCCCATAAGAACAAATTCAGAAAAAAAAAAATCAATTAGATTATATTGTATTTCTTTTCACCTTTAAGAATAAAAATAGCTTAACTGAATCTCATGGAAATGGTATGTATTATTATTTGGATTATTTTATTTATTGAATAGAATATTATTCAATATATATTAAATAAATACAGACATAGAAGTAGTTTTCTAATCTTTTACCCTAGGACCTTTGTGGTTCTGGATAATCCACATATGACATGTATAAATATGCTCCTTTTCACTATATTAAACAGAAGAATAAAGGTGGGTATTCTTAAACTGATAATTACACTCTTTCTTATACATTTAAGTAAAAAATTTTGTAGAGGGAATGATTTTTGAAATGTTATCAGTGGCTTTTAGTTATCCAGACTCTTTACCCAGTACATAAATTCAACAACCGTTTGATTCTCCACAATATAAAAGAGTCTTGCTGTGGGGAATTTAAAATATGGTTTATTGCCAGCTCTAAAGAAGATTCTATTCCAGTGAGTGGAATGTATATATATATTTTTTTCCTAAAATGAATCATCATGACAATAATTACCATAACAAAGAAGGAAAAACAAACACTATTGGTTCAAAGAAGCCGAATTCTGAGAAAAATTAATATAAGAATAGATTTTTTCTTTCAAAACATATCTTTGCATAATTACTGAAAATAAGCATTAGAATTTTTGGTGGAATCAGTCTGAAAATTTATTTTGTTTAATAATATTCAAAACACATTTCAAATATAGTAGTAAGTAGATAATTACCTTTAAAATTGGGTCTGATTCTTGCATCATACCCTGATGTCCTCCCCATTAATTTATCCAGAAAGTCAGAAGGTGACATTGGAGCACTTCGAGATCTTGCACTGTCTGTTTCCTTTGTTGCAACCAAGCTATAAATGAGAACATTCAGAGTTTACAGAAAATGACAAGCAAAAGTTTTCCTAATAGTTGTCCCTATAAATAGAGAATTAAAAAAATGGAAAGCAAAAGTACCTTTTAAAACAAAAAGAAAAACTTTTATATATTTTATATAGTATGTATACTATATACTATAAGGTGAATATTAGCATAATGACAGATAGGTCTTTATAGACCTATAGACCCATAGACAGATCTACAGTCAAGTATTTATAAGGTTTCACATGTATTCAGCCCAAAAGGTCAGTGGTGACATTATTTTAAGTCTGGAAACAAACCCGCTGCCAAATTATTAGGCTTTCAAAATTTGTGTTACCCAAGTTTGACTTCTAACTGTAATTTTTAGTTAAATGTGTGCTTAGTGGGGCGCCTGGGTAGCTCAGTCCCTTGAGCGACCGACTTTGGCTCAGGTTATGATCTCACATTGGGTGGGTGCGAGCCCCGCATCCAGCTCTGTGCTGACAGCTTGGAGCCTGGAGCCTGCTTTGGATTCTGTCTCCCTCTCTACCCTTCCCCCCACTTGTGTGTGCGTGCATGCGCTCTCTCTCTCAAAAATAAAAATAAACATAAAAAATATTTTTTTTAAAAAGTATCCTTAGTGAGTCAGGCATAAGAAAAAAATGAAAGTTCAGCTGTGAAGTACAATTCTTACTGCTTTTACTGAGGGGATAAACATCACCTTTCAAGTTTTGTAAATTCTTCTCAATGGTAATAAAACGTCTGTCCTACAGACTAAACAATGATGCTCTTTTCTTCAATTAGATGCTTCCTATATTAGTAACATACCCAGTTAAATTCATTCTGCTTTCATCTTGTGTCATTCCTCTACAGTACATTTTGTTCAGATCTAAAATCTGTGCACTAAGATTGAGAAATTACCATAAATGTGGTCAGTGCACCTGGCTATTACACAATGAGAACGTGTGTCTGGGCAAAGTAAAGAGCTACTGCACTTTTTTTCATTAAATTTTTTTTTGTTGTTTGTTTTATGCAGCTGCTCATCCTAGACGCTCACACATGTCACTGCACCCCATCCAGCCCCTCATTTACCTAGGCTGGTCCCCGGAAAGCCTGGGCCTGCTTGCTAAGATCAAATGATTCTTTTCATCCACGGCGCTTTGCTCAGGGAAGTGAGACAGACTTCCTGAGCACACATGTGTTTGAAACTGATATATTTAAGCTGATGTTACTTCCCAGAGATTGTCAGTCATCATATCCTCCCGGCTCTGTCACTCAACTCAGAGCATCACCGGACCCTGAACCTTTGTGGTCACAGCTTGATCTCAGCAGTATCAAGTTCCTCCTGCCAGAATTTTTAATAACTAGTGAAAATGGGTCTTACAGCCATCACTGTTAAATTGTGTACCACAGACATAGGCGCAATTTTAAAATCCAATATCAATCGTAATGTGACAGTGACATTTCTGAAAGTGTAGGATCACCGCTAACAGCATCCATGAACTACTGTGCAGTTCACAAGGTTCTATCTAGTTCTGGACATTCAAAGTCACTTATCTGCCCAGTGGCTCTCTCTCTCTGTCTTTCGTGCTTTTTCCAGGGGCAGAAGTTTCTCCTATCTCTATTTTTTGGCTCCAGATTACTTTATGACCCTTTATCTCTGATTATTACTGGGCAGTTGAACTCCCTGCCACCATAATCTCTGGAAAGCTTATTTTAAGGTAATGTAATAATAATAATAATAATAAACATCATAATAATAATATCATAAAGAACCACTACATTCTCAGTAACTCTAGAACTTTCTCTACCACCTGGTTTTAAGTAACTTTCACCTGTAATCTTAAGCAGCATTTGCTCATTTTCCCTGGCCCAAGAACATAGGGCAGAAAGGCATTGCCAGAGTTCTCAGAACTACAGTTTGCTTCTTCTAAACCATTCCCTGTATTTCTTTTGCAAAATCCTCCCTTCAGTTATCAGCAAATGAACTTCGACATTCTCCTACCAACAAATACACCAATTTACCTGGATCTGAACCAATAATACAATGCCCTTCACCTTTAAAAATAAATAGAATACTAGGTATGCGAGACTGACAACCATCAGATTTTGCACTGCATGGAAGAGATCATTCTAGATTATGCAATGATGTGTATCCTTGTAAGAGAGAGGCAGAGGTGTATTTGGTTGTAGACAGAAGAGGGAACACAATGTGACCATACAGGTACAAGCAGAGATTAGAGTGATGTGACCACAGCCAAGGAATGCCAGCAGTCAATAGAAGCTGCAAAAGGAAGAAACAGATTCTCCCCTAGGGCCTCTGGAGGGTGCTTGGTCCTACTCACACCTTGTTTTGGGCCCAGTGAACTGACTTCAGGCTTCTGGCCTCCAGAACCAGGGAAGAATAAGTTGCTGTTATTGGTGGTAATTTGTTGTAGCAGTCAGAGAAAACTCGCAGTGTTTTCCCAGTGAGTTTTGCATTAAGTTATTCCACTTCCCAACTCCAGAGTTACTCTTTTCTTCTTCTTCTTTTTTTTTTAATCTCTGTCTCTTCATTGGTATATCCTGTATTTGGGGAGATATTATTGTCATACTTCCTTTTTAGTTCGTTGAACATGGTTCCCTTTAGTTTTTAGTAAAGGAGTTAAAATAGCTGATTTCTTTGAACATGGTTTCCTTTAGTTTTTATTAAAGTATTTAAAATAGTTGATTTAAAGTCTTTGTCCAGTAATTCCACTGTCATTGCTTTCTTCAAGCAGATTCTACCGCTTGCCTTTTTTTCCCTGTGCGTGAGCCACACTTTTTTTTCTTTCAATGTTTCATAATATTGTCACTGAAAACTGGACATTTTAGATGATATAACATGGCAACTCGGTAAATTATATTATCCCTCCTCCCTAAGGTTTATTATTGTTGCTGGTTTCTGTTTTGTTTTTTAATTGGCTTTTCTGAACTAATTCTGTAAAGTCTACCTGAGTGGTTTAGGGATCACCTAATAAGTAGACAAGGATTTTCCTAAATTCCTAAAACCAATATATTTCCCAGAATTCTCTGGGAGTCCTATGTTTATGGGGCCACACCTTCAACACTGAGTCAGGCAATTGACAACTCTGTGTTAGCCTTTATTTCTCATTTGCACAGGTTTTAACAGCCAGCCAGGGTGGAGAGCTTAAGGTTTTCTCAGGTCTTTCCCAATCATGCACACAACTCTCTGTGTATCAGTTTGCTAGGGCTATCTTAACAAGGCTCCCTGGACTAAGTACCTTAAACAATAGCAATTAATTTTCTCATAGTTCTTGGAGCTAGAGGTCCTAGATCAAGTTGTTGGCAGGGTTCATCTTCTTTGAAGGTCTCTCTCCATCGCTTGCACGTGGCCATCTTCTCTCTGTTTCTTCCTCTCCTATGTGTTTGTGTCAAAATCTCCTCTTCTTGGAAGATCACCAGTGATAGATTGGGGCCCCATATGACCTCGTTTTATCTTAATTATCTTTAATTAAAGTCACATTCTGAGACATTGGGAGTTAGTATTTCAACATAAGAATTTTGAAAGGATGCAATTAAGTCCATGACACTAGGCATGCTCACAACCCCATACAGATGCGTGGTCTTCTAGATACCCAGAAATATGTGAGCTTTTCCAAACCCCTATGGGCATATCATTTCATTGCTTTTTCTTTTAGGCTTTTTGGTCAATCTGTTGTTTGCCCCCACTGTTACTCACTACCTTGGGCACCTGTGAGGTTAAAACATTGCCTCTAAATTTATTTGACCAACATCCTGAGGAAAAAGACTTTTCATACTGAATGAGCTCCACATTAGGTCAAATAAAAGCAGTCTTGCAAGTGGTGTCTTCCATGGAGCCTCCAGACAGGTCAGATAATGACATTTGTCTAACAATGAGGCTTTAAAGGAATTCAGACTCCTTTCTGCCCACCCTGGTAGCTGCCAGGTTGTTGCTTTTTATTGCAGGCTGTTGGTTTATCATGCTACCATGGAGCTGAGAAAGGAGAACAAGAATAGGACAAGTTATAGCCACAAATCCCACTGTTCCTACCAAGATTCAGCTGTTTTTCTTGATTAAACTACTTCATGTGTTACTACAAATCTCTGATTAATTTACAGAGTTATGGAAAAGTTGATGGCCACATTTCTTGACAGTTTTCTCACTGCTTTTATGAAGAAGAGGATTTACAGAGGTCTGTAAAACAGAAATTTACTAACAACAAAATTATAGTGCATTTTTTTTTGTACAAAAATGTCCTTTCTCATGTCAAAATGCACTTAAAATATCTGTTAAATGTTGAGACAATGAATTTGAGTTCTCGCAATTTCTTAGGTGCAAAGCACAGTGCTAAGAACCTAAAACATAGAGAACGCAGATTTGCATCTTTAACATTATTCACAGTTCAGTAGAATACTCAGTCTGGGCCCATCTAAAGGTTACAGAGAATCCCTGGGAAGTATCAGTGAGCAGGAGCAAGGAAGTGAAGGTACAGTGAAGAGAATGATTGGCTGGCTCCCTTTTTCCTACCACTGAGAGCAAAATCTTCCTGTTTTGTACCAAGAATTCACATCAAACTCTGCAGAATGATGCCTATAAAAAATGGGAAAATTCTGAGCAGATAAATATTCCAGTTTTCTTTACTAGTTCTGTTTCTTGCAATGACACAAGAACCATCCAACTGCTTGTAGACAATTGATTTTATTTCTAAAAATTCACAATTATTTAAATGCTTATTGATTTATTTTTGAGAGGGATGGTGGGAGGGAGAAAGAGAGAGAGAGAGAGAGAGAGAGACAGAGAGACTCCCAAGCAGGTTCTGCCCTGTTGGCACAGAGCCCAACAGGAGGCTCAAACTCATGAACTGTGAGATCATGACCTGGGCTGAAATCAAGTCACCCAGGGGACTGAGCCACCCAGGTGCCCCTGAAAATTCACCATTTTGACTCAGAAGGAATGACTGCAAACAGAATTATGTGGAGTGACTGGCTGAAAAGCATCTCTACATCATGTATCCTTTCTTTTTCTGAAAGGGATAAAGGTTATACATATGGGAAGACTTCCCATCACTTATGATTCCTGCTCGGACATATTAATCCTAGGACTTTCTTCCAATTACAGTAATATCTGAGACTTGCACCATGTGAACATTACTAGACTGTCTACAGAGAACTGTAGTCACTGAAGAGAGCTTATAGTAATAAACACAGCATGAAATTCCATATGACCAATCAGGAATCTTTCTCTAATTTTTAAATAGTCAACATCATCATCTGTATAAACATATTTTAAAACTTTTTTTTTTGAGTTGTTAAAACTTGGGACAGGAGGAGGCAGTGGGAAGAAATCTAAGATTAATCTATAATGGTTTTTTAGGTAAGAAACTATTTATTATCAAGTCTATTATTTTTGTCTAAATCTTCAAGTATCAATAAAACTGTCATATTTATAGCAAGTTACTAAGGTTATTAGCAAATTACTCATGATCAGTACTTTTGAAAGAAGCAGCTTTGAATTTTTAGAAGACTTTTTTGTTTTGTTTTGTTTTCTGCTATTTTATTTTATATTATTTTAATTTTTTTTTTAAATTTACATCCAAATTAGTTAGTATATAGTGCAACAGTGATTTCAGGAGTAGATTCCTTAATGCCCCTTACCCATTTAGCCCATCCCCCCTCCCACAACCCCTCCAGTAACCCTCCATTTATTCTCCATATTTATGAGTCTCTTCTGTTTTATCCCCCTCCCTGTTTTAATATTATTTTTGTTTCCCTTCCTTTATATTCATCTATTTTGTCTCTTAGAGTCCTCATATGAGTGAAGTCATATGATATTTGTCTATATCTGACAGACTAATTTCACTTAGCATAATACCCTCCAGTTCCATCCACGTAGTTGCAAATGGCAAGATTTCATTCTTTTTGATGGCCGAGTAATAGTCCATTGTATATATATCTCACATCTTCTTTATCTATTCATCCATTGATGGACATTTGGGCTCTTTCCATACTTTGGCTATTGTGGATAGTGCTGCTATAAACATGGGGGTGCATGTGTCCCTTCGAAACAGAACACCTGTATCCCGTGGATAAATGCCTAGTAGTGCAATTGCTGGGTCGTAGGGTAGTTCTATTTTTAGTTTTTTTGAGGAAGCTCCATACTGTTTTCCAGAGTGGCTGCACCAGCTTGCATTCCCATAGAAGACTTTTAATATGAACATCTCAAATCTGTTAATTTGCTTTCTTCCTGGACTTGGCTCTTCTTTTTTCTACTGCACTAAGTACTATATTTATTATCTTTACTATTTTCTACTTACTCTTACCTATTCTTAACTACTCTTAACTATTTCCTATCAACTCTTCTTTGAAACTGTGGGGGAAGTCATGTACATTCCCGTCAATGAACATTTGTTGGAATTAAGCATTTTATATATTCTTATTTTTATAAAGACATGCTAGTTACAAGTTCAAAGACTTCAATTTCTGAAACACTGGCAGAAATCTATTTTCTTAAGAATTGAAATCAAAATTCATCACAAAGATATCTCTTACCCTCCTCTTCTCTCCTCTTTGTCCTCTTCATTGAGACAAGAAAATAAAATGCATCCACTTCTGGAGGACAGAAATCACCATTAAAGATGGATGATTTTAAGATGAATTTAGTAAAGTTGTCAATACCTATTTACCTCTGCTAAATGCACCTTAAAATTGAGGGAAAATATGAAAGATGTAGCAGGGCAACATAAGGAGGGTTTGAAACGAGTCTTGGCACATAGGGCCACAAATCTCCATGCATCTATTTTTGGGAATTCATTTGTGCAGAAAGAAGTGTGACTTGTGGTGAATAAATCAGTACTCAGAGAGGGTTTTGGGTATAATAGAGAATCACAGTTTACTCTGTATTTTATAGCCCTGCAACCAGCCTTGTAGGGCTTCAATTCTTGGTGAAAAAAAAATTTCACAGTTATTATTCGGAACTTTGTGAGATTTAGAAATACAAGCAATTGATATTTGTTGCCCCCGTTTGAAAAACAAAACACAGGGGTGCCTGGGTGTCTCAGTTGGTTGAGCCGCCGACTTTGGCTCAGGTCATGATCTCACAGTTCAAGCGTTCAAGTCCTGTGTCAGGCTCTGTGCTGACAGTTCAGAGCCTGGAGCCTGCTTCAGATTCTGTGTCTCCCTCTGTCTCTGCCTCTCCCCCACTTGCATTCTGTCTCTCTTTCTCTCCCCAAAATAAATAAACATTAAAAAAAGAAAAAAGAAAAACAAAACACAGTATGGAAGAGATGAACATTCTTGCCATTTCCTTATGGCTTCATTCTTGTTATGAGAACTAAAGAGAACTGGAACATCAGGGATATGTGAAGTTTTGAGTATTTCACATGAAAGCATTCTGCCTTAGAAAAGGAATAATTTTTTTTTTCCACGAAGACACGTGCAGTGAAGCAGGCTTTAAGCTGATAGTTTGATGATACTAATTATTTAAAAAGGAGACCATATTGGAGGAATATAAAAGGACCTTTCTAGAATATCTCTGGAGACTCAGGAAAATAACTAAAAATTAACAAGGTACTAGGATCTTGATTCTTGCTACTGTGGGCAATGTGCCAGTCACATATGATTATCATTTTAAAGTGATCTCATTTCTGCACTCATATCTGCAGTTTGACAGGGCTTAGGCTATTTTAATTGATAATAAATAGGACAAATACCATAGTTGCTTCCTGATCTCTCAGGTACAGGATTCATATACATGATATCATTTAATTCTCATAACAATGTTGGTAGTTAGATATTGCGACCTATGTATTACAGATGAAGGAACTAAGGTATAGAGAGGTTTGCTGCCTAGCCATTTAAACACTAAATGTATGAGCCAATATTTTAAACAAGTGGAACTTTACACTGAAAACGACTAGACAAGTTTAAGACAAATCTGTGCACGGAGGAGCTAAAAACACAAGGGAAAATGACAGCTGTGACCTAAGATAAAGGAAACTCACAGAAGGGAGCCAAATATTTAGAGCTGCATTTCTCTCGGGGGTGGGAATCAATTTGAGTAGTAGATGAGGGGTTAGCGATCTATGTACAAGTTCTGAAAGCTTTGTGGATTTAGAGAGAGAAAAACTGGATTCCCAGACTCACCAAAGGGTGAGATCCTATGAGTTGCTTTAATATCTCAAAGAATTACAACTTTTGAGTAAGAATAAACCAGACACGTAGAAGCCTTAGTAGGAGACTGGGCATAGCTTAAATCATCTCAATTTCTGACACTAGAATAAAATAATCACAGATGGCTGGCAAATCAGATCTCTAATAAGAGCAAAGATAAATTGAACTTCTATTCCCACACACACTTATTCTTTTTTCAGTTTTTTTTCAAACTTGGTTAATGGCAACTCCATCTTGCCATTTGTCCGGAGGAAAATCTTTTGTAACCCTTGATGCCACTCTTTATTTCACATATCATATTGATCCACTTGGCTCTACCTTCTAACTTAGATCTATAATCCAACTGCTTCTCACCATGTTCTCTTCAATGTCTCTGGTACAACCTGCTTTTGCCTGGAATGCTCATTGGTCATCTCTTCAACTAATTAATTCTGATCTAGGTTTTAGCATCATTTTCTCAAGAAACCTTAACTATTCTCTCTGATTTTGTAAAACCCTGCTAAAATATGTCCCGCATTTATGTTTCTCATTAGTAGCACTTACTACAATTGCAATAGTCATTTTAATAAAACTAATCAATGTCTACCTCTTCCTTTGTAGGAGCTACTACTTAAGCAAATCATGACTGTCCTGATTGTTTCAATAGACCCAGAAGAAATCCAGAGCATCCAGAATAACAACTGAATAAATATTTTTGAAACAAATTAACTACATATAGTGATGCAGACGTCAAACATCAGACTATGGCTCTCCAAGTCTAGCAGTAATCAGGCTTCAAGTGTATGTTTAATACTAAAGAAGGCCCAATTTTCTCTCCTTCTGTCCTTCTATCCAAGTTAGGAATAGTGCTAATAAATAATCAAGGGCAATCACTGAACAAGTGTTTAGAAATAAGAAAAAAATCAAGACATAGAAATCTGCAAGGGAAACTGAAATCATCGAATCATGAAAATCGTCCCTTAAAAGTGGAATTGGAGAGCTGTAAATTGGAATGTCAAGGGTGACCTTTTAACCAAGCCTAGTATTGGAGTGTCTATATTCAGTGTATATATAAATCAGTGTTTTTTTAGGGTCTATGGTGTCTATGTCCCATGCTTGCCAGTGGTTAGTGATAATTACATATTGATTGTATGTTTGCATATGAAGGGTTAATATAGGGTTGTAGGCAAGGGATGCGAAGAAGGAGGACACCATTCAATAGTAAACATAGAGACAGAGGATTAGATAGTGCAGTCATTTGAGATTTGTTAATTCTAATCTTTATATAATCTTTTTATCTACAAAGTTTGTGTTTTATCATAAAATCACTTATTTTTACTAAACACGTTGTAGAATATTGTGCTCAAAATGTATGGCAAATTGTTACAACTTCTGTGAAAACTTCTACTGTAATTTCTATATAAACTGTCTATTCTCATGAGTAATCCTTTACTTCTTTATAGTTTGGGCATTATTTATTTGGTATTTGGCATGGCTTATTTCAACAGAAAGGACTGAAAGGCCATAACACAGTTAATTAACTCACTGATTTGTAGTTTCTTAACGACTTATTTATTTTAAAGAAAACTAATTAAGTGTTTCAGATACATTGTAAATTACTTAGAATAGACTTAATAGTTTCTGTTATGTGTTCAGTGCACAAGATAATTAAATGGAAGTCATCATGGTACAAGAGTTGAGGTTCCAGATTGACAGCCAGGAGGCTTATATTTTTTTCCAGTTTTGTCATTAGCAAGTTGTTTTGCCTTGGGCAAGGCAAATATTCTTTTACCAGTATAAAAATGGATACATAAAGTGGCACACATTTTTCACAGATAAATTTAGTAAAACAAATGACACAATCTACATATATGTTTTGAAAAATGCCAAGTCCTTATGCCAGTGTTTGGATTTTGCATTTAATACCATGGCTCTTTTGGTCAGGGGTATTTTTTTAAGTGAAATGAAGAGAAATTCACTCAAGCTAATTCATGTAAACATATAACGGCCTTGGATTGTTATAATAGTATAACATGATACCCGAATAGAAAATACAGGCAAGTTCCAGGGAAGAGCGAGCAGCATAAAAGAAAAAGATATGATTGACCCATCCCAATTCATAGATTCAACTTACGGTTGGGACCACATCAACTAGAGAGGTTCAAAGTCACCTTGCAAATATTTAGTTGTAAGGGACTTAATTGACACACTAGTTCATTGCTTAAATAATAAATAACTTCTCATTCAGAACATTAAGTCTTTTAGAACTCATTTACTGAGTAAATATATAAAAGCAATTTTTGATTTATATCATTTCCTGCTCAGTAGTTTGGTTTCAGTTTTGTTATTCTAGCCACATTTTAAATAATTCAAAAGAAGTATAATCAACTTGTGTAAAATTCAGTGAAAAGAAGTATATCAATTTTTATAAAAGTCAGTGAAAATTTTTAGGGAGGAGGACTGTTGAAATGGTAGTCCAGAATTTCACACAGGAAAAGACTGAGTGGATAGATACAAGAGAAAATATCTCAGAATTTGTTGTGTCATGGAAAGTGCAAGAGACTGAAAGAATGTTATTGTGTCTGGAATAGAGGCCAGACAAATTAATAACAAATGAGGCTGAAGAACTGTAGGTACCAGATCATGCATTGCCTTCTAGATCATACATGGACTTTTGTCCGAAGTCCTGTTTGTAAACAATTCAGTGGTCAAGGTGAGAGCCAAGGATGGTTTGAGTAATTTAAATGGCAGTAGGGTTGGAGAAAAGTAGAAGAATCTAAGAGATATCCACAAAATTTAGTGATGGTTTGGTACTGACTCTGAACAAAAGGAACATCTCAAGAATACCTGTGATGATTTTGAAAATACTTATTCAAATTTTTTTGACACTCCTCCCTTCCAAGGGTAGAGCCCAATTTTTCTCCTGTTGAATATTCACTATACAAAGTGACTTGATGATGGCACATGAATTTTGTACTTAAATCATGAAACATATTGCTATTTCCATCTAGCTCTCTTTTGAATCACCCACTTTTCTCCCTGCCACTCAAGTAGCTACATGGGAGAAACTGAGGGCTTCCATCAAGAAAATTTACCAAGTTCTCAGTTATTGGATTGAGCCACCTTGAAATCAGATTCTCTACCCCAGTCAAGCCTTCATATGACTGCAGCATGGCTAACATCTTTGACAGTAACCTAATAAAAGATCCTACTTAAGGGGCAACCTGGGTGGCGCAGTTGGTTAAGCACTGGACTTCAGCTCAAGTCATAATCTCACAGTTCACGGGTTTGAGCCCTGAGTCGGGCTTTGTGCCGACAGCTCAGATCCTGGAGCCTGCTTCAGATTCTTTGTCTCCCCCTCTCTCTGCCCCTTCTCACTCACATACTCTCTCTCTCTTTCTCTCAAAAATAAATAAACATTAAAAAAATTAAAAAAAAAAATCCTACTTAAGCTGTACTTAACCTGAATTTCTGAACTAGAGAAACTTTGGGGCTAATAAATATTTATTGCTGTTTTAAGCCACTACATTTTAGAATAATGTGTTATGTGGTAATTGATAAGTGATAATATTGAGTCCGTTTTCTGGATTGAGCAACTATATGTATGGACATATCATTCACTGATATAGGATAGAGTGAAAAGGGGGACTAGGTTTGAGAATTATAATAATGGGTTCAAATTTGGACCTGTTGAATTAGAGGATGTTTTGAAATATCAAAGGGAAACTTATCTACTCTGATAGGTTCTCTGTATTGAGAAACAAAAATTTGAAATGATATTTTACTGGATGGTTTCTTTGAAAATTTTTAATAAGCATAGTGGCTATCATACTGACCATTCCTTCTGCCTAGAAGAATCTTCTCTGGATAACCACATTTATTGCTCCCTATCACCTTCAAGCCCTCACTTAAATGACACCTTCTCAAAAGGTCTAATTGAATCACTTAACTAAAAATGTCTTCCTTCTCACATTTTCTCTTTTCTTTCTGCTTTACTTTTCTCTATAAAACTCCTTATTATCTAAAGTATTATTTATTTTACTTTATTTTGATATTTTTCTCTACTAGAAGATAACTTCATAAGATCAGGGATTTTGTTGTTTGCTGCTGCATTCATGACACTTGGAATATTGATTGGCAAATAGGAGATATTAAGTAAATATTTTTGGAAAAAAATGAATAAATAGTACTTGAAAAATATCACTAGAGTGATAAATAACATTCTTATTTATTTTTTTAAATTTTTTTGACATTTATTTAATTTTGAGAGACAGAGAGAGACAAAGCACGAGCAGGGTAGGGGCAGAGAGAGAGAGAGACAGAAGCATGCTCTGCTCTGAAGCAGGCTCCAGGCTCTGAGCTGTCAGCATAGAGCCTGACGCGGGGCTTGAACTCACGAATTGCAAGGATCATGACCTGAGCCGAAGTCAGATGCTTAACCCACTAAGCCACCCAGGTGCCCCAATACCATATTTTTAAATGAAGAAAATACTATGTGATCATTAAAAGAGGTTGATATGGAACTCAATAAACTTAAAAAAAATCATATTATAGTAATAATTATTTTTTATTTTCATAGAAGTTAGGTCTTGAAGATGGTAGTTCAAGTAAGGATATGTTTTCCCAATGATCCTATCTGACAAAGTCAATGATTCAACTCTTTCAACTTTAGTGTAGCTCCAGAGAGCAATAAAAGTACCCTTTATTTGATTTAGAATATCACTGTCTCTTTGGAAAGTAGAGCACATAGAGTCTTTGTCTGGATGATACTTCATAGTTCCTCTCAAAGTAAAAATGCCTTCCTTTAAAAGATTAGTTGAAAACTATGGCAAAGACTTTCCTGAAGTTTGTAGTTCATGTTCTTCTTCCATGTAAACAATTTTGATAAATCATTTTTTAATCTAGAGAGTTTAATGCTGTTATTTAGGCATTTACAATAATTAGGTTTAAAAATATAAATTAAATCTGTAGCTGTATACAAATATATCATTACATTAACAGCTGCATGCATAAGCCTTTCAGCAAAACTATGTTTAATTCCACCAAATGACAACAAAAGCAAGTTTTTAAGATCTAAGAATAAACTAAACAAAAAAAATCTTAAATTTCTATGGAAGGTAAAATAAGCAGATTGTCAAGATAAGACAAAAAAAGGTATTTGTTCCCCAAGATTTTATTTCATATATATAACATATATATGTATGTATGTATTAACTATATGTGCATATACATATGTATATATACATCTATATACATTATAAATTTTCATATAGACTTTTATATCTATCTATATAGACTCACCTATACATACAAAATGCATATTCTTGAACTCATTTAGTTGTACATATGCAGTAAAACCCACTTACCTAAACCTCTGGATGCAGTAGAAGGAATACTAATGAAGTCTGTAACCAAGGAGTTTAGTTTATGTTATGATAGAAGAAACACACAGTAAAGAAATAATCATGTAAGTAATAAAGATCATTAGAGGTTGTTCTATATTCTCAGAAGAAAATAGCCAAGATGATGAACTGATAGAGGCCATATTGGATGGATGGTCAGTAAAGACTTGCTAAGAAATTGAGATATAAGGTGAGTGTAGAGAAGAGTGAGGAGTGTTAGGTAGAGGTAAAGCTACTTCAAACTATGGTGTTGTGACAATCAACAATCTTTTGGCAAATGACATAAACTTGATCTCCTATTTCATAACATAAATATAAACAAATTTCAGATAAATTAAAGTTCTAAAGTATGTAAATAACTAAAATATTTTAAAATAGTTTAATAGTGTTTATTTCTGCTCCTTTGCAAAGTCCATTAAACTAATACCAAATGACAAAAGAGGTGTAGAGTGCAGCTAAAAGAAAACAGCAAAGGAGATATCAGCACACTAGAAATTCTTATAAGTTCTGGAAGATGAAAAGAGGAAATAATAGACTTGTAGGTGGAGGGGGAGAGAGAATTTTCAGAAAGGCTAAAAACAAGTGTCTTCAAAGTGAATGAGCTCATTGAATTCAAAAGAGGTTGAACTAATAGAGAACTATGTCTAGAGCCATTATTGTAAAATTACCAACTATTAAGAATTAATAGAAGACCCTGAAAGATTCTGAAAGAAAAAAGAAAACACAAAATGAGATCAGACTGCCTTTAGGCTTTTAAATGAGCATTTGTATATGTTATAAGACATCAAGAACAAGCCTTCAAAGTTCTGGGAAAAAATTATTTTTATTTCATATTTTTAATCCAGTATTCCAGCCAATATGTGAATCAAGTGAGCAGTAGTTAAATAGCCACAAAATAAGGAATCGAATAATCTACCTGTATTATTACTTTCTTGGGAAAATCATTGAGAATATACTGCAACAAAATGAGAGAGTAACCAAGAAACAGAAAACTAAAAGGAGCTGATACAACTTAGAAAGTAATAATGTGATTTCCTCAGATGAGATCTATGCAGAAGCCCTCAAAAAAACAAACAACATAGCTTTTATCAGAAGAGAGAATGCTAAGAAGACCATTTTGCTGTAGAGTGTAGTCAGGTTTTGAATATATCACATAGATGAAACCACTGGATTAAGAGTGTGAGGGGTAAGAAAAAAAAAAACAGTCTTTAAAGAAATGTTTAATGTAAGTAAAGACAAAAGAAGAAATTAGAAAATTGAGGGAAAACAAAATGTAAAACAATGAGGACCTAAAGATGTTATTTAGATGTATGGAAATAATTATCAGAAGAAGAAAAACACATAAACATTTAAAAATGGTTGCTCTCCAGAAAGACAGCTAAGTATGAGGAAGATGGTATTGAGAAATGCTGTGAACAGTATCAAAGCTCTCTGTGTCATACAATTTTTAAAAGTCATATTAAAATTCCACTTTGAAAAAATCTAAAGGATTAGAAATATACAAAAATTTATTAAAAAAATGTTGTAAGACAAAATGAGAGCCTAAAGGGAAAGACTAATGTATTTAGTACCCACATCCACTCTTTTTCTTTATTAAATATTTCTTGAAAATGTACAAGATGCCAAGCATCATTATAGGGGTTTTGGATTCAGCAACAAACAAAACAAACCAATATCCTTGATCTCAGTGAGTTTCCATTCCAGCAGAATGGGATGTGATAAACAAGAAATATACAGATTAGTAAAATGTCTGCTATTTTTTAAAAGTTTATTTATTTTTAAGAGAGAGAGAGAGAATCTCAGGAACAAGTGGGGGAGGGCCAGAGGGAGAGAGAGAGAGAATCCCAAGCAGGGTTCTCACTGACAGCACAGAGCCCAATGTGGAGCTTGAACTCATGAACCATGAGATCATGACCTGAGCCAAAACCAAGAGTCGAATGTTTAACTGACTGAGCCTTTCAGGTGTCCCTCTATTTTAGAAGAAAGAGAAATTTAGAGCACGGCAAAGGATGATCCAGAGTGATAAGATATAGGAGCCTGTTAAAATCTTAAATAAAGTATTTATTGTAAGTTTCATTGATAAGGTGATACTTTATCAAGGCATTAAAGTCAGGGAGTTGGCTACCTGAATATCTGAGGGAAGAGTATTTATTTAAACAGGGAGAGGAGCCAGTGCAAAGGCTCTAAGTCAGGAGAATAATTGATGTATTCACAGAACAAAAAGGAACTAGAACAGAGTTAGCAGGATAATAGTGACAAATTAGATCAAAGGGTTAGATGAAACACCAAATCATGTAAGGACACAAGAGCCTTTATATGGTATTTGGCTTTTAATCTGAGTGAAATTGATGATTTTAAGGCATTGAGTAGACACATGGCATGGCTTGCCTTTCTTTTATAAAGAATCACTGTGCATGACTAACTTGTTCAATATATACTGGGGTGGGGTCAGGATGATTGACTGAAACTAGTTAGATCATTGTTACAGACCAGGTGATGGTGGCTCAGACCAAGCTGTCACACTGGAGGTGATGAGATGTGATCATATTTTGGATGCATTTTGAAGTTTGAGACAAGATGATTTTCTGATATGTTAGAGGGACAAAAGAGAGTAGTCAAGGATAAATCCACGTTTTTTTGGCCTAAGTAACTAGAAGGATAGATTTGATATTAACCAAAAAAATGGAATACTGTGAGTAGAGTAGGTTTGGGGCAAGAAACTGGAGATTGATTTGGGGCATGTGCTGTTTGAGATGTCTATTTGACATCCAAGATGCTAAGTAAGATGCAGTGAGTTTTATGCTCTAGAGTCTGAGAAAGGACATTTGTTTATTGGTTAAGGCACAAATTTAGAAAGTAGATAAATAGATGCGTTTAGGCCTTGAAACTAGAGCAGGTCACCAAGGAAGTAAGTAATACAGAAAAGAGAAGAGATGGAGGAGAAGATAAGAAAACAGCAAAGTTGAGTGGTAAGAACACCCTGGGGCATAGAAGGAAAACTGGTGGGGTGTGGTGTCCTGGAAGCCAGCTAGAGTAAGTATAACAAGGAGGAGGAAAGGACTAGTCATTAAATGCTTCTGGTTGGTCAAATAAAATGACGAGTGAGAATTAGCCATTTTATTTTGCTAAGTGGATGTCAACAGTGATTTTGACAAGTGCAATTTTTGGGAAATTAGTGCAGTGAAAATCTATTTGAACAGTTTAAGAGAGAATTACAGAGAAATTGTAGCAGTGAGCATGACACTAATGTGCAAATCATTGAAGTAATGCATCCATATTAAAAAAAAAATTATGAATGGACCTTTGCACATATTTGGTGGGAACAAATTGCTGCAGCCAAAACAATATGAAGGTTCCTTAAAAAATTAAAAATAGAATTACCATATGATCCAGTAATTCCACTGATGAGTTTTTAGCCTCCCAAAATAAAAACATTAATTCAAGAAGATATATGCACTCCTGTGTTTATTGCAGCATTATTTATAATAACCAAAATATGGAAGCAACCCAAATTTCCATCAATAAATGAATAAAGGAGATATTATATGGAATGGAATATTCCATTGGATGGAATGGAATGGAATATTACCCAGCCATAAAAAAGAATGAGATTTTGCCATTTGCTACAATATGTATGGACCTAGAGGGTATAAATCCGTGTGACATAAATCAAACAGAAACAGACAAATACCATTTGACTTCACTTACATGTGGAATGTAAGATACAAATGAACAAAGAAAAAAAGATGAGAAAACAAACAAGCAAAAAAAAAAAAAAACCCACAGGCTCTTAAATATAGAAAACAAACTGGTGTATGTCAGAGGGGAGGTGGGTGGGGAGATGGGTCAAACAGATAAAGAGGATCAAGAGTACATTTATCATGGGACACCTAGGTGGCTCAGTTGGTTAAGCATCTGACTCGATTTTGGCTCAGGTCATGATCTCACAGTTGGTGGGATGGAGCCCTGAATCTGGCTCTGCACTGACAGTGCAGAGCCTGCTTGGAATTCTCTCTCCTCTCTCTACCCCTCCCCTACTCATGCTCTCTCTGTCTCTTAAAACCTTTAAAAAAAGAGTACACTTATCATGATAAGCACTGAATAATGTGCATAAATGTTGAGTTATCACATTGTACACCTGAAACTGATATAACACTGTATGTTAATTGTACTTCAGTAAATAAATAAATAAAACACAGGAAAAAATTATGAATGACAAGGTGGCACCACAAGTTAAACAAGCAAATTAAATAGTAGCTAGCTAATAAGGCATTAATATCTTAATTATATAAAGGACTCCAATAAATTATTTAGAAAAAGGTAATCCAATTGAAGAATGAGCAAAGCATATAGATAAGTAATTCATAGAAAAAGAAATAGAAACATACATTTAGTATAAAAGAGGATGCTCAAACTCAGAAGCAATGTCCATTCAATTTTTTAATTTTTTATTGTTTTTTATTTATTTATGTAAATTCAACTTAGTTAACATACAGTGTGGGATTGGTTTCAGGAGTAGAACCCAGCGATTCATCACTTCCATATAACAACCAATGCTCATCCCAACAAGTGCCCTCCTTAACGTCCATTACCCATTTAGCCCATCCCCTCACCCACCTCCCTTCCAGCAACCCCCAGTTTGTACTCTGTATTGAAGAATCTCATATGGTTTGCTTCCCTCTCTGATTTTATCTAATTTTTCCTTCCCTTCCCCTATGATCATCTGTTTTGTTTCTTAAATTCCACATATGAGTGAATCATATATTTGTCTTTCCCTGAGTGACATTTCATTCAGCATAATACACTCTAGTTCCACCCATGTTGTAGCAAATGGCAGAATTTCATTCTTTTGGATCGCCAAATAATATTTCATTGTATATACCACATCTTTATTCATCAGTCGATGAACATTTGGGATCTGTCCATAATTTGGCTATTGGTAATAGTACTGATCTAAACATTGGGGTGCATGTGCCCCTTCGAATCATAACTCCTGTATCCTTTGGATAAATACCTAGTAGTGCAATTGCTGGGTCATAGGGTAGTTCTATTTTTAATTTTTTGCTTTCCACCTTTCCAGAGCGTCTGCACCAGTTTGCATTCCCACAAACAGTGCAAAAGGGTTCCTCTCTCTCCACATCTTCACCAACATCTGATGTTTCCTGAGTTGTTCATTTTAACCCTTCTGACAGGTGTGAGGTGATATGTCATTGTGGTTTTGATTTGTAGTTCTCCAATGATGAGTAATGTTGAGCATCTTTTCATGTATCTGTTAGCCATCTGGATGTCTTCTTTGGAGAAGGGTCTATTCATGTCTTTTGCCCATTTCTTGACTGGATTATTTGTTTTGTGGGTGTTCAATTGTATAAGTTATTTATAGATTTTGGATACTAGCCCTTTATCAGATATGTCATTTGTAAATATGTTCTCTCATTTTGTTGGTTGTCTTTTAGCCTTGTTGATTGCTTCCTTCACTGTGCAAAAACGTTTTATCTTGACGAGGTCCCAATTGTTCATTTTTGTTTTTATTTCTCTTGCCTGTGGAGACATGTCATGTAAGAAGTTGCTGTGGCATTGGTCAAAGAGGTTGCTGCCTGTTTTCTCCTCTAGGATTTTGATCATTTAGTGTCTCACATTTAGGTCTTCCATCCATTTTGAACTTATTTTTGTATATGGTGTCGAAAGTGGTCCAGTTTCATTCTTCTGTGTGTCACTGTCCAGTTTTTCCAGCACCATTTACTGAAGAGATTGTTTTTTTTTTCCATTGGATACTCTTTCCTATTTTGTTGAAGATTAGTTGGCCATACACTTGTGGGTCCATCTCTGGGTTCTCTATTCTGCTCCACTGATCTATGTATCCGTTTTTGTGTCAGTACCATGCTCTTTTGATGATTACAACCTTGTAATGCAGCTTGAAGTCAGGAATTGTGATGCCTCCAGCTTTGGTTTCCTTTTTAAACATTACTTTGTCTATTTGGGATATTTTCTGTCTCCATACAAATTTTAGAATTGTTGGTTCACTGGCATTATTTTGATAGGGATTGCATTGAATGTGTACATTGCTTTGAGTATTATTGACATTTGAACAACATTTGTTCTTCTAATCCATGAGCATGGAATGTTTCTGCATTCCTTTGTGTCTTCTTCAATATTTTCATAATCTTTCTATAGTTTTCAGCATATAGATCTTTCACTTCTTTGGTTAGGTTTATTCCTAAGTATCTTGTGGTTTTTGGTGCCATTTGTAAATGGGATCAATTCTTTGATTTCTCTTTTTGCTGTTTCATTATTGGTGTGTAGAAATGCAACCAATTTCTGTATGCTGATTTTATATCTTGTGACTTTACTGAATTCATGGAACAGTTCTAGCAGTTTTTGGTGAAGTTGTTCAAATTTTCCAATAGCGTGTATGTCATCAACAAAGGGTGGAAGTTTGACTTCTTGGCTGTCATTCAGAATAGAAGGAGAGAAAAAGAGTTTCCCAGGCAAACAAAAACTAAAGGAGTTCATGACCACTAAACCAGCCCTGCAAGAAATTTTAAGGGGGATTCTCTAAGTGGAGAAAAATAAAATGAAGCCCAGAGCAACAAAGACTACAAAGGACCAGATAACATCACCAGAAACAGCAACTCTACAGGTAACACAATGGCACTAAATTCATCTTTCAATAATCACTCTGAATGTAAATGGACTAAGTGTCCAATCAAAATACATAGGGTTTCAGAATAGATTTTTTAAAAAAAGATCCATCTATATGCTACCTACAAGAGACTCATTTTATACCTAAAGACCCCTGCACATTGAAAATGAGGGGATAGAGAACCATCTATCATGCTAATGGACATTAAAAGAAAGCTGGAGTAGCCATACTTAGATCAGACAAACTAATTTAAAACAAAGACTGTAACAAGAGATGAAGCATGGCATTATATCATAATTTAGGTTTCTATCCATCAAGAAGATCTAACAATTATAAATATTTATGCCCCAAACTTGGAATACCCAAATATATAAATCAATTAATAACAAACATAAAGAAAAACATCGATAATAATACAATAATAGAAGAGTACTTTAACACCCCATTTACATCAATGGACAGATCACGTAAGCAGAAAATCAACAAGGAAACAATAGTTTTGATTGACACATTGGACCGGATGGGTTTAACAGATATACTCAGAACATTTTACCCTAAAGCAGCAGAATACACATTCTTCTCAAGTGCACATGAGTGTATATTTTCCAGAATAGAACACATACTGGGTCACAAATCAGCCCTCAAAAAGTACAAAAAGATTGAGATCATGCCTTGTATATTTTCAGATCACAATGCTATGACTCTTGAATCAACCACAAGGAAAAAATTGGAAAGCCCTCAAGTACATGGAGGTTAAAGAACAACCTACTAAAGATTGAATGAACCAGGAAATTAAAGAAGAAATTTAAAAATGCATGGAAGAAAATCAAAATGAAAATATGACAGTCCAAACCCTTTGGGATGCAGCAAAGCAGTTCTAAGAAGACATAGCAATTCAGGCCTATCTCAAGAAGCAAGAAATGTCCCAAATATACAGCCTGACCTTGCACCTAAAGGAGCTAGAAAAGGAGCAGCAAATAAAGCATAAAGCCATCAAAAGAAAGGAAATAAAAAAGATTAGAACAGAAATAAATGATATAGAAACAAAAAAAAATAATAGAACAGATCAATGAAACTAAATGCTGATTCCTAAAGAATACATAAAATTAATAAATTTTATTTATCAAGTCTAGCCAGAATTATGAAAAAGAAAAGAGAGAGAATGCAAAATAGATAAAATCACAAATGAGAGAGGAGAGATTGCAACCAACAGCATAAAAATACAAACAATTTTAAGAGAATACTGTGAAAAATAATATGCCAACAAACTGAACAATCTGGAAGAAATGGACAATTTCCTAGAAACTCACACACTACCAAAATTCAAACAAGAAGAAATAAAAAATTTTAACATACCCATAACCAGCAAAGAAACATAATCAGTTATTAAAAATCTCCCAACAAACAAGAGTCCTGAGCCAGATGGATTCCCAGGGAAATTCTACCAGACATTTAAAGAAGAGTTAATACATATTCTTTTCAAACTATTCCAAATATTAGAAATGGAAGGAAAGCTTCCAAACTAATCCTATGAAGCCAGCATTACCTTGATTGATTGTTACACATCAGTTATTATAGCAGTTGCATATATACGCTTTTTGAAAAGTGCTACATTTTTTTAATGTTTTTATTATTATTATAATTATTTATTTTGAGAGAGAGAATCCCAAGTGGGCTCAGCACTGTCAGTGCAGAGCCTAACACGGGGCTTGATCCCATGAACCATAAGATCATGATCCGAACGAGGCCTAACTGACTGAGCCATCAAGGCACCTCTAAAAAAGTGCTAGTTACATTCCTAATCTCTTTAGTAACGTACAACAGAAAACTTGTTGTCAGTATTACCTTTTCTTTCACAAATCAGTGAAATAGTACTTAATTCCTCAAAATGAATCACAAATAATAAAACGTTCCTCATAAATACAGTTGCCCCTCCCTTCCTTCTGAGAAGGGAATTTCTTTATTTTTTCTTCTGACTTACCAAAAGAGGCTTCTTCCCTTAGCCTGATTCTAGACCATAACCTCTACAGAGTGTGTTTTGAAATTCTCTTATTCTAGTTGTGTTCACTCAATAGCCACCCCCCCCACCCCCGCCACACACATTCATACCTGGTATGCACAAAGTTCACCACCTCTAAACCTATTCTTTTGAATTGAAAATTGATCAAGGAATTTGCTCTGACTCTGTGGAGTACAGTGTGCTCTTGAACAATAAATTTAATAAAAAAAAAAATTGGATATCAACAAAATCAAAATTGGAAAGGTGAACTCTTCTTCAAATAGACTTTACGTTTCCTTCAGTCAGAAGATGGTCAGGGGACTCTAGTAGTCACAATAGTAATCGCTCAAAATCCAGAATATGCCCTGATCACATGTTTGCCTGCCTTAGGGAATCTTACCAATTCTTTTGCTTAAAAGGCATGTTCTCTACATTGCTTTTCTTTGCTTATCTGACCTGGAAGTGATCCCTCCTCCACTAAATTCTTCTAAGCCATTTGGTTCTGTCATCCACTGGTTTCCATTGTTGATGGGTGATACTCAACCCGCCAAGATCTCCTCCACTAGCTGGAAACTGCCTGGCTAAAGGCAGAGACTGTGTCATATAACTCGTCTTATTGGAACTCATCTCATAGCACTAATATACTACTTTGCTACAATTTCTAGAGTCCTTCTAGAGTTCAGTTTGATAGAGTTCAATTTGACAAATTTGTTCCTTATATTCCAAATATACCTCAACCAGCTTAACTTATCAAAAGATCGCCAGTTTTAGAACGATATTTCTAGTGATAATTTGAAAGTGATTAATCAAATAGATGGAGGAAATGTCATCAAGAATTGTTTTTCTTCTGAATCTTATTTGGCAAGACACCTCTTTGACTTATTTTATTTTATTTTATTTTATTTTATTTTATTTTATTTTAAACTTTATTTAATGTTTTATTTATTTTTGAGACAGAGAGAGACAGAGTATGAGCAGGGCAGGGGCAGAGAAAGAGGGAGACACAGAATCCAAAGCCAGCTCAAGGCTCTGAGCTGTCAGCACAGAGCCTGACGAGGGGCTCAAACCCCCAAACCATGAGACCATGACCTAAGCTGAAGCCGGACGCTTAACCGACTGAGCCACCCAGGCGCCCCTCTTCGACTTTTAAAATATGTACAAATCTTTTTTTTAAAAGACACTATAAATTTTATTTAATCTGGGGGTATCTGGGTGGTTCAGTCAGGTAACCGTCCAACTTCAGCTCAGGTCATGATCTCGTGGTTCATGGGTTCAAGCCCCAAGTGGGGCTCTGGGCTGACAGCTCAGAGCCTGGAGCCTATTTCAGATCCTGTGTCTCCCTCTCTCTCTGCCCCTCCCTTGCTAACACTTTGTCTCTCTCTCAAAAATAAAATAAACATTAAATTTGTTTAAATTTTTTAAAAGTTAATCTATGTTCATTGTACAAAACAATTCATGAAAATAAAATAAAAAATAAGAAGAAAGCATCTTAATCCCACTACCCAGGGAGAGTGATACAGAAATCATCCTTTTACCTGAGATTATAACTGAGTTAGAGATATTTACAAAGGAAACAGGATAGCAGAAGCAGTATTGCTTTGTTTTCAGCTCTCTACTTTCTATTTTCAACTAATTGTGCTTGCATCAGTGCCTACTAATGAAACACATTTTTGTAAATCCCCAAATCAATAAGATTCAGGGCATAAAAGCATGATATTTTAAAGTACCAATCTCTAGAGTCTCTGAATCTGAAAGAGATGTACAGAGAATATTAAAGTGGAGTCATACGAAATTTCTTTTCCTGAATAATACTGAATCAGCAGAGCACAGACATTTAGATTTTAGTAGATATTCCCATTTGTGTGACTGCAAATGTTTATGTTAATGTCACCTTTCAATGGAAGGTGGTCTGACTTATGCATATTGAAGGCAGATTGGACCTTTTTCTCCCTGTGGTGCAGGAAGCCTTATATTTGTCTGACCATTACATCCCTGTAAGAAGAGAGAAATGGCACAGAATGAAGGAGAGATTCAAACACTAAAGTAGAAAAGAGTTTATAATTGGAAGTGGGAAGGAAAGGTAAATATAGCAATGAGTATGGTGCTATTCAATGTCCCTCAAGTGAAAATTTGACTATCCATCAAGGCTTTTGTTTTCCTTTTTTTAATGAAGGTTTTTATTGAACCATATTCTTTTTAAAAATCAAAAAAAAGAGATGAGGAAGGTACAATCACTGGTGTCAACACCATACTTCAAGCACAGCTGAGGGTACTCACTCTCGGACTCTCCTTTCCTCTGTTCCCCCTGCCTCACCTGGGTCTCCTCCTCCCCTCTTCCCACCTTCCTTCTTTGTATATGCCTAAGCTATTTTGGGAAACGTGTTTATGGTTTCCCAGGAAACAAAAGGATTTTAAAACCCCCTAGATTATAGAAGTTATTTCCTGTGGCAGTGAGAGCATATGTTTTCTTTTAATCAAGCATAACAAAATCTCTAGAGATGATGCTTTATAGGAAAAGGCTAGCCACAGTAGAAATATAAAAGGAACAGTTCAGAGTTGTGAATCTAAAATGTATGCTAGCGTTGCCACACTTGGTGTTCACGTGTAGAACATGAGAACAAAGTAAAATTTTGAAAGTGGGTTTCATTCTTGTATTTTTTAACGAAAATATCAATAAATAAATCTTACCATGATTCTAATTGAATGAGTCACATTTCACCTTTTAAGGAGTGATGCAATCATTGCTTTTTCTACTTTAGAATAACCGAAATTACCGATCTCACTTGGAAAAATAAGCAGTTAATTTGCATGAGGTGAGGTAGGTTCCACCTCTGGCCCCGCCACGTAAATTAAAGTGGTCTGAATAAGGACCCTGTCTCTAGACTTCTTTCACCTATTGTAGAGTGAGGGCACCTGCCATAAGGGGGCTGGGCTGAATCCTCTGGGAGGATTCTGAGCACAGCCCTGCCAGGGCGCTAGAGGTAAGGTAGACTCTGGGCTCTATTCTCTTTTGTAACTGTGAAGTCAGCCTAAACTTATTTGCTTCATTGTTTATCTTTATCTCAGCTGATGACCTTGCCTCCTACTTCAAAGAGATAATTGAGCATTCAACTGCTGAATTATGAAATCACAATTCCCATATCTTTCAGCTTGCCATATTCTGCATCTATTCTAAACTTCTATCCAGCCACACAAAGAGACTTCTTACTCTTCTGGTTCAAAAGCTACCTTTCGACTATTGCTCTTAAAATTCTTCTTTTTCATCTTATCGGTGATCGTCCCTCCTCTTCCGGACCCCCTCTTGTCTCTTCCTAAAGCATTTCCTGAGCTCTTGGCATCTTTCTTCCAGGCTGTAAACAAGCTTAAGTCTCCTGCTATTTCAAAAACACAACTAAAACAAATCAACAATCGCCTATCTCAACTGTGTCCACTGTTACTTCTCCTTCTAGTAGCCTCTTGGGAAAAAAAAAGAATCTGTATTTATCTTTTTATTTAGCTCATTGTTCAATGTAATGCTATCATATTTGTACACGTGTACCAAAAATACACTTGAAAAGGCTACTAATAATCTTCTATATTTCCTTTTGCTTTTATGGCATTTGATATTGATTATTCTTTCATTTCTGAAACTCTTCTGTTAGGTTCTGTGACATACTCTGTGCTAATTCTCCTTTTTCTCTTACTATACCTGCCTTTTTACTCCCCCAGTACTTCTCCTTCTGCCCATCCCTTAGAAGACTATGTTCTTAAAATAGTGCTTTTCAAACCTAAATGTGCTTATGAATCATCTGGAGGACATGATAAAATGCAGATTTGGATTCAGTAAGTCTGTGGTGGAATTCAGACCCCGCAGGTCTAATAGCCTCTCAGATGACAGTTATTGTGCTGGCTGAAGGGCCACATTTTCAGTTGCAGTGCCCTAGGCAGGGAAGGACTTTTCCACATCTGCAAGCCCCAGTGATTATAGGTGTGCTATATCCACAGCTCAGCCTGCAGCATGTGAGACAAGATCTGGGGCAGCTAGAGCCAGGCTTGACGACTCTGTGAGTCACCAGGCTCTTTGCCTACCCCAATGGGATGAAATATCCATGTGTATTCAAGTATAAAAAGCCCTGCCCCAGAATTCTAGTCCTCCAATCTGATCTATTCCCAGGTCTCATACTCCCTCCTCTATGCTGAAGTGTTTCATTAACTGAATATCTTACAGGCATGACATTCGCTATCCAGATCTGGAACTTAAATTAGGATACTTTTCTACATGGCTGCTCCCCTTTTCTTCTGTTTTGTTTGTGTCATGGCAGTATTGTTCACCCAGTTACTAAAAGTATGATTGTGAGAATTATTCTAGACTCTTCTGTTTTCCTTATGCCCAACTAGTGGACGAGTCTTTTTTTTTTTTTTTCCTTTTCTTTTTGTCATTTCTTCCATCTGCTCCTTTCTCTCCATTTTTAGGATGTTCTATTGCTTGACCCTGAACTACTTTCCTTGATGTCAGTTTTGCCTCGCCCACCATCAACATAGTTTCTTTTCAGTTCTCCACATTACTTCTTTAGTGATTATTTCTTAACCACAGTCTGATCATGCTCCTCTCCTACTTAATTGGTTCCCTTTTGCTTCGGATAAAGACTGAGTTCCATCAGGCAGAATGCAAAATGTGATCTGGAACTTCTGGATCTCCCCCAGATGGCACTTCAGAGAAGTTAAATGTGTCATTTCTATTTACAACGTGGTGGCCAGAAGCTGGTCACAAGGACACACAAAGCTGCTAGGGAGACTGGGAAATCTTTAACTTCTTGGGAGTGCCTTCAGATAGAAGCCCCTTTCTCTTTTCTGATAGCTGGAAAATACCTACGATCACTGGAATCAGAGCACCTATCTTGGATCTCAAGGAAGAAACCACGTTAGGAGTAGCAAAACAACAAGGTAGAAGGAAGGATTGGTAAACACCCATTCCACACTTTGGCCTGCTCATATCCATAGTTGTTGTTTTTGTTTTTATTTTTATTTTTCTAGTTTTGGGAAGAAAAATAGAATCTTTCTTAAGCCAATATTATTTATTGTGTGCTGTCACTCAGAATGAGACTAATCTGAACTAACAACAGCAATAAAGAACTCTGCTCATCCCTTGTTTATCTTGCTACCACTCAACATCTATCACATCTACCATTACAATGGATGTTAGGGGGGTGGGGAAATAGATTTAGAAAAAGCCAACTGATATTAAATAAAGTGACGAATTATAGCTGTAATGCTAGGTACATACTTTCTGTTAAAGAGAAATTATCACATGTCTGACTATCTTAGTCAAAACAGTTGTACTCTGTAGATGGATAAAGTGCTACACATTATATTTCTAAAGTAGTATATTAAATACAATCACTCAGTCTATAGAAAGATCACTCAACCCTTCAAAGACAGGACTGAGACCATTCCCTGTGTCTTCTTTCTCCAAATTTCTTCTTGTTTTCATGTGTACACACGAATGCATGAACAGAGAAGATAGAATTCAAGAAAAGTTAATTTAGAACACACCTAAAATAAACTAGCTATTTCCTATAAAGGTATACGTCTCATCTTCTTTTTACTACTTTTTTTTAGTTTGAATTTTTATTTGCTCTAGGAATTTGAATTGTTTTTTGCATTTCAATTAAACTTTCCAATGCAATCTCTGCTGTAAGTTAATATGGATGATAATGGTACATATACACACAGGGAATGTTATATACACTTTGGCATTTTTAAGTGGAGCAAAATTATAAGTTCACATGTTAATACTTAGAATGAAATATTTAGGTTACACATAAAACCTAATTTTCTACTATAATCTCAGGAGGTACCAATTGAGGTCTGCAGCAGAGTCAGTGTCTTTGATGGTTCTCATCCTATTTAAGATTCACAAGAAGAAAGAGATACCCCAAATTTCACGGATTTAAAGGGAAAAAAAGGATTTCACAATCTTTTAAAGTGGTTTAAGGTTGTTACAAAGAAACAACATAAGACAGATAGGAGATATCTAATAATTTCATCCATATGATCCCCTGCTACCTCTATTCTTTCCAATAAATAAAACAAGATGCTAGTTAAGGACACAGAGGTTCATTTATTCTTACCATGCAGTGGGATATACTATACAAAGTTCGGCCAGTACTTTAATAAGGGTTAAGTCTCTTCCTAAAAAGGAATAATTTAAGAACGGATAGAAAATATTATGTAGTGCATATTAGAGTGTTTTGTAATTTTTTAGTAGAAATAAATGTATAGGGAGATTGTTTTTTAAGTTTTGAAGGTTAAGATTTCATTACACACGTCATTCTTCTTTCATTTGTTAGGAATGTAACCATTTGTTTATAAAACTATGAAGTCAAAAATCTCTTCTTTTCTTGGATTTTTGTTTTATTTAGTCTGCTAATTAATTAAGTTTCGGCCCTTAGACTTCTGATATACAGAATAAACACATTTAAATAATACAAATTAATAAAAATATGTGTATATTGACATCAACAGAACAAACGGATATAACACAGCTTATTCAAATATTTTATTCCTCATAATCAAATGATGACAATGAAACATTTTGTTTAGAAGTAGAAAAAAATTATTTGAATAAACATTTGCTGATGTTTTCCTAACACCCAAGAATAGTCATACAGATTTTTCCTGTGAAGTTAGTCCTAAAACAACTTAAGCATGGATTTATTAGGAACAGAAACTTGGGGGGCTCCTGGGTGGCTCAGTTGGTTAAGTATCTGACTGTAGCCTGGGTCACAATCTCATGATTTATGAGTTCAAGCCCTGCATCAGGCTCTCAGCATGGAGCCTGCTTCAGATCCTCCATCCCCACTGTCCCCATCTCCCCCTCTCTCTGCCCCTCCTCTGCTTGCACTTTCTCTCTCTCAAAAATAAGTAAGTAAATAAATAAATAAATAAACTGAAAAAAAAAGAAAAAGGAAAGGAAAGGAAAGGGAAGGGAAGGGAAGGGAAGGGAAGGGAAGGGAAGGGAAGGGAAGGAAAGGAAAGGAAAGGAAAGGAAAGGAAAGGAAAGGAAAGGAAAGGAAAGGAAAACTTGGGGGTCCCAAGGTAGAACTGTTAATAGGAAGTTTGCAATACCCTCCATTTCTCATGGAAAGAGGCCTGTTGCCTCTGCTAACGATGCTTTTTCCTGCCTGAAGTGATCCCCTTTTTCTGCCTGCTTAACTTCTGTCAACTGCTTAAGGTCTATTTAAATTCCTTTCTTTTTTATAAAGAATTTCTCCTTTCCATTAAAAAAAAAGATTTTTTTTCCTTAATATTTATAATTGCTACTATTTGGGTAGTTGTTCATGACTACATTTTTTATAATTGCCAGAAAAAAAGAAATTATTGTTCAAACCACCCTTCATAGAGTCCCGTGGGCCTAAAACATTAGAAGTATTTGAATAAACAGATTAAAATTCAAAAATAAATAGTCTGTGATATCAATGGTCTCAGTTTATCTAGGGAATTGGAATATTGTCAGTGATTCTGATCCCAGAATTGTGATAGCACAATAATAGCAATTTAGGGGTACCTGGGTGGCTCAGTCAGGTAAGCATCTGACTCTTGGTTTCCGCTCAGGCCATGATCTCATGGTTCATGAAATTGAGCTCCACATCAGGCTGTACTGACAGCACAGAGCCTGCTTGAGATTCTCTGTCTACCCCCTCTCTCTCTGCCTCTCCCCTGCTCAAGCTCTCTCTCTCAAAATAAATAAACTTAAAAAATTAGAAATTTAAATATGATGTCTTGAGAATATGCATTATTTATTTGATTACTATTTAGGATGTTCATTTAGTTATGTCTTCCCTTTCCAGTGCAAAGATCTTATAAAAAGTATATAATTAAAAGCTATATATTGATTTAAAGACATAGTATATATATTTTATATATGCATACATATGAACATTTTATATATACATTTAATAATTATTTTAATAACTATTATCATATGAACTATTATTATATATGATATACATATAATATATATTATTATAGACAGCCATTATTATATGAAATGCTGTTTGCATTTTTCCAACGTTTAGAAAAGAAGAAGCTGTCACAATATGAAAGCTCGGTACTGCTTCATTTAGTACAGGTGGGGATATATCCCAAATAGGAACAAGTGAGGGATCAGTGAGTAGTGAGAAAAATGAAAACATGTAGATGACTTTTTTCTAAAAAAAATTTTTCTGTAAGATAGAGATAAGAGGCAAGTGGGTAAATATATTACCACAGAAAAAATAAAATTAGGAATAAAGAAAAACCAAAGCGCCAAATTGCTTACCAAGTTTCCTCCTGAGTGCTAAAGGCAGAGAAATCAACATGGTATTTTTATTTATGCCGAGAAAGAGTTATTTATTTGAAACTGTCAATCTGCTTTTAGAAATAAAAACGACGCTTCATTCTGGAAATGAATGGGCATTTTTTCAGTGTGCTAGACACTCTTTCAAGCCCTGGAGATAGAACTGGACATACATTCCTGTTCTGCCCTGAAGGACTTCATAGTTCAAGCTAGAGGTAAGATTCAGGCAATTACTACCCCCTGGGATAAGTGCAATAAAGGCACTTGGTGCTTGGGAGCACAGAAGAGGTATCTTCACCTAGACTTGAGAAAGATCAGAGAAGGGTTCTTAAAGAAGGTAAAGTGAGTTGAGTAGAAATTAGCCAGACAGATAGAACTCACATTTCCCTCCCAGTCATTTGATGGAGTGGTCATTTTATTGAGGTTCAAATCACTCATCTTCTCCCAGGTCCTCACCATAAACTATTGTATGGACAGTCTGAACCCAAAGCAACAAAAACAATACCAACAACAATAATCACAGGACAAACTGTTTTCTGATGATTTGGTCACACTTATTGACCATTAATAACAACTTTCTTTTCTATTTGTAGCGTTTTACTCGTCACTACAATTTTCTGAAAATTAGTTTTTGTTTTTATTTTTTAAAAGTTTATTTGGGGCGCTTGGGTGGCTCAGTTGGTTGAGCATCCGACTTCAGCTCAGGTCATGATCTCACAGTTTGTGAGTTCGAGCCCCAGGTCGGGCTCTGTGTGGACAACTCAGAGCCTGGAGCCTGCTTCGGATTCTGTGTCTCCCTCTCTCTCTGCCCCTCCCCCACTCGCGCTCTGTCTCTCTCTCTCTGCCTCTCAAAAATAAAGAAAACTAATAAATTTTTTTTTAAAGTTTATTTATTTTTGAGAGAGAGAGAGACAAAGCATGGGGGAGGGACAGACAGAGGGGGAGACAGAGAGTCCCAAGCAGGCTCTGCACTGTTAGCACAGAGCCCAACGTAGGGCTAGAACTCACAGACCATGAGATCATGGCTTGAGCCAAAACCAAGGGTCAGATGCTTAACTGACTGAGCCACCAGGCTCAGTTTTTATTTTTAATAGTAACATATTCTCAGATTTTTATACATATCCTTAACCCTTGTATTGGAGAATATCCAGAGCTAATATAGGTACTATTGATATCCTGTTTTATAACAATTAGAAATTTAACTTTAAAAAGAAATGTGTACTCTTTCATTTATCTAACATCAATAACAAAAGAAAGTCAACAGAGTCTACATAATAGGAAAATAAATAAACTTTAAATGATAATAACTCTAACATTCTTTTCAAAAGATATTTGTATGTGGGGGGTGCCTGGATGGCTCAGTCAGTTGACCCTCAGACTCTTGATTTTAGCTCAGGTCATGATCCCAGAGTCATGGGAACAATGAGGCTCTGTGCTGAGCCTGGACCCCTCTTAATATTCTCAGTCTCTCTCTTGCCCTTCTCCCTTGCTCATGCTCTCTCTCTCTTTAAACTAAACTAAATAAAAAATATTCAGGGGCGCCTGGGTGGCTCAGTCGGTTAAGCGTCCGACTTCGGCTCAGGTCATGATCTCGCGGTCTGTGAGTTTGAGCCCCAGGTCGGGCTCTGTGCTGACAGCTCAGAGCCTGGAGCCTGCTTCCGATTCTGTGTCTCCCTCTCTGCCCCTCCCCTGTTCATGCTCTGTCTCTCTCTGTCTCAAAAATAAATAAACATTTAAAAAAATAAATAAATAAATAATATTCACATGAAATTATGAAATTCATATAATAATGGTGTTAGTAGGGGCAGTGATGATTTAAAATTTATTGATAAAATCCTAGTGGTTTGGGGGAACCATATGTATTTATGGAAAAAGATGTTGCTAAAGTTCTAATGCTTTTAGGATTAACTTATCTCACAGGATGTCAATGGAGAAATGATGTCAACCATTTGTTCATTTTACAAAGTTACAAAGCCCTAATAATAAGATCCAAACAAGGAAATACTTCCTCTATTGCTTTAGTTGTAGGACATGACTCAAAATGATAAAACTATACAACTCTAGTCTAAGCAGCATCATGGAAAAATAGCAACCAATACACCATGCCTTCTCGGTAGGGTTGGAAGTTTTATACTGGGGGTCAAAAATCATATTCTTTTATGTATAAAGCCGTGTGTGTGTGTGTGTGTGTGTGTATGTATGTATGTGTGTGTATATATATATATATATATGTTATATATATGTGTGTGTATATAAAACATATACCACAAATTATATATACTATACATGAGCAAATATATAGTATGCTGTGGTATTACAATTTCATGAAGACAATTAGAAAAAAAAATCTAAAAGTCTAAAAATATCTTTAAAAGGTTCCTTAGGAGGCAATAATGTGAAAAGAAAAGTTGAGAAATAATGAATTATACAACACAAATTTTAGATTCTCATGGTGATAATGAGAAGCAAATCCATTACTTTTCCACTAGATGCTGCCAGAGTAAGTAATATCTGAGATTTGTTTGATCTTCTACCTTTTATGAGATCTTGAACTCAGACTCCCTTTTCACTCTAAGTAATAATACAGATTTAAATAGAATTCAAATCTAAAGTCATAGGCAGGTAGACTGATGTGACAGGCAGATGTTATCTCAGTGCTTACCTATTGTTTATTGAGCATCTATTTCACACATGACATTGAATTAAATATAATGGAGTAAAATAAACATCAGAAGCAATCCTATCATCATGGGACTTACAATTAAGAGGGAGACAGAAGACTTTCGTGAAAATATGAAACACATTTGAAAGGAATGTTATATGTTCTTCCCTCCACAATGGCATATTGTTAAAAATTGAAGTTCTGTTTCCTCAGTACTTCACATACTGCCTGGAATGGATTCATTGTTCTGTAAATTTATATGAAGTCATAGAGAAAGTCAGGCAGAATGCTGTAGCCCCTCTGAAACTGGAGAATCCAACCTCCATTCATGGAGTAACTGCATAGAAAAGGTTATCATTTCAAACCATGCCTAACATAAAAGCTCACTTTCCATGAGCAATAGGGTCATTTTAAGTGAAGAAAAGGCATAAAACTCAAGCCAAAAATACAGAGACAAATATTTTGGGAGGCACATATAGGGGAAAAAGTTCACTTTGGCCAGGAGAAAGTGGAATGGCATTTTAGTTTTTATTGATTAAAATTATTTGATAAATAGTTTCCTTCTAAGGTAAAGACATTCTTATTGCTGGAAATCTTCAAGTTTATATGATGACCACCTGTTAGAGATTATTTCTGAGAGATTCTCAAATTTAGGTAAGATATTGGATGGACCAGTTACCTCTAACGTAAGCCCAATCATCCTACAGTGGTGATGGTTGTATAACAGTATCAGAAATATCTGTGTTCAGCTATAATTTCTAACTGGTTATGGCAAATGTTTGATGCACTCATAGAGAATTCTTCATCATTTGCATTGAATGTTATTCCATTCAATATCTATTTTTAGAGGATGCTAATAACCTTTAGATTTTATGTTATTCTTAACTTATACCACTGAAATTACTACTTTTGTGTATTAAATTGTCCTAGAGGTACTGGTAATACTTTTTCCTAAAAGTATCCCCAGTATGGAGATTATAAAAGAATTTCGGAAATGTACTGTGACGAAGCTGCTTTTTTTAATATGCATTCTTTCTTTTTCTGACATCTGAGGATTGCAAACTTAAGTTTCCTTAAAATGCTTTAAAATGTGGTTGCTTGCAGTTGATAGAATAGCTTTGTCTTCTGTAGCTGAATAGCTCATTTTATTCACACACTTTCTGTTTGTTGCCAGACAGTTGGTCTGGTCTTGGAATTCTTGCCTTCATTCCAGAATAAGTTCTCTGAAGATGATTCAAATGTCTCTATTCCTGACCCACTCACCTAAGCAAAACAAAGCTACAGCTACACCATTCTCCTAGTGGGGAAAGACAAATAACCCACATTTCCACATAAATATCTACCTACACATGAATTTATTTTCAATAAATATTGTCAATCCAGTATGAAGATAATCATACCGAGAAGGATACGAGAATGTCTGCTGGGAAAATCAAGGAGGATCCACTATATATACTTCATAAAGTAAGGAAAAGTAAAAGATGTACTTTCCTCAAAATAGTTCCCTAAAAGTCTCCTGAGAAAACTAAGTGATAAAAGGTACGGTCTATGATTGTAAGATTATAAGACTAGTTGAAATTACAGCATTGGAAAGTTCTATAAAAAAGTTTTAGAAAGATATATACTGTTGATACGAGCAGGCCTTTAAGATCGACTATATAACACTATGATAAATTTGTGACTCTGTCACTTGGTTATAATCAGTCTTACCTCCAGTTTAACTCAGGGCTCTCTGTGTACTTCTCTGTGCCCAACTTTACAATGTTCTACCCTTACTGCATATAAATATTTTCTCTATTCTCTCTTCTTTGCATACAATATGATCGCCTTCATAACATTTTGACTGTTAATTCTACAGTTCAAGCATCATCTCTGCAGTCCAAGCTGATGGCAGGATACCAAATCGGCTGCTAGCATTTCAAACTCAAATACTCCAAACCAAGTTCAGTGTCTTCTTTCTTTCTTTCAACAATCCCAATCCTCTACCTGATTTTCTTTCTTTCGGGAGACCATATTCTGGTGAAAAGTTCAAATATAGTTTTCAAATTCTAAAAGGAAGAGATTATTCTTTTCTTCTTGTAGTTTAGCCATTGTTTTTGGCTTATATAGTTATTACTGTTACTAATTATTATTAGCTATCTTACAGAGATACTTTGTGCCAAGAGACCATTCCTGTAATGACAACCATTCAGTTACAAGTATTATTTACTTCTAAATTTTATCCACATTCTATTGAGAAAGGCAGCTGTTCCTTCTCTGTATTTCTGCAGGTTTGTTATTGTAGCCAGCTCAGTAGTTATTGCTAGCAGAATATGAATGTAAACCATAAATCGAAATTTCTTTACTGAATTTGACTATCACCACTCACTAAGCATACAATATGCCCATTACCATTTCCTTTATGTCTCACTTTTGCCCACAGACTAAGCATCTTAACAAGATCCAGCACAAGTACCAAGTCTTCTGGATAGCTTTCCTATGTCACATTTCCTAAAACATTGCCGTTTGTGTTTTTCTTTTGTTACTTGGCCCTTTGTATTTTCTCCCCTTCTGTCCTTTAAGTTCTGTGATGGGAAAGGTGGTAGTTCCTCAATCTTCCATAGCCAAACAGTACATAGCACAAAAAACTGTGCAAAGAATTTGGTAAAGGAATCTTGTTGAATTGCTTAAAATTACACATTAAATACATATTTGTTGATTGACTTGCCTCAGTACGTGAGTGTAGTTAAGGGAGGAAAAAATATATATAGCATAGGAAATATTTTACAAGCTGTTTTCTGAATCTGCAGGGTAAATTGCCTAAGGCATTGACCAGAGAACTGGGCCATTATCCTTCTATACTTGGGAAATGTGTGATTATTTATAGACACAAAGGTAAGAAGCATATATTATGTGTAGCACAATTTTAAAAAACTATATAGAATCCTATTGCTGTATGTATTTCTTGTATACAGGAAATCATTATGAAAGTTTATTCTTTCAAGTACATTTCTCTTTAATACTTTACATAAGAAAATAGAGCCAACATTAAAAAGGATTTTCCCTATTCTCCAAAACATACCAAGAGCAAAACCAAGAAATTCTATGCCAAAATGTTTTTCTTAGGCTTCAAAGTAAACCAAGATAGCATTTTATTTGTGATTATCATGAAGTCTGAAATTCACATATTTAGTTTTTGACAGAGTGTACCATAATTTATTCAAGTAGCAAGCCTGTAGTTGATATCAAATTATAAATATGAAAAATAAAATTGTATTTTATGAAAATAATCAATTTAAATGAAATATTTTTGGCAGTTCTCCTGTTTTTAGAATTTGTTCTGCAAGCTCTTCATAATCATCACTTATCTGCATTTCAAAGAAAGCTGAACACTGGTGTTCTGTTCCTTATTTTATTAATATGAGGACTAGAACCCAAAAGCCTAGAAGGATTGTTTCAGAAAACTACAATATCTGAGTGAAGTGTGAAACTTTAAAAAAAAAAAAAAAAACTTTACTGCTAAGAAATTCAGATTTCTCACATCTGTTTATGCAATTTTCTCACTTGTATTTTTAAAAGAATTATCTTTTTAAAAAAATAAATAAAATAAAAAATAAAAGAATTATCTTTTTTAATAATTCTTCCTTAAAAATTACATTTTTTAGACGTGATATATTCTGATAATGAATACTTCTAATTGTATTGTAGAAGTAAATATTTTTATTTTGATGTTTTTGCCTTCATAAAACTTAACAAAAAGTAAAACTTATGCCAAGACAAATATATCATCTGTGGGCCTGCAATAATAGTCTAAGAAAATGCTATAAATATTTATAATATGTCCCTAACAAATTTTGTACTAGTAATAACAACAGAAACTGTCATACATTATTGATAGAAGTATCAATAGGTACAACTACTTTGGAAAGTTTACAATATCTAATGAAGTGAAACATATTCATGCCCACTCTATGATCCAGCAATTCTTATCTTAGAGAAACTCTTAGACCCAACCCATTCTGCTCCCAAAATGCATGTATTCACGTGCATGCATTCACATGTATTCACAAAATATTTGTTCAAGAATATTAATAGCAGCACTAGCCAAAATGTAAAAAATACCCAAATATCCTTCAGAGAACACTGGATAAATTGTGATGTCTTCATGTAATGGAATACTATATAGCAATGAGAATAAATTATTGTTACAGGTACTAATATGGACAAAACACATAAACATAATGCTTCTAAAAAACAAAGCTCACTCAAATAAGTATTTATATAAAGTTCAAAAGCAAAAAAAAAAAAAAAAAGAAAGCATATTCATTGTTGTATAAGTCAGGGTAGTGATCATCTTCGGGCAAAGTGGTGCCTGGAAAAGGTATGGTGGTAGGAGGGTGACTGTTTTTGTGAGGTTTTGGCAATTCTCCTTTTTTTCCCCCACTTAGTACTTATCTTTACATGCCTGGCTTATTTCACTAAGGATAATGTCCTCAAAATCCATCCATGTTATTACAGAATTTCCTTCTTTTTTTAAGGCTGCATAGTATTCCCTCGTATTTATATATCACTTTTTTTTGTCCATTCACCTGTCAATGGACATTTAGGTGTTTCCACACCTTAGCTATTATAAATAGTGCTGCAATAAACATGGAATTACTAATACCTCTTCAATATCCTGACTTTAATTCTTTCAGATAAATAACCAGAACTGGGACTACCAGATCATATGTTAGTTCATTTTTAGTTTTTTGAGGGCAATTCTACTTCTTGATCCATGGTCTCTTCACATGAGTGTGTTATCTTTCTGAAACTTCACATGGAAGCTTATTATTTGTGTATGTATCTGTGGTATATTACATCTCAATAAGATTTTTTTAAATCTTTAAAGCTTATGAAAAGAAGCTTATACTAGTAAATTATTTAATTATAAAAATATATGTTTCCAGTTGCAATTCTTGCCTCCAAATTGCCCTAAAAAGTATTTTTAAGTTAGATACATTTATAAATTAATACTAAATACTTTTTGTTTTCATTTTTTCTTTTATATTTCCTTTTCATTCAATACGAGCAGACTTAGTGATAAAGAATAGTTTTCCTAAAGATATTTATTTTACAAAATATTTCCAGTAGAAGGAGCTTTGCTTTTTTTTTTTTTTTAACTATAGGAAATTTTCTTTTAAGGGGCATCACTGAAAATAAATATATTTACTTTTTTATTATTTTATTTTATTTTATTTATTTTTATTTTTATTTTTATTTTTGACAGAGAGCGAGACAGAGAGAGACAGAGCATGAGTGGAGAAGGGGCAGAGAGAGAGAGATTGGGTGACACAGATTCTGAAACAGGCTCCAGGCTCTGAGCTATCAGCACAGAGACCAACGTGGGGCTCAGACTCACTAGCCACAAGATCATGACCTGAGCGAAAGTCAGCACTTAACTGACTGAGTCACCCAGGCACCCCTAAATTTTTAATTTAAATGATTAAAAAATTTAAATGATTAAAGTTCTTCATAGAGCAATGAATTACTCTCATCTAAGACCAGTCTAAGAGAAAAATTTTATTCAATTTATAAAAGAAGAAAGGAAAAACTTGATAAAGAATATATGTATCGCACAAACTTCTATACTGGGTATGTATTTTTCAAGGGATTGCATTTTTGGATTATTCACAAAGAGCATTTTAAATTACAATTATTTAATATTAATGAAGGTACGTTTTTAAAATTATGATCATCAATTTGAAATAAAATTTGTGTTAATTTAAATAAAACTAGACAAAAATCAAAGGATGTACTGGTGAAGATTATATACTTAAGAATATATTATAACAAATATAGTGAATTACCAGTATACAAATTTGACCTTAATGACCAAAATGGTTTAGTTACTGACATTAAACTTCCTAACTAAGTGTCTACCACTAAGCTATTCTGATTTATTTGAAAAAAAAATGCATACCGTCATCTAAGATATTAAGAAATAATTAAAGTAAAATAACCCATTTCACTTAAAACATGAATTTTGTACCCCTGTCCATGAAATTTTTATAAATATAAAAATGTTACACTCTTTGTTTTAATCATGTCACAAATAGTAAAATTTGTGACAATTGTCGTTATAAAAATTTAGTCACATTAAAATGTTTTTCACTGAAAATATCCTAGTTTACAGTGGTTCAACCCATACTTCAAAAAAATAATTTTGAAATTATAATAACCTTCACAATTAATTCCTCTTACTACAGTTATATCAAAATAACATAACTTCCTGTAAGGCAGTTTTTATGAGATACGCTATGTTTTTCTAAGGTGCCCAAAGGTGAAAAACTGACATAGCAACCCAGAAGACAATATTTACATACTTCAAATAGAAATTAATATACACACAACTTAGTTATTCCAATTATTTGATTTTAATTCTCTTGAAAAGCTTGAGAGCCATAAAAATGAAATCTTAAGGTATTTACACTAGTAAATTAAAATTTACATTGGTGGTTCAAAAGTCTGTATGAGAAGAATCTTGCTTATATATTGTTGTATTAAGAATAGGGGTTACTTTCTCTGTGCCCCTCCCCTGCTCATGCATGTTCTCTCTATTTCTCTCAAAATAAATAAGTAATCTCAAAAAAAAAATTTTTAAGAATAGGAGTTAAATTATCTGATCTTTTGACTAGTCTCTATTAAAAAATAAATAAATAAATCCCACCAAATATGACTGGACATGATAAGAAAATTACATATCATAAAACAATTTTATTCTTTAGTAGGTTTATTGTAGTATCACTTTCTCTCAAAAGATTATTCTTGACATAAAACATATCTAATGATTTATTTATGACTTTGCTCTCACGTATTACCTGACCTAAGCCCTTTAGAATTGGTACTTACAAGGCCTTAAGTGTTATTTATTTATTTAACTTAACCTCTGGATGTATCAATAATGCTCAGAATTTCTCTGATAAGTAAATGCTTATGTTCTAGATTTTTTTGCCATTTAATTACTTCTAATTACTTCTAATTACTAAATGTTTTGTAACTTTCAAAAAAAAAGAGTAACACTCAGAATTTGTATTTCACTTAGAAAAATGAAACTCCAAAAGCAATTTGAGAAAGAAGACCTAGGTTTTGGAAATAATTTTCCAAAGGTAATCTTAGTTGCAAATAATATGAGGCCAGTTACTTAAAAAGCACTATATAGTGAAAATAGAGCAAAGTTACATGTTTTTAGGGATCTTGATAGACTGCTAGACAGTTTTCGGTAGACAACAATACGATTTAAGGGATACTTTCAATGCAATTTCGAATTGCATTCTCGACTTCATCAATAACAAGTGGTTGAAATCTAGTGCACAGGCTTAAATGAATTCTTCAACTGTTAAATACAAGTGGACTCACCTGAGTAACAGTGCTGCTTCCCAGAAGTAAAATCCTGAAACGAATGTCCGAAAGTGTCTCACGTGGGCCATGATACGGAGAGATTTTCACGATCCTGAAATTAATCTTATCCAAGGCATGGGGGATGAGAAAGCCAGGAACGAAAAATGTGCAATCTAACTCTGCGTGGTGTTGCAGGAGACGAACGCCTGGAAAGCTTCAGCACCTTAGACAGCTCCCCGCAGTCGGCAAAGACCCTTTCTTTCAAACACTTGAAATTCCCTTTAGACCCCTTCTCTGGGCATTGAGCAGAAGGAAGATTCACAGGGTTACAAATGTGCAGGTGGTTTACACAGTGAACGCGGAATAAGGGGTGAGATGAAATGTCTGAAGTGCCTAGGTTCTGGGCAACAGTTCACTGAAGCTCTAGCAGCAAAGAAAGCTTGTCCTTCCCAGACTCAGACACCGGAGAAAGAATAACAGCAACAGCCGGAACAAGGATGCTTCTTCACCTGCTCCTAGCGCCGCCCGCCGAATCCCACTCTCCACCTTTGAGTAAAACCCGACACCGCTAGCGCGGCAAAGGGAAGCGGGGGCGGAGCCAAACGACACTGTTCTGTTCTCCAATCACGACCGCACAGCGGGACTGAGTGGCAGGCTACTCATCTCCGTAGGCCGTGGCTTAGCACTTTACCCTTTAAAAAAAGCAGTGAATAACTGGTGCAGAGCCTTAACTCTGACTGGAGGGAGTTGAGGGAAGAAAGCCTCAGGACTAAGCATTGGGAAAGTCAGCGGCTTTTGTGAATTAGGTAGCAAAACAGCGCTGGAGAGACCCTTTTCGATTTTCTTCCGGGAAAAGGCACAATTTGGGAAGAAAGGTCTTTTCAGATGTGACCCCATCTCTTTGACCTCATATCAAAATGCAGGAGTCAACAGTAAACCCAAACCCTTAGAAAAGGCTAGAGAAGAGCAGAGAATATGGTTCATGAGCATCAGCAGAACAGGAGAACCAGCTGCTTCTAAAATTCTCATAACACTAGCCAGCTTCCTTCTGGCCAGGAAACATTGTTGAGTGGACTAAATTGAGTTTTCTTCAGTTGTAATAAGGGTTCTAAAAAGATGAAGGTGGGAAATCTAAAGAGATGACTACTTAGAGGCACAATGCCACCCAACATTTTTTTTTCCGTACACACTTTCCATATCTTAATAATAAATTCAAGTGAAGGGGACAACTGGGTCATATGGTACATCTTTTCTTCCATCGTCCACGTACATCTCCCTCTCCTCTCTCTCCCTCCCTCTCGCCCAGCCCACCCCCCTCCCTTATATGGGGATTTGGATTGGAAGACTAGAAAGGAAAAGTGTGTGTGTATGAGTGCGTATGTTATGTGCATATTTATTCATGTATCTCAAAATAGAATTTAAAAAAGACTAATACCTATGCTATTAGATCTTTATAGTGGCTTTTATTTACTATCAGCCAGGACTAAAGCTTTCATTACTTGAATCTTAGCTTTTCCCTTAAACTCCCTTAGATATTTATTCTGAAAGCCCCTTTTTAATCACTTAACTTTCTCAATGACTAAACTACATGCCAAGAATGTCTTCTTACTCTTTCACACAAACATTTTCTTGTTAATTAAATTCCAGCAGCAATTGACATATTGACTATCCTGTAATTCTTTGTTTAACTGGAAAGGTATAAGTCATTACCTTCTCACCCTCTCAAATGAGGACACAGTGAAAAAAAAATCTTTTTTTATTCTTTAGTAGACAAGCTTATTTACATTTAGTGAGAATAAAGAATTTTTTTATTTATTTTTATATGTTATTACTGTATCTGTCTCTTTCTGCATCTTTGTTTTCTGATTTAAATTACAAACTTCCAGAAGTCTCATAATAAATATCACTGCTTCTACCCATGAATATTTGTACCTGAGAAGGCTCATACAATTTTAATTAACTCAATTTTTCAATGAACCTTTTGAAAGCTCACTAAGAACAAATTCTTTTTAGTTGGTCATTCTTTGAACAGCAATAATTCTTTTAAATACCACACATAATAAAAGAAACAAAACTTATTATATTTCAAGGAGACCTGAATTCCTTACCTTGTTTCCACTATCTAATTGGGTATCTTTGGAAAACTAATCTACTTTAAAAAATATCTTTATTTAATATATCTTTAAAAATATATCCATTGAGGGAATTGAGTTAAATTACCTCTGAGATTCATTCTCTGGTCCCAAGGAAGCAACCAATGGAAGTTTATTTAAGTGAGCAAATTAATGCACAACATTTAAAATTCTGTGTTTGCATTAATCTGGATAGTTAGGTTACATGACAGCTTAAAAGATGATAATTTTAGCTATTTCATCTCATTATTAATATTAAAACATGTAAATATTATACTTTATCAAATTAATATATACCTAGTCAATCAGTTTTTGAGTATAAATGTCATGTAAGAGGACAGTAATATGGAACCTCCAGATTAATGTTTTTTTCACAAAACCATTATTATTCCTTCAAATTATTTATGAAAAGCTATGATCCTCCTCTTTTATTTGTTTGACTTGTCACTGCAGTAAGGCTAATGACCATTATTTAGAATAGAACCTAGCATATAGTAGATACTCAATAATTTTTGAATGCATTAATAATTATATTAGAAACAATATATATTTTTTGAATTAGATTTGTGAATTTGTTACACTACATTGGGTACTAGATTAATTTTGACTAAGTAAATCAGAAATTAATCAAAGTGTGGGTTGTAGTGCTTTGTTTCTTTGAGTTAACATGTAATGATTAATTTTCCAGGGCTTCTTGTCTATGGATTTTTATATTGTTTGCTTTTAATTTCTATAAGGTCAAAATGAATTTCATGCATCTACATATTTGTGACAGCTATTCTCATAAATTTTATTCTTTTGAGAATAATAGTCCTGATTGGACGGGTAAGGAAATGAATGTGTTTTTGGAAAAAAGACCATTCTGTGGCTGATGAATAACTGACTAGTCCATTTATATAAAATTAAGCTGGATTCTGATTTGCTCAAATCTCTGCTCTTCTCCTTATTGCCTTTATTATTTCTCTCTTGAACTAACAGATGATATTTTATGTTATCTAAGACATGGGATTTCAGAGCTGAATGTGATATTAATCTTCATCAGATTTAATACTTTCCTTCTACAAAGGAAGTAATTGTAGCCTGCAGTGGTTAAGTGATGGTTACACACCCACAAATTTAGCAAGTTGAAAATATTAAACTTGAACTTGGTGCCTTTGGCACCAATTGTCTAGTCCCACTGAGCTATCTTTAATAGTGTATTTCTACTATTGTCTCAAACTGTATGTATATTGACTAACCTAGAGAAAAGTAAATCAAATTCAATCTAATGTAAAACTTTTATCAGATGCTCAGTTATTACTGCCTATGATCTAAAACATGTGATAATATAGATAGATAGATAGATAGATAGATAGATAGATAAAATGATTTGCAATTTAGTAAAAGAGTTACTTTTTTTGAAGTCAATGTAGTATGGGGTTAGAAATAGTTTACTGAGAGTTGATCAGGTTCAGTCAGATGGGGTCATTCTAATCATCTCATCAAAAGGTTATGTATAAGTAAAATGCCAGTTTAAAAAGTTATAAAAAGTAATGTCATTTTTTGGAATAATTAGAATATTCACATATTTCAATTAACACTCTCTGGGAAAGTTGAAAGAAAGTTTTAATTTAGGAATCAATCAGAAAGTCACTTGTTCAGGGGTGCCTGAGTGGCTCAGTAGGTAGAGTGTCTGACTTTGGCTCAGATCATGATCTCACAGGTCGTGAGTTTGAGCCCTGCGTCAGGCTCTGTGCTGACAGTTCGGAGCCTGGAGCCTGCTTCAGACTCTGTCTCCTTCTCTCCCTGCCCCTCCCCCACTCATGTTCTGTCTCTGTCTCTCTCAAAAATAAATAAACATTAAGAAAAAAAATTTTTAAAAGAAAGTCACTTGTTCAGAACAAATCAAATAGAAGAGAATTAATCTTATCGCAGAGGTAGATATTATCACCAAGTAAGTGAGCTTAGTGAATTTATCTTTTGTACAGGGATCTGATTCATAATAATCATGACATGTTGGCAGATCAAGTACCTCTTTTGGAATAGTGGTAGAAATATCTAATAATTTATCTCCATTTCCTTGTTCAAGATACAAAGTTTCTCACAGGAATCTCAGCAACAGCCTCCTAATTGTTCCTCCTGTTTGCTCTCTGATTCCCCTGTAATTCTCCCTTGTGAATATTAAAGAGTTTTTATTTGTTTCTTTTGTTTGTTTTAGTAAATCAGATGATGCCACTTGTATTCCTAAAACCCATTAATGCCTTTCCATTGCAATAGACTAAAATCCACAGGAATTTAGAATAACAATCAGAAGACCAAAAGCTGGGCTTGAAAAAATCCACAGTTCTCTTTACAGATGACAAGGCTCTGAATGATTTTCAATCGGCAAATTCCTCAAATTTTTACTAGTCTCCCTTTTCACCACTATGCACCAGTAACATAAGCTGTTCCTTATCTCATGATTTCTCTACTTCAAACACTCTTCCATTTCGGCTTCTTGTGTCTAGTCTTTTTCTAGCCTTTAATTCAGAGTATGAGTGAATTTTTCTTTCCTTTTCTTTCTTTTCCTTCTTTTCTTTTCTTTTCTTTTCTTTTCTTTTCTTTTCTTTCTTTTCTCTCTTTCCATTTCTTTTCTTTCTTTCTTTCTTTCTTTCTTTCCTTTCAAAAATATCCTTTTTACCTTTAAATCAGGATTCATATCCTTCATAGATTCAATTATAATTTGATGTTTGCCTTTGTTTCAATACTCTTGAAAGGCAGGGGCAATATGCATCGTTATGTTAGCACAGTGTCTGGCACATTAGGAAGTATCTGCTGAGTGAATGAATGAATGAATGAATCCACATCCTCTGCTCTTTGGTTGTCCCTTTTCTAGAGTCCATTCTTACTAATCTCTTTTAGCCCATTCTTTCTTCATAATTATTTAAGATATTTATATTATGGTGTTCTTTCCAGGTCAAATATATTCCTTTGCCATCTGAAAGTAACCTTCAAGTTTATATGTGTGCCCTCAGTTCACTCTGAGAGTGCCTTATCAGTAAGATGAATATTATCCACTATATTGTAATTTTTACTATTTTAATACTCACTCAGGCTTGTCATCTTTTTCTCCAGATAGTAGTGGTAATTTGCCATATTTCCTTAGGTGATCTTAAATAGTAGGATATTAGAAGCAGTTAATTTATTGAATATTTCATTTTTTTCTCTGAATTTTTGGTATCAAGTAGGCACAACTTGCAACAGTACCTCCAAATTATTTCTTCAAACAACGCATTTATCAACAAATATAGAATTTATAATATGCATCATCTTAGGTGCTTCCTGAATACACATGTGAATGAAAAACAAATCTTGTCCCAGAGGAGCTGCAATCTATATAATATGTAAGATATACATGAATATTCATTGTATCTCATAGAATGTAAGTACTGAAGGATACAAAGAGAAATGCTTATGGGAATTCAAATGAATTACTTTAAAATGGAAAGTATGAGACAATTGGAAAATCTTCATAAGGTAAGGGACATTTAGCAAAGCTTTGAAACCAATGCACAGTTAATTTTTAGAATTTATAATGAAAAAAACTTTGTAAGAGGAGGGTAAAATATCTTCAAAAGCATAAAAGAGAAAACAGTGGGGTGAATAATTTTGAATGATAACATTTGTGTAGTTAACTACTGTATTGAATACTTTGCATATTATCTTAATTTCTGCTCTCAAGACTCTAAGGTATACATAATCTTATCTATGTTTTAATGATGAAGAAACTGAGGTTCAAAAATTTTAAATGGCTTTTCCAATATCTCAATTTATATTATTGGTATAAAAACAGGGGGTGGGGGTGACTGAAGGAAAGTAGTGAAAAAGAAGCTTGAAGCATATCACAGATGGCCATAAATATTGGTCAAATAATGCACAAAGTTAAAAATTGTTGCTGAGTTTTCTGGATGGTTAATAATATGTTAACATGGTTGTAATGGCAGAGATATCTTCCTCCACTTATTAATTCAATAAAACCCCCATTTCATACTTACACTCCTGAGGCAATTTTCTCATGGGGTAGATTTTCCATCTCTTACATGTTGAAATATAAAAAAAAAGCTTCCAAACAAATAAAATGCAAAACATCACAACTTTAACTTGTATCCTTTTCATTTTTGATCTGAGGGGACTTATGAGTATGATTCTTTTAGGGTCATATATATTTCATCACACACTAAATTGCTTATGGCACTCAACTACAGATTGGAGTACATTTTATTTCTCAAAATGGGTAATAATACCACTTCATAAGAAATTCAATAAAATATTTTCTCCAAAACTCTGACTTAATTTGAAAATGATGAATACTGACATATGTTGTTAAATTTCCAGGCAAAAAAAAAAAAAAAAAAAAAAAAAAACACCTTGAAAAGTTCAGCAATCCCTTTACATACTTATATTGATTTATTTCTAAAATAATATTTTTTACTTCATTAACAAAAAGGTCAGCTGTAGGACGTGAACTACTACTGAAATTTGATTCCTAGGCAATAGCTAACCACTTGTGTTTGAAGTCTAAATATTGCAATTCTATTACTTTGTAGGATAAACTAATAATGCATATATTAATCTCCACAGTTTAGCCACAAACATAGTAAGAAGAAACATTAAGAACTTATCTATTTGACATATTAACTACATAACAAAGTGACTATATAATAACCAAAATATGTAATAATGTGCAATAATTAATAATTTGCCTATATAGAAGCAAGTAAAATCCATAAATTCATACAGCTAATAAATACTTTATGATTTTGACTATTAATTTCTAATTTATGAAAATGACAAAAATTTATATGAATTTTATGGGGAAATTATTGCTCCCAATATTCTTTCCACTGTCTTTAAGATTTCCTTAACAGTTTATATCTGGTATTTTTGAAAGAGTAAATATCCTTTAAAAAAACAATCATCTCATACATACCTAAAGACTAGGAAAATATTTGCTTAAAGAACCTAAATGCTTAGCTGAGATTGCACAGAAATCTGCCCAAACCAATGAAAGAGCAGGAAACTGAAAAAGCAAGTGAAGCCTAAAGCTGTAAGGATTCCAGCAGTAACCAGCTGATCCTCTTGGTTAGAGCTTCAGTTTTTGCCTGATAGTGACTTGGAGGCAAGGACTATAGCTCAAACAAAGGCCTAAAGAGTTATGTCTTTTTTTTTAATGTATATTTATTTATTTTTGAGAGAGAGAGAGAGCACAAGCAGAGGAGGGGCAGTGAGAGAGAGGCAGGCACAGAATCTGAAGCCGGTTCCAAGCTCAGAGCGGTCAGTGCAGAGCCTAATGCGGGGCTCGAACCCACAAACCATGAGATCATGACCTGAGCTGAAGTTCCACAGTTAACCTACTGAGCTACTTAGATGCCCTTATGTCTTTTAAACCAGAAATCCCAAGAATTAATAACCATAGGAAGCAACTATCCACCACAGGAAAAACTATAACCATAGGAAAAACTGTCCATATTCCAAAGGATTCTGAGAAGGAAACTTGTCTGTCTCAGCTTTAGCTCTTAATGGAGGCAGACAACTCTCAGTGAAAAGTTATTTGCCAAAACAAACCTACACAAAGTTTTTGAGCCAGAATTGATACCTCCTAAGGCCACATGAATGCCAAGTTTCAAATATGTATTTAAGTTGTGCTGTGATTATCGTGTCCTAGAAATCTTGCAGAAACAGCTATAGATACTCTCTGGAGGAATATATCTTAAGACCAAGTTTGAAAGAATTCCCATAGATAAAGTTTCAAGGAACATACATCCAATACCCACCCCCCCCCAAAAAAAAATCACACAAATAGATAGGCCACCATGAATTATAGTCAGCAAAGCAGTTAAAAAAATTAGAAAAGCAGAGGCTAAATGTTGGAATAATGACTAGAGAATATACAATAAGTGCATTTACTATGTGAAAAGAATAAAAATATGACTGGAACTATAAATTGGCCAGATAGGTCTGAAAAATAACCAAGGAAGTATCTAGAAGTAAAAATTATGAAAGATAAAAAAAAAAAAAAAAAACTTTGGATAGTTGAAGCAGCAGATTAAATATCCCAAAAGGGAATTAGTGGATTGGAAGGTAGATCTGAAAAAATATACAATATGGGCCAACAGAGTCAAAAATATTCAAAGTAGTTTTAAAGACATGGAGAAGAGATTCATAATTTTCAGCAGACATCAGATTTGTGTTTCTCCCCTTCTTCCCAAAAAGGTATAAATTAAATGGGGGTAAGTAAAATATGAAGAAATAAATACCTGAAATTTTTATCAAAATGATTAAAGGCATTGTTCTAACCTTATAGAAGCGCAAAATGTCCCAGTGGGGCAAGTAGACAGAAAACTACAACTAGACTCATCTCAGTTAGTACTATTAAAGAAGAAAAACAAAACAAAACAAAACAAAAAACAACTTTCAATGACAATTGTGAAAGCATGGTAAGAAAGGCTTTATTGAAGGGGTATGGGTATTTGACCACAGAGATGAAATGTTGCAGTGGGGGAGAGAAATCAAACTCAACTCCAAATATAGCTTCGGCAAGTAGAAATTAATAGCCAAAGAGCAGGGTGCAGGTCATTTGATAAAATTTACTAGAGGAAACAGGGGCGGGGGAGGGGTGGTGGTTCTGGCTAAAGTGACCTAACAGGATTCTTGCTGCAGGCAGTCCAGCTGACCTGGGGTACGGTGGGGAATAAGGACCATGATTAGATGCCAATGGCTATCAGAAATTGAGGATGTGGGGTTCTTATTAAAATAATTTAGCAGAATTCTTGCTAAAATTAGACAATGCAAAGATGAACTCAAAAGTCCAAAAGTCAGAAAAGCCTAGGGGAGGCTGAGTAGAGTCTGGTCAATGAGAAAATCAGTGTCAATACAACTACATAATACTGAAGTCAAAGAAAAGTTCTCAAAATCCACTACAGACAAAAGGTTATTTTTAAAAATGAAAATAAGGAGTAACAGCTATATACAGTTCGTAGGAACCAGAAGTAAACTAAAGGATATCAGGAAGGATAAAAGTAAGAGGAGAAGAAAGTACATCAGGGCACTGTTAACCAATAAAAAATGGATAGATAGATGATAGATAGATAGATAGATAGATGATAGATAAAAGCTGGTGTAGCCACACTAATATTAAACAAAATTGAAGAAAATTGCATATTTACACACAAAAAGGGTCTTTATGTAATGAAAAATTTTCACCAGAAAGACATGAAACTTCTAAATATGTATGCACTTAAAAATATAACTTTAAAACTTGTAATACCAAAAAAAATGGCATTTTTAAAAAGAAACTTTTTTAAATGTTTATTTTATTTTTAAGAGAGAGAGAGAGAGAGAGCATGAGCAGGGGAGGGACAGAGAGAGAGGGAGACAGAAAATCTGAAGCAGGCTCTGCACTAACAGCAGAGAGCCCAATGTGGGGCTTGAACTCAAACTGTGAGATCATGACCTGAGCAGAAGTCAGATGCTTAACCAACTGAGCCACCCAGGCATCCAAAAAAGGCATTTTAACATACTATTCAATGGCTGTTAGATCAAGCTTACAAAAAATCGGGATATAAATTATGAAACAATATATATATATATATATATATATATATATATAGTGTTTATTTTATATATTATAAATACATCATTTAGTATATACATATATATAGTGTGTGTGTATAGTAAACAAATTTTATGTAATGAATATACAATGTTACCTCCTCCAAATTAAGCACTTTTTAGGCATGTGTTGAACATCTGTAAAAAGTGAACATAATAATGTATTCTATAAGTTTCAACTAATTTAAAGAAGTGCCATCATTTCAGAGAATGCATTTATGACTGATATTTAATCAAGTTAAAATGAATAACTATGCATTAAGAAACTTGTGGGTACAAACAAATATATAAATATATATCAAATCACAAAATAAGCTTAATGATAATAAAATGCATATTAAAAGCAGCTAAACTGGTGATTAATTAGAAATGTGTACTGTTAAATGTTCATAAATCAAGGCTGAAAATTAACAATATATGATACATCTTTTGGATGTTGGAATGAACAACTGGATGTTCATAAGTGTAGAAAGAAAGAATAAATGCAGGAGGAAAAATAAAGTGGAAAACAAAGATAAACTAGATGATCATGAAAGCCAAATATTTGACAAATTTAATAATAATATAATATATTATTATAATATAGTTGTCAAAGTATTTGTAGACAGATGTTTCCTTAAAAATAACATAAAAATATAGTAGACAAAGTATGGATATGTAGAATATTTCTTTAACAAAATCAAGAAGAATAAAGACTGACAATACAAAACAAACATGGAAAGATTTCATGAACAGGAATTAAAAAAAAGAAGAAATAGGTCATTTATGTAACTTAAGATGTTCAACTTTATTTGTAGGTAAGGAATTCAAATTAAATTATGGGGCAAAATTTTAGAGCCAACAGATTGACAAAATTAAATTTAATCAATAATACCAATTGTTCCAAGAACGTGGGATCAATATAGAACTTATATAGTGATAATGAGAATACACATGATATAAAACCAATTAATCTAATGGTTGTGAGCCCATTGTTGTGTATTTGATTGCAATAGAAAATTGCCTACTCTCCCTTTTTAAATTAGGAAACTTTATAAAAAATATTTTCGAGCGGCATATTTTAGAATGTTTCTAAAAGTCCATTTAGTTAAATAGCTATTAACTATCCTCTTTAACAAAAAATTGTCACTTAACATGGCTCATTAATTCTTTTACTTTTGAATCTTCAGACTAAAGCTTTTTTTCCTCTGCAACTCCCCCCTCCCCCACCTTTCTCTAAACTTAATTGAAATGCAGACTCAGAGTTGTTTTACTAGAGAGCTCCCACTTGACACTAAATATAGTGATTAAACTCAATGACCTCCTTTAAACTTGTAAGGTTTTTTCTTTTTTCTTTGTTTTAATGTTTTGGAAAGGCAATATTTTATGTTTTACCTTTTACTCTGGTGAAAATGCAAATAAATAACCGAAAAGGGTGGTTTATAGATAAAATTAAAAACTTCTGTAGTAGCAAACACCTTTGAGTGTTTTATAAAATTCTCATTTATGTTCAGCTGGTAATGTGTAAAACATACATGTGAAATTCTAGGATTGCTTATGATAATGTGTTTGTGGTTCTCATGATCCCTTCAGGTCCTCTGAACTAGAGTCCTTTTATTATTCTATCCACCTCCAGAATTTTGTGTTACAGTTTGCCCACATTTATGGTATGTGGGGTCAGGACCAATCCAGGCCTTCACTGATATATTAGGCAAAGTATCATTTTATATATACATAAAGTATCATAGACAGTTGACCTAAATATGGCTGTTGTGAGTTGAATCATGACCCCTGAAAAGAGGTGTGTTTGGATTCTTAACCTTTAGTACCTCAGAATGTGACCTTATTTGGAGATAGAATCTTTATAGACATGATCAAGTTAAAATAAATCATTAGGAGGGATCCTAATGCAGTATGACTAGTATCATTTTAAAAAGGGGAAATTTGGGGGTGCCTGGGTGGCTCAGTCAGTTAAGCATCGGACTTTGATTCAGGTCATGATCTCAAGGTTGGTGAGTTCAAGCCCCGCATTGCAGTCTGTGCTGACAGTTCAGAGCCTGGAGCCTTCCTCAGATTCTGTCTCCCTCTCTCTCTGCCCCTCCTCTGTTCGCATTCTCTCTCTCTCTCTCTCTCTCTCTCTCTCTCTCAAAAATAAATATTTTAAAAAGTTATAAAAAGGGGAAATTTGGACACAGAGATAGATATCCTAGAAAGAAGAGGAGAGAGGCACGGAGAGATGACGGACATCTATAAGCTAAGGAAAGGGGTCTGGAACAGATCCTTTTCTTACAGCTCTCAAAAGGAACCAATTGGTAACACCTTGATTTTGGACTCCTAGCCTCCATATCTGTAAGACAATAAATTTCTGTTAAGGTCCTTCCTCGCCCCCATCTGTGGTACTTTTTAAGTGGCAGCCCTACCAAAGGAATACATGGGGCTCTCTATACCTTTTCTCCAGACTCCTGGCTGTCTTTTCCAAGTCAATTAGCTCTTGAAATCAATCTACAGATGGGAACAGGAGAAGCTTTAGGCTTGAAGGAGATCTTGATAGAGAAAACTGATGAGGACTCTTCCTTGGGCTAGAACAGAATCACCATATTCTCTGCAATCCCTGGCACACGGAGATCCCTAGAGGAAAATTTGACATTGATGAAAGTTTGTCCAATGCATGTGATATTAGAAACTAGGGAAAAGCTGGACTATGTCCTCTGCTCTTAAAGTTGAGAATATGCCTGGAGACCTGGGAATGGCAAAGGCTTCATCCTGCTGCTCAGCAGGGGACCTACAGCCCTTCTGCCCCTGAACCACTAGCTCAGGGCTGTAAAAACCAGCCAAACTGCCCCCACTTGTTTACTCCTACCACCAGATCTAAAGGCTAATAGAGAGAATAACAAATCATCTAAGGGATTCTAGCAGCCAGAGAGAAGATCCAGTCAGCACAAACACGTTTCATGCCAGCAAAACAGAGTTGCTCCAAGAGACAGAAAGTTACTTTGAACGAATAACAAAAAGCCTCAAGAAAACTCAAGTGAATCCCAATCACAAAGGTTTTCTGGAACAAAAATATTAAGATTTCCCAACTAAATACTTCAGCAGGTAAACTGAAGGATAGTATGCTTAAATTGTGAACCTTTTACAGGTATAGAAGATCGAGTAAAAGAAATGTCTCCAAGCACAAAGTGAAAATATTAAGTGGCACAAGTTATGTGGGAAAAACAAAAACCAAAAAACAAAAAAAACATGCCATTATAGAGTAGATACAATAAAAATAACAAAAAAATTGGACTTCCATAAGAAAAAAAATGAATGACAGAGCTTAAGAGATGGTAAGTAACAAATATATAAAGAAATCTCTTAATGAATTGAATAAAGAACTAAATTATCAGATTGATGAGACTCACTGAACTTCAGACAGGTTTAAAAAGAAAAAGAATAAAGCTAGGCATACTTTGTTAATTATTAATGTGTAATTAATGCATTTAAAATAAAAAAAATACTATGAGCTTTCAGACATATTCTAATACAAAAATCTAAATGAACAATTAGGAAAAAAAAAAAAAAGAATCCAGCAATTTATCTAAGGGAAAAAAAATTACTGTGCAACTAGGTGAAGTTCATAGGAAGAAGGCAAGAGCATTTTGATATAAGAAAATATGCCAACATAATCAAGTATCGCGTGCCTGGGTGGCTCCATCATTTAGTATCTGACTTCGGCTCAGGTCACGATCTCATGCTTCATGAGTTCAAGCCTCCCTTTGGGTGAGCACAAGCCCCGTATCAGGTGAGTATGAGCCCTGCTTTGGGCAAACATGAGCCCCGCTTCAGGTAAAACATGAGCCCTGCTTTGGGCTTATGATCCTTGCTCACTTGTCTCTTACTCACTTGCACCCTCTCTCTCTCTCTCTCAAAAAAAAAAAAAAAAATATATATATATATATATAAACAATAATAATAGTAATAATCAAGTATCAACAAATTTAAGAAATAAAACATTATTACTAAAGGAGTTTGGCAAGATTTGATAAAATTTCTAAATTTCAAAAAATAAAAAAGTGTGCATGTAGAACATTTGGATGCAGTAAATATTGTCAAACATGCTGCAGGAAATATGCTATAAGTTAAAGCTTTCCAGCAGTTTAATAATATTTGGAAATTAAAACATGATTATTCTACAATGCTTTGCAGGTTTTTGTGGACACATTAAAGCATCTGAAATAATGAAATGACTCAAACAAAACTCAAAAGTAGACATAAACCACTTAGAGAGCTCATAGAAATGAGAATATTTAGTATGGTCTATTTATACAATGTTGGGGGACAAGAATTCCTGTCCCCTTCAAGGTCCTTCTAGCTGAACTAAGACTCAAATTGACATGAGACAGATTAACAGGAGAAAATAAAATTTAATAGTATATGGGAATCCACACAGACATGGAAATTCCAACGACAGGTAAAATGAGGTATATATGTCATTTTGAGCTAAGGAGAAAGAGGTAGGGGTCTGGGTATTCAAAGGAAAATAATGCACTTAGAAACCATGAGACAGAGAGGACTTGGGTCAAACTGGCCTTGCTAGGTTCCTCCCTGCCTGCCATACACCATTCATATCATAATAGAGCTATCTATGGTACAAGCTCTCTTCCTGGAGCAAGGCCTTTATATAAATCCTTTTAGGCAGTTGTGGGGAGGTGAAGAGCTTTCCTGAATTTACTAGGTGTCAATTGCTTTAAATTGAAAATAATCATTTTGCCAAAGCAGTATATTTTGGGGAAATCTGTCTTGAACCCTTCAATAAAATAAATATATTTAGGTTTAAGTGGATAGAAGGAAATGGAGACACACAAATGGAAGAAAATGCACTTACTTAATGCTTCTCTAATATGTCTAATATTATAATCACATTTGTGCATTTATATGAAAAAATGTATGATGTAGAGAAAAAATTGGCATCCTTTTCCATAATTACTAGGACTTGGAAATCTTAGCACACACTCTTTGGGAGATGGTCTTGGAAAACACTGAATTAAACATTTTTAGACCAGGTTTTCCCATCAGCTATCAGCACAACTATCTCATTTTCTTCAAATTATGTAAAAAGTACTGATGTGAGCCAATCAAAGGAATTTTTACTATATGTACAGTTTTGTCAGAATTTTGTTCTTTCATATTTATTGGTGTTTAAAATTTAAGACTTATTATATCACACAGACAATATTTATGAGATCAGTTCTATGGCTAAAAATACAATAAATTTTATTTGTTTTGTTTGCTTAAATAAGCATATTTCTATGTTGGGGGTGCCTGGGTGGCTCAGTCAGTCAAGCATCTGACTCTTGATTTTGGCTCGGGTCATGATCCCAGAGTTATGGGATTGAGCCCCACATTGGGCTCCACAGTGAGAGTGGAGCCTGCTTAAGATTCTCTCTCTCTCCCTCTGCCCCTCTCCCCTGCTCATGCGCTTTCTCTAAAATTAAAAAAATATATAATAATAACAGTAAAGATATTATATAAAGTTGTCTTAATAAAATTATGTATATTACATATTTTATTTTGTAGTGATTTTTTATGAGTTCATAAATTTGCTTGCAGCTAAAGGATTTAATCATATTTTCATTACAAAATATTTTCTCCAGATTAGTATAGTTGTTTCCCAGTTAGTAATTCATCCTTTTTTCTGTCTTATAATAGAATTTTCCTATGCACTTAACTTCCTCAAAGGTATTAGCTAGTAAATTAGTTGAAAAGTACTATAATATCAGAAAAATTATGATGTTTTGCATTACAAACCCTCAAATGAATCCCAAACTCTTAAATGTTCTGTTGTGCATATGGTGTATCATCTGTTTGCGGGATAATGCAATTCATTAAGTTTATGCATAATTTTGTGTTCTTACTTGTCTGAAACTACACTGATATCTTTTTCTGTAAGCACAGAAGTTAGGTTGTAGCTGAGAGGTACTGATCTTTTTTTTTTTTTTTCTTTTAAGTTAATCACCATACTGTACAATACATCCACAGGATGTATTTATTTTATAACTGGAAGTTTATACCTTTTGACCACCTTTACACATTTTGCCCATCTCCTGTCCCCACCCCTAGTAACCACCAATCTTTTCTCTATAACCATGAGTTTTGTTTTGTTTATTTTCAGTTTCCTAAAGAGATCATACAGTATTTGTCTTTCTCTGGGTGGCTTATTTTACTTAGCATTTTGCCCTCAAGTTCCATTCATGTTGTTAGAAATGGCAGAATTTCCTTCTATTTTTATGGCTGAATAATATTCCTATATTTCTATTTCTATTATATATATTTATATTTATAAATATTTCATATATATTTTTTTCTCTACATGTTCATTCATCAATGGACACTTAGGTTGTTTCCATAACTTAGCTATGATAATAATCCTGTTACGAACTTAGGGAGGGGGGTGTGCAGATATTTCTTTGACATGGTGTTTTCATGTCCTTTGGATAAATACCCAGAAGTGGAATTGCTGAGTCATATGGTAGTTCTATTTTTTTTTTTTTTTTTTTTTTTTTGAGGAACCTCAGTACTGTTTCCCTAGTGGCTGCACCAGTTTACAATTCTACCAACAGTGCACAAGTGTTCCCTCCCCTCCACATCTTGGCCAACAGTTGTTATTTCTTGTCTTTTCGATAATAGCCATTCAACCACCAGGTATGAGGTGATAGCTCATTGTGGTTCTGATTTGCATTTCCCTGATGATTAGTTATGTCGAGCACCTTTTCAGGCACTGGGGGTTGCTTTTTACTTGAAAACTGGAACAGTTGCAGCTTTCATAATTGTCACACATATTTTATTTTGAAAAAGACGCTCTTAACTTTCTAGTTGAGAAATTTTATTTTGACTCTGCAGCTCATCTACCCATTCAATAGATTTATCAATCCTCTATACTATATGCTTATATCAACCTTCAAATTATCATAAGTATTTCAAATTTCTATTTACATGCCTGTTTCTTCAACTAAACTGGGAACTCCTTTAAAGATATCTTACGTTGGTCTATATCACAACCTTAGAACTTACTAAAGTACCTGACATTGATAGGCCAAATGAATATTTAGAATGAATGAATAAACAGAACGTATATTTTTTTAAATGCTTATTTATTTTGAGAGAGAGAGTCAGGGACGGACAAAGAGAGAATCCCAAGCAGGCTCCGCATCGCCAACACATAGTCCCACAGGGGGTTGAATCACGAACCAGGAGATCATGACCTGAGCCAAAACCGAGTCACGTGCTTAACCAACTGGACCACCAAGGCATCCCAAAATGTATATTTTTAATAAAAATTGATGTAGCATCTTTTTTGGTGACATGGAATTTTTATCCAGAGAGATTGACTTGCCTTCATTTGATAGTGACAGACTGGTGAATGGCTTATTTTCATACAATAATCTATTTTCCACAGTAAATCGATACTATTGAAAGAGATGTTTCTGAATTAGGTGCCCAAACAAATGAGACAGGGCTTTAACATCACATATGCACACAAATGTTTCATAGTAGCAGTTTCAAATCTGTGGTCATAATGGTTAGAATTCAGTTGGTTTGCAAAGCATTTTTATTAGCCATGTTCTGAATGTTTTTGAAATTTTAACTATCTGGAGTATTTAATATGCATTTTCCCTTTCTTCTGCCCTGAAGGAGAAATGTTAGAAGTGTAAATATTTTAAAAGTATGAATTTTTTAACACCTTATAGATTTTTTATTTGTGTCCTAGAAATATGATTTAATGTGAGAAAGATATTTATTTGCTAAGACATCAGAATTTTAAGGAAACTTCAAGAGCAGAAAAACATTTTTAGCATTCGATGTAATTGGCCAGAATTCAGGTACCAGCACCGATGTTTCTTTTCCTTGTTACCTTGGCCCAGGTCCTTGTTCTTACTTAGCTTTAGTTACTCATCTATAAAATAAACATTATAATTTGTTTTACACATTTTCTTTTGCCCTGTAATTCCTTCAAAAAAGCCTGACTTTTTTAGAGTTCCTTTTGGAAATTCCCTTGTTATTATCTGAGAAATTTGTAACTCTGTTACTGTTTGATTTTATCCACTTATAAAGCAACATTTTAATGTTTGAAGACATGTATAGTTTAACTTGTAAAATAACAGCTTCTTTTGAGATACAATTTCCATTTGTACCATAAAAATTCATCCTTTAAAAATGCCCATTTCAGTGGTTTTTAAGTATATTCATATAACTATGCGGCCATAATCAGCGTCTGATTTTAGAATATTTTAATTATGAAAAAAAATCCATTAACAGTCATGTCCCATTTCCCCCTGTATCCAGCCCCTGGGAACTGCTAAATTACTTTCTGTCTCTATTGAATGCTCTATTCTGAACATTTCATATAAATAGAATCATACAATATGTGGGCTTGAGTGACTCTTTCATTAACATAATGTTTTTCAGATTTGTTGTCATACATTGATCTTGATTACTTAAATTAATTTGATGTCTAGCAACATAAATGCTGACAGTTATATATATTTTTTAATTCTATAGACTATTTTTTAGAACGACTTTAGGTTCGTAGCAAAATTGAGCAGAAGAAAGAAAGACTGCTTGTATGCCCCCTGGCCCTACACATGCATGGCCTTCCCCATTATCAACATCTTCAGTTTGGTACATTTGTTACAATTGATGAGACTACATTTGGACATTATTATCACCCAAAGTCCATCGTTTACATTAAGATTCACCCTGGGTGTTCTACATTCTATGGTTTAGACAAATGCATAAGTGCACGTATCCACATTTACAGTATCTTACAGAATAGTTTTGCTGCCCTAAAAATATTCTGTGCTCTACCTATTCATCTCTATCCCTCCCTGACTAATCTATGACAACTGCTGATCTTTTTACTGTCTCCATAGTTTTGCCTTTTCTAGAATATCAAATAGTTAGAATCATGCAGTTTGTAGCCTTTTCAGATTTGCCTTTTTCACTCAGTAAAATACATTTAAGTTTCCTTCATGGCTTAGTAGCTCATTTCTTTTTAGCACTCAATAATATTCCATTGTCTAGATGTACTACACATAGTTTATTTACTCCTTCACCTGCTATTTCAATTTCATTGATTTCTGCTCTAATTTTTATTATTACTTTTGTTTTGCTTACTTGGGATTTAATGTATTCTTCCTTCCTAAAGTGAAAGCTTAGATAACTAATTTTAGATATTGCTTCTTTTCTAATATATTCATCCAACGTTGTCATTTTCCTTGTAAGTACTACTTTTGCTGCAACCCACAAATTTTGATAAATTGCGTTTTTATTTTATGTAGTTCAAAATATTTAAATTTCTCTTGAGGTTTCTTTTCTGGCCTGTGTGCTATTTAAAAGTATACTGTTTAATCGCCATGGATTTTGGGATTTTCTAGCTATCTTTTTGTTATTGGTTTCTAGTTTAACTCCTTTGGGATATGGGAACAGACATTGCATAATTTCTATCATTTTAAATTTGTTAAGATGTGTTTTATGGGCCAGAATTTGTTCTATCTTGGGGATTGCTTCATGTGAATTTGAGAAGAATGCATATTCTGCTGATGTTGGATGAAGTAATCTATAGATGTACATTATATATCCAGTTGACTTATGATGGTGTTGAGTTCAGTTATGTCCTTACTGATTTTCTTCCTGCTGAATCTACCCATTTGTTTTGTTTTGTTTTGTTTTGTTTTGTTTTGAGAGAGAGAGAGAGAGAGAGAGAGAGAGCATGAGCTAGGAAGCAGGCAGAGGGAGAGAGAGAGAGAGATACAGAGAAACTCTTCAGCAGGCTCCATACTCAGTATGAAGCCCATGTGGGGCTGGATCCCATGACCCTGGGATCATGACCTGAGCCGAAATCAAGAGCCAGACACTCAACTTACTGAACCATCCAGGTGCCTCAAATCTATCTTGTTCTGATAAAGGTGTGTTGAAGTCTCCAATCCAATACTATTGAATTGAGTGGCAATAATGGAACAATGATAAATAGACCTTCAGTAAAGGTGGTGAGGTATCCTTGCTCAGGCAAGCATTCCATTGTTCTATGATTAGGTCTCAGTCTTTTAATGAGTCTGTGCCTCTGGAATGTGATCTTCACAAGTACCTCCCCATTTTTTTCACTCCTTAAGCTGTGTAGGATAGCTAGAATGGGCTAGAGTTGGATATTTCTCTTCCCTTGGGTCATTTAGACTCTGGTAAAACCACAGCGGTTTAGGCTATGCTTAAATAATTTCTCCTACGGCAGATACTATTAAGAACAGAATGCTGTGGTGTATTTCAAAATGGTTCTTTTCCCCTCCCCTACTGTAAGCAGAAAGGGATTTTTCTAATATTCACTGTGATAACCTGGTAGAGCTCCAGGAGATAAAACTCAGAAAAGCATGGGGCCCCTTTTCTGATTCTAGGTCCCCTGAAGTTTTTATCTCTCAGACTTACTAACGCAGAGCCTTCGGCAGTTCATCATTTACAGTTCAGGATTCCCTTCCCTGGGATGATTTCTGCTCATGGGTTTCTGCTCTAGTAAGCTGCGATTCTTCATATTTGCCTATTGGTTTCTCCAAGTTGGGGGGCATTGGTTTGCTCTGTGACAGCCCTTCTGTCTTACAGACCTAAGAAAAGCTATTAGTTTTTCAGCTTGTTCAGCTTATTGCTTCTTGTTGAAATGAAGTGGCAACTTCTAAGCTTCTTCCCTGCTGGACCACAAACGTCGAGCTTCTTATAGTTTCATTTGAAAGGCCTAACATGACCTTAGATTTTGGGGTTTTTCACAGCTTTGGGGGTCTCTTGGCCTTTTAAACTACTGCATATTTTCATCTACAGAGAGGATCTCACTTGAGCCTAAACTGTATTCATTTTAATACAGGCATATTTAAGGCATTTAAGAAAACAGTAGGGTCTATGTACACGTATAAGTGAATACGAAGAAAAAAGTAAATAAAAGTAGAGTCAAGTCATATAAATTAAATGATAAATTAGCTTCGTTTCAGTTCCTTAATATACTTAGCTCTCTCTTGCCTAAAGAAAATAAATTTGCTCTGGTCTCTAAATGGAATATTAAATGCTCTGCATGGTTAGCTTTTCTTTTCAGGTTAAATAATCCCCAAAAGGTTTCCCTGACATATTTAAAGCAGCCACATACCTGTTATTTTCTGTCACATCACCCATTTTTCTTTTACTTAATAGGTAATGATTATTTATGGACATACTTATGTTCTATCTTTCCTTTCCTAAGACAAGGTCCAAGAGGTAAATACCCCTTTGACTTCTCTGTGTCTTAAGACACAAATACAAAACAGTTAAAAATACAGGAAGAAAAACTGTCACTGAGATGTCATGTTGCTACCAGGGCTGTCCACAGGCAGAGAAAGCTCCAGGGTACCTGGCAGCCAAGGGAAAACTGAAGCACCAACCACCAAGCCTTACTTATCTAAATGCAAAGGGTAATTGTCTGAATCCTCCACCTTCTAAATCTATTATATCAAAAAGGATGTTAGCAAACATCTTGCTTTGCCTATCAAAGCTACAAAACCCATCAGCATTAAACTCCAGCCTAAACCTGATAATATCACAAGATCGCAGAAGCCAACGTTGGAGCCACCAAAACTTCTGGGCAAAAGGCTGACTTCAGGCTGTGTTTCTTCTACCTCAAACTGTTAGCCTTCTAGCAATAGTCAACAACAGCATGAAGCTGGATCATCCACTACTGGAGAACTCTCTAGAAAAACCATGGGATCACTTAATATACAAGAAAAGAAAACTGCAAAGCAGCAGGTAGCAGATGGAGGAAACGCTAAACGTGCAGACCTTGTGGACAATAACCATGTTGAAAATGAAACCTTGGATAGCTTTCTAGAAGAGATTAACAGAAAGAACTTGCCCCAAACCTTGCCATACTCTGAGAGGAAACCAAATTCTAAATTATGGACAATAAATAGCTAAGCCAAAGACTAGCTCATAGTCAAACCAAGAGCAGTTTGGCTCCTAAACAAGCCTTGGGCAAAAGTTCAGGGAATGGTGCTGTTTTGAAAGACAGAGCTAGTAAACAATTTGTTGGAGAAACTCAAATTAGGATCCCACCCGTACAGTCACAGCAACTCTCTAGAGGAACAAATCTTGCAAGACCAGGGGAAAAACTCCCAAAGACAGTTTCCTCTCACTATGTTCAGACCCTTAGTAGGACTCGAGCATCAAAGAAACCAGTGGTCGAAGACATAAAGGATATAAAGATTAATAGAGATAAATATGAAAAACCAAATGAAGCTAAGTTATAATCACACACTATTACTGCGAAGAAAGTAAAACAAACCAAACCCTGGACATGCCCCAGTGTGTTTCTGGGAGGCTATACCAGCAGACATCTAAAATCAAGCAAAATCAGAAATCCACTCAACCTTGTTTTAGACCTCAGACATCACGTGAACTGCAAAAGTCAAAAGCCATAAACCAAAGTTCTAATTTGACAGTTGGCAGTTTCAATTCAGTCATTCCAAGCACCCCTAACATAAGAGCAAATGGAACCAGTGGGAATAAATGCAGCAGTGGCTATCAACAAAAAGCACAGACTTTGGACTCCAAGTTGAAAAAGATTCTTCCCCAGAACCGTTTTCTCAATAAGACAGCTCCCAAAACTCAAGCTGGTAACAAAACCATAAATGGAAGAAGAGTCCCAAATGGGACCCAAATTAATCCAAATATTAAGAAGAAGATCACAGCAGAGGATCAAAGGAAACACCTGGATGAATGGCAGAAATCTAAGGGGAATATCTATAAATGGCCTCCTATGGAAGTTGAAACAAAAAGAAAAATAGAGGAAATGAATATTTCATTCTGGAAGAGTATGGAAAAACATGAAGAAAAGAATGCACCACTTGCACTGTCCAAAAAAAATTAACTACACTCCAACAGAGTGTCTGCACCTCATTGAAGGGGTGTACGTTCTAATGAAATATTTATCATATTGCCTAGTTTTCCTAAGGCTGAAAATTTTCCTAAATTCTGAATCTGCACAGCAAAGTTGTCGCCAAGTAAAAGCACCTTTGATGTTACTGAGCTGTAAGAAAAGGCCATTCGAAATGGGGCAACACGGATATAAGAGTTGCCAAGAAGTTGTTCTTCGTAATTTGTAAGACCCAAACAGAATCACAGGAGTTACCTCTGACTCTTTGTTTGCTGAAACAGATATAACATCAATAGAAGAGCCGGGCGTAAGATGGAATCTGAAAAGTCTTGTCTTTCTTTAAAAGAGAGAGAGGGGGCGCCTGGGTGGCGCAGTCGGTTAAGTGTCCGACTTCAGCCAGGTCACGATCTCGCGGTCCGTGAGTTCGAGCCCCGCGTCAGGCTCTGGGCTGATGGCTCGGAGCCTGGAGCCTGTTTCCGATTCTGTGTCTCCCTCTCTCTCTGACCCTCCCCCGTTCATGCTCTGTCTCTCTCTGTCCCAAAAATAAATAAAAAACGTTGAAAAAAAAATTAAAAAAAAAAATAAAAAAAATAAAAGAGAGAGAGGAGTTTACAGCAACACCCCAAATAACCAAGACAGAAGAAGATCTTCATCTTGGTATCAAATTACAGATCACCTGGATCCCTAAAATAAGCGGAATGCCAGAAGTGCAAGGCTTGAAGCTCCTCACTGTTGTAAGGCGTTCAGCAAGGAGTGAGCACGATTAAGCACCCTGTGTCCCGCAATCCGGAAATGCTGCAGGAAGACAATTTAGAGGAAGCTATTAGAAGTGGAAGAAACAGAGTGTTTTATATTCTGTAAAAATGAGGCTTCGTAACATTATGGTTGAAAATCCTTGAGTCTTAATGTCTTAATGCCTGTTTTAAAAAGGTGTTTCAGAGCCTCCAGGAAACAAGAAATATCTTTGTCCAGGTGACCGGGAAGAAACTGTCTAATGGACAAGCAGATTATAGGCTCTCAGGATTTAGTAATTCACTGGGCTTAGGCAAATTTAACATCCCCTTAGGACTGTGTTTGGTTTATTTGTTTAAGATTGTAATTTGCCACAGTTTTATAGCATACATAAATGCTAAACTGTTGAATATTAGTTTACCCCACAAGTATGGTAAAACTTTTCACTCTATTGATCTACTTTACTCTCAACATAGTTCTTTTTTATAGCAGAAGTTTTGTGCCACAGTATGATAGACCTTCCCTCCAGCATCTGCCTTAGCAGAGAAGGTGAGACCTCCCAGCCTGAAGGAGTTGAGCTTAAAAGCTAGCCTCCCCAAGGACACCTGGGGGGCTCAGTCAGTTAAATGTTTGACTTCCGCCTAGGTCATGATCTCACCAGTCCCAAGCCTTGCATCAGGCTCTGTGAGCCTGGAGCCTGTTTCAGATTCTGTGTCTCCCTCTCTCTCTTTGCTCCTTCCCAGCTCTCTCTCTCTCTCTCTCTCTCTCTCTCTCTCAAAAATAAATAAACATTAAAAACAATTACATAAATACATACATTTTTTAAAAACCTAGCCTTCTCAACTAGATGCCATGTGACAGACCATCTGGTCAAATCCCCTCAATTTACAGAGTTGATGCTTAGCTATGCCTTTGCTCAGAGACTCCAAATGATTGCAAATGACTTTTTGTGCAACTTTGACCTCTGTCACAATGTCTTTGTAGATAAGGGGCAATTCATGTCCTGTCTGTGCCTGGGTTCCTCTAATGAAACACAGTTCTGAATTGGGGTAGTCATCTAGCTTTTTATATTCAAATCTAATTTTTCATGTGTTATTCAGAAATGTTTCAAAAAAAGGCCGGGTAGCAAGCAAGAGGAGAGGGGAAGGGACACTTGCTTCTTCACTTCTGTTCTTTGCTCTGCTACTTGACACGTGGCCTGAGAAGACACTACAAACCCCAGAGACTATTCTAGGCTGCTCTTCCTTCCTCCGGGGCAACGGCTCTTGGAAAAATAAAATCAGAACCATTCTGTAAAGGTAACGTATAGAAAACTCAGCCAACGTATTTTGAGTTTTAAAATTTTAGCTTTCCTAATATTTAAGTATTGTCTAGAACAAAAGGATTAAATTTTGTTCAAAAACAAAAGGCAGTGAAAAATACAGAGAGTGAGAGACGATGAGAGGAGACAGACAGCCGGAGAGACAGAGAAAAGGGAAATAGTTGTTTTTCTATAATGTGAGATCTTAAAAATTTGAGAACACAAGTCAGAGATGACATTTGTGCTGATTGATGGAGACAGGATGGCAAATTTGGCAGCATCCCTGGCCTAGTCAGTGGGGTCCTCAACATCAGCAGTCAGTAATAATTGGTGTAGACCTGAGCACCAAGGTCAGCCCCCAGGGCAGATGTTTGAATCTGGCAACAGCAGATGGAGTTGTGTCTCTAGTGGGTACTGATAGCATAGCTGACATTTTAGGGGTAGCAATAACTGGGATATTCAGGGAGCAAAAGAAGAAAGGAAAAATGATAAAAACCATGTAGTAGTCATGGAGACAACTAACGTCTTGGAGGATTGACACTTCCAGGAACCTCTGAAAATTATCTAAGAAGAAATTGAGGGAGAACGGATTTCCTGAAGAATAAATAGGAACAAGCAGTGCCAGAGAAATTTTACTTTGTGGACTTTTTATCTTCTCTTATTGTTAGACTAAAGAAGCCTAAGAAACAAAGGTTTCCTTTTGCAAGTAACTAATCTTATTTGCTCCTTTAGGAAAGAAATTAGGAGACAAACAAACAAACAAACAAAAAAATCACCACCTAGATCCAAGGACTGTCTGTATACAAGAAAACACAGTAATCTGAAGCAAGTACTTGTTTTCTTTTCTCTCTCTCTCCTCATATAAATTTGGAAAAAAAGAATATAAATATTTAGAATAGTTAATTGTTTACTCTGCACTTTGAGTTCAAAGCCAAGTTCTCCAGTAGTCAATGTAGGAAAAACTTGTGGAAAATCTTAGTCACCCACCTTTCCAAATGTTCATATCCCAATCATGCTACATAATTTTCCCCCAGTGAAAAGAATATACAAACACTTGATTGTCTTAACTTTTCTGCAGCATAAAGGGAAATGTATAATAATCCAAACTCAGCCTTGGCATTGCTCTTGTTGTCTTTTGTTCTAAACGATGGACTGTTGGTGGTTACTCGTGTTCTATATACCAGTTTTCCATACTTGTGAGAAAGGAGTTTCAGCTTGGTCACAGACTCAAAAATAAATGCAGAGTAGGTTCATATTGGCCATTACTCTTGCCTTTTGGGTTTTTCCTTACTTTGCTTAAATACCTGTGGTGAGTAATGATACAAGGAGTTTTCATGTGTATGACTATAATTTGTAACATACAGAAGATATTCCATCTCAAATGACTTTAATGCAGTTAGTATGATCTACCATTTCTCGCTATAGATAATGACTTCAACATTCTTTGAAGTTCATGCATTACTTTTAAGGCTTAGGATCCCATCATACTGAACCATATGTTTCATCCAAGTTCTCTACCCTGCATCTAGGTTGTGTTAAAATTGTGTATCTTCTTAGAACACTTAGAGGCTGGCAAACCCTTAAACCAATTTCAAATAAGATTATATTTTATCTTTATAAATGAACATTAAAAATAAAAGTTATTGTTAAACCTTGACACCTATCCAAGAGGAATTCAATTTAGAGGAGTTATAGGGCATTTCTCAAATTAAAGATGAGATTTGAGGGTCAAAGCCAAAGACGAGGCCCTTTATTTTTCAGCCATTTTCTCTCTCCCAGTGTTGCTCTGGGTAATAATACAGGTACATATTGCCGTTATTATTGAATTTATGATATTATGTGCTTCTTATTCTTGTAAAACTGTCTGCAAGAATAGGTTTTTCTAGATACAGAAAATAAGAAATTTACAAATCTATAAACCAGGACCTATAAAGTAATATTTCTTATTCAAAAAGATCTCATAAATCATATATGTAATAAATACTTAAATATTTATTTTCTTTCCTCTCAGGTATACTCACATATATAAATATATATATCTATATATTTATATAAATATAAATCTTTAAACTTGTTTCCTCAAAGCCTTTAGTATGATATTAATATATGAATGATATCAAATTCTAGAGAAAATATAGTAGCATAATATTATGAATGTGAGGACAAAGCAATATAAATATGAAAAGAAATAAGTAAATGACTCTTTATGTGTATTAGTACATCTTTTAGGACAATAGGTATAGTCACAATATAAATGTAAATAAATGATCATATAATATTTCAGAGCTGTTGTAGTCTGAGGATTGTGATGTATTGTCATTTACAGTAACAGCTGCTTCCTTAACAAACTGAAAGAAGTATTACGGTTTTTTTGTTTTGTTTTGTTTTCAATCAAAAGAAAGTGATGGATCTGAAGAGAAACATGAAACACAAACTGGAAAACATAATCTGTGTGCCTTGCTCCTGGAGTTGGATGTTGGGAAAACCACATTTTCACAGTTAAGAGTACCATTTACTGGAGACGATTTGCCTCAAGTGGAGATTTCAACATATCCAAACCCCAAACTAGTCAGGACACTTCATGGCAGCTAGCCAGGGTCTCTTATCCCTTAATGGACCATTGCTGGTAAAAGTCTACCCTTCCCATAACCTGTGTTTGAGATAAATTTGGCCTAAAAATGTGCTGTCCCTAAGCTACTCAGTAGGTTTTCTGCCTATTTGGTAAACTTTTTACCTGAACCCCTTGATCTTGGCTCCCAGTGCTGTTTCTTGTGAAAGCAACTTGATCATAAACTTCAAATCATTTAAATTGCCTCAAACCACTTAAAATGGAGCTCCAACCCATGCCTCCCTCTACAACAAACTTGACTATATACTTCCAGATATTTACCCTACTCCCTGACCAAGTCTTTTTTCCAGAATTTTTTTTTCATGTTTTCAGAGAACATTTATCAACAAGAAAAAATATCCATGACAATTAGTAAAATAGATACCATAAGTTACAAGAGTGTATGTTTGGACTGGATGTTTATATCCCCTATGCCTCAACCAAAATTCATATGCTGAAGTCCTAACCCACAGTATGGTGGTTTTGGAGGTGGGGTTTTTAGGAGGCAATTAGGTTTAGATGAAGACAAGAGTATGGGCTCCCATGCAGGATTAGTGCCCTTATAAGAAGAGAGGGACCAGAGCTCTGTTTCAGACAGGTAAAGATACGGCAAGAAGGTGGCCATCTTACAAGCCAGGAAAAGGGCACTCAACAGGAACTGAATATGCCAGAACCTTGATCTTGGACCTCCCAGCCTTTAGAATTGTGAGAAATAAGTGTCTGTTGTTTAGGTTACCTAGTCTATGGTATTTTGTTACAGCAGTCTAAGCTAACTTACATAGTATGAATAGTATGTTCTCATGTTCTCCCGGTGTTTTTTGTTTGTTTGCATGAATCTTCATGTGGGATGCCTAGATTAGAGTTGTCTTTGAATTCCGGGAGTCTAATCCACACTGCCCTGTATGACTGACTAAATTTTTTCTCCAAGATGTTTTTAAAAACTAAGAAATCTATACTTTTTAAGGCTTATTTCAAATACATATGAAATATGTCTAACGTATAAAATTAGCTATTATAAAATTAGGACATTTACATCATGGTGGGAAGCATCATAATCTTAACATATACTGGATAAGCTATAAAAATAAGGGCAGTCATTAACTATGTGTGTACTATGTTCCAGGCACTGAGTTAAAATTTCACATACTGTATGTAATTCTGTCAAGAACCCACAAGGGAGTCACCTATATTATTTCCATAATATAGAAGAGGCAACTGCAACTTAGAGAAGTTAAAAGCAAGACAACAGATCCCAAAATGGAGTTGCTTAGTTTCTGTTCCACATCACAAACTGCTACTTAATTGCAGTTTTGGTTGTAATGGAATCTTAAATCAGTCAATCAAGAGTTGCCTGATCAGCGCTAGTTAGATAATCTGCCTGGAAGACACCTGCCATCCTCCAAGGAAAAGTAACCTTGCAATAAGCAGCCCACTTTTTTTGCCTAGTCTAACTTCCTTGCTCCTGCTCCCTTCTGCCTATAAAAGGTTTTCATTTTGTACAGATCCCTGGAGCTTCTTTCTCAGCTAGACTGCATGCTGCATGATTCGTGTATGTATCATTGAATAAAGTAAATAAGATCTTTGAAATTTACTCAGTTAAATTTTGCTTTTTTTAAGAGAGAGGCTAGGTAACTTGTTTATGGTCAGACAGTAGAGAGCAGATCTGACTCAGCCCCATGCCTATCTGACTCCAAAGGCAATATTATTACCTACGTCACACTGACTTCTGTGTATGGAATGTTAATTAAATCTTACCCACCTCTGAATGGTGGGGTGAGAAAGATGGCCTCATTTCTTGTTGCTTTGGACATGGTATATTCCCTTACCTCTGAGTGTATTTTAGGGTCATATAAGGTTTAATTTTCCTTTTTGTTTTACAATTATATTCAATGTTGATGACAGCCTATAGCTTATTGGTCAGTCTGTAACTGGTGCTAATGAGTTTTAATTTCAGGTAGGTGTTTTGCTAGCCCTGCTAACCATTCAGACATACTTAATTGGTTTTAAGGGGCTCTCAGGATTAATTTGAGTCCATCACCAAAAATAGAAAAAAAATAGCAAAAGCTAATGTTCTAGAGTATGATTGGTAGTTCACATGACTTCATGTATCAATTTTAATTTATTTTAAATAATAAACACTGGAATTGCAATAATATGTAGTAAGTTATTTATGTTTATCATCATATGGTTTTAAGATAAATAATAGTATCTCAATATTATCTATATATGACATGACATCATGAAAAATTAATAATAAAATGGGAATATAAAGGTAGGAATATTGATTGTCATGATTTTGCAAACAAGTTTTCAAACTTAAAATCTGAAAGCTAATTGGTTAGGAGTTGAATGCACCATTTCACCTGCCAAGTTCCTTGAGAAAATCTCTTCACATTGGAAAAATGACTTAAAAGCCCAAATCTGCTTACTGTATTTTATTGATTTTTATTTTCTTTTATATAAAATTTTACAATCCATAATTTAACTATGAGATTTAAGGAGTAAAGTCTACCTGTTAAAGAGAATTCATGGTTTTAATCCATAGGTTACAACTAGGAGGAAACTATTCAGCCAGACACTATTATTCCCAGGTCTACTCTCAACCATGAGGCCTGGGAACCAGTTCTTGTCAATAAAATGTGAGTAAAAATGTACTAGGAGACAGTTACTCATGTTTCTCTTGCATATCTGTGAGTCTTGTGGGTAGAGGCATTGACTACATTTTGTTTAGGGCTATATTTTCAAGGATGGTTGCACAGTAAACAACCCTGAAAAATAGAAATAGTTTCCCCTTCTGGAGAAAATGGCAGGCTTGCTTACAGCCTTGGAAGCTCACATAGGCTTACAGCCTATGTCCACCTGTGGAGCATAGGGCCATAGGTTCCACATACTTACTCTTTAGTACTGAAATAATAATAGGGGCGCCTGGGTGGCTCAGTTGGTTAAGCATCTGACTTCGGCTCAGGTCATGATCTCACGGTTAGTGAGTTTGAGCCCTGTGTAGGTTCTGTGCTGACAGCTCAGAGCCTGGAGCCTGCTTTGGATTCTATGTCTCCCTCTCTCTCTGCCCCTCCCCTGCTCGTGCTCTCTCTTTCTCTCTCTCTCTCTCAAAAATATACATTAAAAAAATGTAAATAAAAAAAATATTTTCTCTGAAGCAGAAGATAGGTATAATTACTGCATATTACCAAAAATTCTAGTTCTATAAGCTCAGAGATTCTCTAATGTAAAGTAACCTACTGTGTGTTCAGGTGTCTGGTTTTATTTATATTGCCTTTTAGGGTCTGAGGCTTGGGAACTGGCAAAAATAAACACACTGATACTCTGGCTGCTCCTATTGGTGTAACTAATAAATTGTCTTTTGTCTCTGACTTCAGAGTCTTGTGTTTCCTGAAAGCATTCATGAAGTTGTGGTAAGTAGGTGTAGCAGAGGGAAAAGAAAAGAAAAGAAAAGAAAAGAAAAGAGAAAAGAAAAGAAAAAGAAAGCAAAGCAAAACAAAACACTTACCTCTTTAGCTACCCGCCTATGTTCAATGGCTGGGGCTCTTGGATCAAAATGATAAAAGACAGATTAATAAGAGAAAAAAAGAGATTTAATAATTTATGTGCACACCAGAGTTCACAAAGAAATATAACTCAAGGAGGCAGCCTGATTTGGTGACTTATACACTATCCCAAAGGGTGACAAAGTGTGGGGAAGAAGCTAGGAAAAAGGAAAAGAGGGTTGAAGTCTATTGGGAAGGGAGTAAATTATGAAAGGTGACTAGGAACATATGGTAAACAAGGGTTGTTCAGTAAGGTTTGTTGTGCAGAGTCTGGGCTAATAGGAATCTAGTCATCTCAGATAATTAAGTGTCCCCATGATAAGACTTGTTCTCCTCTTTCTGGTACAGGAGAAGACTCATTTACAAATTTAAATTTACTTTATAAATGTAAATTTCCTTTACAAAAAAAATATGCTCTGTTTTTAGAGCTTTTCCTGTGTCTGTTCTTCAATTGCCTTCAGCTCAAAATAAGCCTTATGTGAAAGTGGCATATTTTAGGGTTGCATATTCTGGTCCCCTTCACAGGTTAGCTGGCAAGCTAGGGTAAAATCTCAAACTCTTCACAGTTCTTGATGGTTTTGGCTATGAGGATGGGATGCTGACAGAGACATGCATTTTTGGAAGAGGGAGGGCAAAGGCCCTGCGTTCTAATATCAGTGATATGAGAAGACTACCTAGTGAGTGTTGTCACCCAAGTGTTGAAGGGGAGGGCCGGGGGTGGAGGCTGGCGGGAATAATGGTAGCAGTTGCCCGGCTTGTTAATGAAAGTTTAGAGCCTGGGGAGTGAGAAATATGTTTGAAACAGCCTGTATAAATGGTGCCTTGATCATTCTCAATCTTATCTGGGCAAGCAGAGGAAGACATATTATCAGGAAGATGGAGTGGACATCTCCACAGCCGCATCTGATAGGGAATGTAATTGTGGCTACTGAGCCAAAATAATGTTGGCAATGACTACCTTGCTCTACAATTTGGAGCTTTACGTGTACTGAAAGCCATTAAAATTTATTTGGTTGAGCCATGAGTGACTGACAACAGAAATTGACAACAAATGTGCCTTGGTCACTAATGAGGAGCCACTCTTTCCCTCTTCACTCACAGGACTTCTTTTCTATTCCAGTTTCATCTGCTTTAAGGATAAAGATGACTAGTGGTAAAGCCAAGATCTTTCTGATCCCAAGAAGGACCAAAGGCCACATACACTTTGAGCTTTGGAATAGGGAGGGTTTCAAAACTTTATCACTGTATTGGATCAGGCACCCAAAGAGATAACCTACTCACTTCCATGGTGAGAGAGGTGCCCAAATACAGCTAGTGCAGTTTGGCTAAGGTTTATAGTAGGTGAGAGATGCTAATGTGACCTTGTAGGTAGGCCCTTTGGACCAATTCAATGTACTAGTTTGGTTGCTCCTACATCTAACATATAGCAGGAAGTGATATATTATATGCTTCACTTCTCATCCCAGTAGTGGCAGCAGGCTGCTCCCAGGAGTCAGGATACAGGAGTCAGGCTTCTACTTTTGGGGTACTGCAATCTGCCAGAGACCACCTCCAGCAACCAGGGGTTCCTGAAGGAACAATGGCGTCGGTGAAGATAAAACAAAACAAAAACAAAAAACTACAAAATAAAAAACTACAATAAAAAACTAAAACTAAAATAAAAATGGGCACAGACAACAGCAGTGTGTTGAACTGGCCGATTTATTGAAGTAAACGTGGCATTATATATGCTAGTGATTTCCTTGTAACATACGTCATCTATGTTTCTCTAACATTACCCAATTCTAAAATTGTTCCTTTGTATAATCACCCATTAAGGAATAACATGATTGTTTTGTCATAACGTTCCCTCCTGCCCTTTCCTTATTGATTAATTTCTTTTATTGTTTTTATTATGTATGTTTATCTATAATCTATAAAGTATTTGCTTTGCTGTTTTCATGAAAGGTCATTTATCTCTCAACACCTCAAGTGGAACAGTTACAGGGACATGACCTCTTAGTTGCTTCCTTGAACCATTCGTGGTTTTGAAGAACAAAAGTGTTCGCCTGGGTCCGAGGTGCCAGGAAGGGGGCCAAGAGGCCTTATACATTCTCAGACAGACAATGCACCTAGGAACCAATGAACCATTCTGTACTTTAACCGACTAGGTTCAATCATCATCTGGAATGCCTCCGGGGGGCCAAGTGGGCCTAGGGGTCAGAGTGACCTGTGTCCATAGATACACTCCTTAGTTACCGGAGTGGGGCTTTCGGATCATTATGTCTCTCCTTCATTGGCCGCCTTTGTTGGCAAACGCCATGAGGCTATCCTTCCTGCAAGTAGAGGAGTCTCCATGGGGAATGGCAAGGGCTAAACGTAAGGCCGCACAATTTCTTGCGGAACCTTATTTTCTTCCTAATGGTTCTTTCCCCAGGGGGCCTGCTGAGGGCAATTCCCCAACAGACAATACCCCAGGTAGTTTTAAGGCCAAATTACCTAAAAGCAGGAGTACAAGAAGCTTCACTGTCGGTGGGCCGCCTTGCAGTCACCAATCCGTCCACAGCCCAGGCCCTGCCACTTAGGCTGGGATAGCTCGGCTTCCAGCAGCAATCCAACCAAACTTTTTGAATTTTAGTATCTAACAATTTTGATAATTTGAACTTGTTGTGGATTGAATCATATCCTCCCGAAAGATATGTTGAAGTTCTAACTACCAGTACTTGTGAATGTTACCTTGTTTGGAAATAGGGTCTTCATAGGTATAATCAAGTTAAGAAGAGATCATAGAGAATTAAGGTGGTCTTAGTCCAATGGCTGGTGTCCTTCGAAGAAGTACATTTGGGCACAAATGCATAGAGAGGAGACCACATGAAGACCCAAGACACACAGGGAAGAAGGCCCTGTAATGGTGGAGGCTGAGACTGGAGTGACCTAGCAGAAAACCAAGGAATGCCAAGTCCTCCTGACAACCACCAGAAGGAAGGGAGAGGCATGGAAGGAACTTTCTTTAGAGACTTCAGGGGTACTAGAGCGCTGCCTACATCTTGACTTCAGACTTCTAGCCTCTAGAGCTGTGAGGCAATAAGTTTCTGTTGTTCTAAGCCACCTAGTTTGTGGTACTTTGTTATGACAGTCCTAGAATTCCTACATGTGGTTTTGGATTCATCACATCCCTGACATGACTATCAGGCACAGACCCTTTGACAAGCAGCTATTAGTTTGCTACTGGCCTTTTATCAAAATTGAATACCGGGGCATGTGAGTGGCTCAGTTGGTTAAGTGTCCAGCTCTTGATTTCAGCTCAGGTCATGATCTCACAGTCATGGGATCAAGCCCTGCATTGGACTCTGGTTCTCTGTGCTGTGTAGAGCCTGCTTAGGATTCTTTCTCCCTCTCTGTCCCTCCCCCACTTGCAAATGTTCAACTACATACCTGATTTATGGAGTCATTGTGAATCTCCCATCTGATATTTTCATTTTAGGGTGGTTCAACTACAACTTGATCAAAAAGGTAGGAAGGACCTAATAAGCCTTACTTGTTAAATAGAAATGGCATGTTCTACAATATAGCCAGTCTTTTTTCATTGGAATCTGTTTTACATTTAAAAAGTGGCAGCTGTTCCTTTGGGGAAAACATAATATCCCATTCTGCAGCCTAAAGGAAATTGCTAGCTCAATGGGACCCACAATTCGCAGAGATTTCCCTAAATGCCGAATCCTGGATCACTAATGGTATCCGCTGGGTTACTAGACTATTCAACCTCAGCCCTAACTATGCAGAAACAAAAACACTGGTGGTCATTCCACTCAGTAGGTAGAAATAAAGGCTCTTCTCACATCTCTGGCCAATACACTTTTTAGTAAATTTTTACAACATATTTTTTTCTAAATCTTAAACTGTTGCAAATAGTCTCACTATTTGGTATAACATTTTAAACATTGCAAACTGACAGATTAAAGACATCCTTCTTTGGGATTGTGAACTATAGAAACAAACTGTAGTTGCTGTTCAAACTCCTTTGTTCACCCATATAAATATTCATGATAAGGGCCTGTTTTCTGATAACACCAACTAGAATCAACAATGGGCTCATAGATAAGGTTTTTAGTGAACTGCTATCCAAAGAATCTGGTGTTACTGAACACTGGAATAACCTTTTCAAAAATTGACTCAAAATATTTTCTAACTCAACATCCTGTACCTTTTCCTCATCCACATACCTTAGAAAGGCAAATTTCTCAATGAATGCAGCTATCTCCAGAAAGGCATTATGTCCTCTCGAGTGTTTCTTGGACAATGATCAGGATGAAAATGATGGAGGTTGGTAGACTTATTTTGAAAGTTTAGGAATATGCCTTGACCATTTCTAGGTATGATACTTCTCTCTTTCCCCTATCAATAACTCAGGTCTGGCCTGATTGGTGTACTCTTTTAGTAGCTGTCTACTGTTTGCTGAGTTCCTCTACAATGGCCCATGTGTGACCTTTTTGGTGATGTAATGGGTTTCACTAAGTTTTATAAAAATTTCCTTGTACTTCTTAAATATGAATTTTCTAGACAAAAGTGTTGTGTGTAGTAGGATATTATTGAGAGAAAATAAAATGTGGTTATAGCTAACTGGAAAGAGCTTGGGGGTTGTAGCAGACGTAGGGTGGCTTTCCAGGATTCCCACCTCTTGATGTATACGGTGGCAGAAAGCTTAGCAGAACTGTGTTCTGATGTCAGAAGAAAGCAGAACTGTAACTGAAGAACTTGTTTAGCTAAACAGATTTCCAAGCAAAGTAATGAAAGTGACATCTCCGCTTATGCAGGAGAGAGAGAGAAATTGAGGATAAAATTGTTAAACAAAAAGGAATCAGAACTTGATGAATTTGAAAATTCTCACCATATTAAGAGGGCAAAAGATGCAAAAGTTCAGACATCACTTCTGAAGTCTTGGCTTAGGGAGAAAAGCCAAGAATGGAGGCTGTATAAACTTTTGCTAAAGCTTCAGAAAAAAAAGAAAAAAAAAACCCACAAAGTTAGAGCACTGGTTCACACAAAGGGCCTTTTGAAGAGATTAAGGGTGTGCCTCATTGATCATCTTAATCAAACCACAGGGCCTCCAGGAGGCTTAAGGGCATTGACCCTTATCTATCACAGCAGGAAGCCAAGACAGATAAAGGATTAACTTGGAAAAATCTGTAGAGGTGAATTTTGTCAAATGGAGTTAACCTGCATTGAAATCAAAGGGAGACCTACAAAGTTTTTGAGCAGTTTATTTCTAAAAACAACAACAACAACAACAACAACAAAACAAAACAAAAAACAAAAAACAAAAAACAAAAAAACTCCTCATTGAACTGAAAGTATAAAATAAAAGACAGTTGTCAGATCTCCAAAATTCTACTGGCAGGAAGCAGACTGATAAAATTATTCAGCTTCAGAGGTGTGCTACCTTCCATAAAAAAGGAGGAATCCAGAGAGTGGAGCTGAATGACATGGATTGTTATGCTCACATCCTGAAAACTAATCAAGAAATGCCAAACATTTGTCCACCTGCATTTCAGATCCGCTGTACCAGTGACCCCTTTGCACCCCCCCACTAGCCCTCCTTTCTGCCTAAGACTGCTGAAGTGTATTCCACCCCCCAAATAATGCTCTTTGACATATGCTTTAGTTTGAGTTGATTATTTTGATAAACTGCAGACACAGGAGAAACTCTGAAAGCAGAGGAGAAGTTACCCTTTTATAAAGAGTAGCTATATTTACGTGGGAAATTTACATTTAAAAAAGGGAACCTGAACCCAGATAATAACTCTCAGCAGCTTTTATTTACCAAACATTTTCTCTAATCACTTTCCCTTGAATTGCCTCCCCTTCCCTCAACATTTTTCTTTTTGTCTTTAGCTGAAGATGATATTCAAGGTGGTTGGTTGGACATTTCAGGGAGTTAGTCAGTTTTCCTGGGTACCTCTCATGTATGCATGAGGTATACATATAATAAAACTTTTCCCCCCCTTCTTGTTAATCTATTACATGGGGTCTCAGCAAAGGACTAAGATGGGAAGAAGAAAAATTATTTTAGCTTATAGTTATCAATAGTTCTTATGTTAGTCTCACTATTTTCTATTGGTGTTCTAGGTGTTGATGGCTTGTCTTTAGTTTTGCAGGTGCACACATGAAGAAGAAATGTACCCTAGAACTCCATTTAACACATTACAACCAGGAACCCCATCTGCATCAGAACCTTATTTAGATGATGAGATTTTGGATGTTGGGCTTGATGAATGAATGACACCCTTGAGAACCTTGGGAGGCAATGAATATATATTGTATGTAGTAGGGACATGAATTACTGGAAGACGAGAGTACAGACTATGGGGTACAGACCATAGGGTGGCTTTCTGTAATTCTTTCCTCCATGTGTACATTCCCTTGTGTAATCTGTTTCCACTGATTATGGGCATGACCTATGACAGTGAAGGTGATGTTACTCCCATGATTACTTTACAGCCTTATATGCCCAAGGTAACAGTATACCACTGCTGTGAGTACGTTATGATATTTGTGTACTACTGGACCTGAGGAAGCAAGCTACCGTGTGTCAAGGAACATTGATTTCAAGAACTGGGGATGGCCTCTAGTTGCTGAGGTAGTCTCCAGTAAGAAACTAAAGTTTAGTACGGCAGCCTAAATAAATAAATTCTGCCAATGACTTGAGGATTTCAGTAACTCATATTAAGCCATGACCAGACTCATGACCTACAGAAATTGTGAAATAATAAATGATAGTCGTTTTAAGCTGCTAAGTGTGTAATAATTTGATACACAGAATAGACACATAATACAGGGATGATGGAGAGAGAAAAGCCTCCGTACTTTGGGAAGAAACACCTTAGATCCCCAGATGTAGGGAGCAGAAGGACAATATGTATATATTTTTGTCTTTCTGACTACCCAAGGAGTCCTCCTTATGGGAAGGAAGAAAAAAAGATCCATTATATGCTTTGTGCTGGTTAATTTTATGTGTCAACCTGACTGGGAAAAGGATGCTCAGATAGTTGGTAAAACATTCTTTTGGGTGTGTCTGTCAGGGTGTCTCGGGAAGAGATTATCATTTGAATCAGTAGACTGAGTAAAGAAGATTGCCCTCACCACTGGAAGTGTGCGTCATCCAATCCACTGAGGGCCAGGAGAACAAAAGGTAGATAAAGGGCAAGTTTACTCACTCTGCTTGAACTGAAACATCTACTGTCTCCTGCCTTTAGACATCAGTGCTCTTGATTCTCATCAGCACCATATAGGACTGGAACTTACACCATTGCTTTCCCTGGTTCTTAGGCTTTTGGGCTTGGGCTGGAGCTACATCCCAGGTTTCCTTGTCTTCCCTGCTTGCATTTGGCACATCAAGGGACAGCTCAGCCTCCATAATCACAGAAGTCAATTTCTCATAATAAATTTCTTCTTATATACCCATTTCTGTTTTGGGTCTGTCTCTTTGGAGAACTCCAACTAATATATTCTCTCAGAGACAGTTTCCAGCAACTTTAATTTTATTGATTGTTGGGTGTACAACTTATCACTAAATGGCTCAAACACAATTTGATCATCAATCTCATTGATAACTCTACTGGAACATCAGAGCATGGCTCTAACTCCTCTATCTTCCATGAAAAGCAACTGTGATCACCTGCAAATGTTTTTTCAACCCCCATTGCCACATCTATAATTCACTCATTCCATAAGATAGATGGCTGCATATGGCTATTGACATGGACAGGTTTGACTGATTGTTCTCAGGTAGTCCTTCCAAAATCAATGACTAGACTAAATTATTCAAGATGAATAGTAAACCCTAAGGCTTACTAGCAAGCTAGGAAGCCATGTTGAAAGGCCTGCAAGTCAGGCCCCCAGAAAGATGTAGACACATCTGGGAGACGGGTCCCAACAGTTGCGAACAACTCTCTCATTCTAGGGCTATGATTTGTGCCCTATGACTATACATCTTGTATGAAAATTAGTTACTAATGTGCCTTTAACCCAGATATATGTTTACTTATACTTTCATGGTAATTATTAGAAAAATTCAAAGTGTTTTGGGGAACATTGCCATTAGATCAGGTAGTTGTAAAATAACTACTGAGATTTGTCTCAAATGTAGCTAACTTTGTTTACTTGGGGGAACTTCCTGGAAGTGTAACTGCCTCATGAATTAGGTCAATTTCCCACAAAGGGAATCATCCATTTAGAAAAGGTAATACAAAATATGTGCCTACTTCTCTGGCATGGTGCTATAATAGGAAAAGATAGGATAAAATGGCAGAAGGAAAGATTAGGACCTGAGGTCCCTGGGTGGGGAAAGACACATATTTTGGAACAATGTTGGGAATGTCTGACTACAGCAAACCCCCTCAGGCATAAAGTCCCTCTTAAGAATGTAACAGACACCACCTACCCCCCTCAGGTTCCTCTTAGGAATTTGACAGTCAAAATACCTAGCTAAACCATAAAACCTATAATCCACAAGGAACGCACGGCCATAGACTACCCTTCATACAATGGAAACGAGCCAATCAGGAATGGACAATCCAGCACCTAGAGTTATCCAGCTAATAAGGGTAGAACCTGAGAAGGAACAAGGGGGAAGAACAAGGGGGCAACCAGAATCTTATGAAACAAGGACTCTTGTCTACTGTCAGTGGGCATTCCTTTCGAATGTCCCCTCTGTAAAGAGAGCTTTCCTACAATTCTTACTTTCTAATCTTATACTCTAATAAACTTTTGCCTGCTGCTCATTTTGTGTCCACCTTTTCATTTTTTCAAAGTGGTGAGAAAACAACCTGCTGGAGTCCAGCTCCAGCAGGTCCAGGGGTTCCCGAAGGAGGAACGGCGTTGGCGAAAAAGTGAAAATAAAACAAAACTAAAACAAAAATAAAAAACTAAAATAAAAAGCTAAAATAAAAAAAACTAAAATAAAAAACTACAAAATAAAAAACTAAAATAAAAAACTAAAACTAAAATAAAAATGGACACAGACAACAGCAGTGTGTTGAACTGGCCAATTTATTGCAGTAAACGTGGCATTATATATGCTAGTGATTTCCTTGTAACATACGTCATCTATGTTTTTCTAACATTATCCAATTCTAAAATTGTTCCTTTGTATAATCACCCAATAAGGAATAACATGATTGTTTTGTCATAACGTTCCCTCCTGCCCTTTCCTTATTGATTAATTTCTTTTATTGTTTTTATTATGTATCTATGTTTATCTATAATTTATAAAGTATTTGCTTTGCTGTTTTCACGAAAGGTCATTTATCTTTCGACACCTCAAGTGGAACAGTTACAGGGACATGACCTCTTAGTTGCTTCCTTGAACCATTCGTGGTTTTGAAGAACAAGTGTTCTCCTGGGTCCGAGGTGCCTGGAAGGGGGCCAAGAGGCCTTATACATTCTCAGAAGAAACCCACGCCTTATACATTCTCAGACAGACAATGCACCTAGGAACCAATGAACCATTCTGTACTTTAACTGGCTAGGTTCAATCATCATCTGGAATGCCTCCGGGGGGCCAAGTGGACCTAGGGGTCAGAGTGACCAGTGTCCATAGATACACTCCTTAGTTACCGGAGTGGGGCTTTCAGATCCATATGTCTCTCCTTCTTTGGCCTCCTTTGCTGGCAACTGCACGAGGCTATCCTTTTGCAAGTAGAGGAGTCTCCATGGGGAATGGCAAGGGCTAAACGTAAGGCCGCACAAGAACCTAATGGTTCTTTTCCCAGAGGGCCTGTCAAGGGCAATTCCCCAACAGACAATACCCCAGGTAGTTTGAAGGCCAAATTACCTAAAAGCGGGAGGACAAGAAACTTCACTGTTGGTGGTCCACCTTGCAGTCACCAATCCGTCCACAGCCCAGGCTTTGCCACTCAGGCTGGGATAGCTCGGCTTCCAGCAACCACCCCCAGATATTGAGGTAAAAAATCCTACAACAGTGTCATCTGGGCCTTGGAAGCTTTCAAGTCAGCATCAACCCATAGGCTAGGATTGCCTTAGATTTTATCCTTAAGAGCAAGAGTAGTCTGTATGGTAACATAACCTGCTGGATTAATGCCATGGGCAATTTTAATGAAGAGACTTGAAAAAGCCATGTGGTTTGTAAGGTTAGACCTTATTGGTATATAAGACTTGTTCTGTTAGGACATCGAGGGGCATGTTTGAGATTAATATTGTAGGTAGACCACATCTGGCTTCTTGGAGTCCTATTGATAATAACCTTAATTAAATGCCATACAAGAAAAGTGAAGGACTTTTGTCATATTTTTCAGAGTAACTAATGGAGTAGCATAATCTAATAGGGAACTCTATCAAAAACCAAAATGGTATCAAAAGGATGGATGGATAGTTTGGGGAGAAAATTGTCTATGGATCTCTTATGTCTCCATGTCTTACAAGCAGAGTCACTGAATGTTGTCCTAACTATCTTCAGGAATGTGTTCATAGAGATAATATCTCCCTCTGGGGCAGACCTATGTATACTTACTGCTTAGTATAATAAGAATAATGTCTCCCTCAGAGCAAACAACAAGCATGCTTCTTACCCATTAATAAAGATTCACATTCCCTAAACTTAGGGTTCCTCTCCTATGGAATATAACCCACTATGTGTGCAGGTAACATCTGGCCCTCTTGGTGTCACCATATGGAAATGAGGACAGAATATATGTTGATACTCTGGCTACTGCTGTTGGGGTAAGTAATAAACTGTCCTTTGTTTCTGAGTGAGGAGTCTCATGTCTTCTGCATGATTTTGAGGCAGTGAAACTTGTCAGCTTCCAAGTAAGGTAAATTATGACCTTTCACAGTTCTTGACAAAGTGATATGTGTCACTTTGGGGCCAACACAAAGGAGAAAATTATATGCATGCTCTGTGCCCCCTCCTTTTTTTTTACCTCTATCGACCAGAACCATACACCGAAAGGAACTATTTCTCTGAATTACTTCATGGAAGACAGCCCTCTGCATAATAGGAAAAATTGGTTGTTCTGTTAGATAAGAGAGAAATATATTTTTTAATATGCTAACTCACTGAAATGTTGGGGTTTATTTGTTATAGTGATGGGAAGTGTGCATTAATTTGATCAAGAATGACAGATCAACAAATGTGAGTGGCCAGACAACATACACATGAGGACTTCTGAAAATGTTTGGTAAAACCAGCTATAGATGAGCGCCTTAGGCAGCAGAAGGTAGGGATGGGGGGTGGGGGGGATTCTGTTGACTCATCTGCCAAGTTCTACGCCTGTAATTGCAAGGCCTAAAAATCCCATAGCCCCCAAATTTCTCTTCAAGTTTGGTATCTTGTACCTGCTAGATCCCTGAGCATTATTCTAAACTCTGATGAGCAATGAAGGACTTGCCTGGGTATCATTGAGTTTCCCCTAGAAAATGCTGTTCCCACAGGTCTAGTTTATGTATTGTCTAGCAATTCATCTTGGTTTTTGTTTTGTTTTGTTTTGTTTTTTGCTAGTTTGCTTGTTTTTAATGTTTATTTATTTTTGGGAGACAGAGAAAAAGACAGAGTGTGAGCAAGCAAAGGGCAGAGAAGGAGACACAGAATCTGAAGCAGGCTCCAGGCTGCATACATCCTGACATGGGGCTCGAAATCACAAACTGTGAGATCATGACTTGAGCTGAAGTTGGATGCTTAATGGACTGAGACACCCAGGCACCCCTCATCTTTGTTGATTTATTATTTCACACATATTTATGATTACTCAATTTAGCATAGAAATAGTACTAGATGAGGGGTGTTATTGCAATTAATCATAGACATATGTGGCAATTTATCAATGGTTGAGCAACAGACTAAGAAACAATCTTTCAGGATAGAATTGTTGGATAACTGTTATATTGTGACAAATACTTAGTAAAATCACTGCTTGCCATAATATAGAAACTGGACCAAGGTATCACTAGACCTGTAGCTCTTGGGAAAATTGACTCCAAAAATTAAAAGCATTAGTATAGTTGGCATTATTATTATTATTATTGTTATTCCTTTATAGTAAGATAAAGGACTAAAAAGAGATTTAAGGCAAGAAAGGCATAGTAAGATTTTTCTGTTAATACAAGTGACTCAAACCTGAAGCAAAGGTTTTACTTTCCCTTTTAATTCTATTATTTTAGATTGCCTCAAAATAGCCACAATTAAGTGATAGTAAAAGGTGTGGGGGAGAAACATCAAGACTTAAGACAAATTTGAATAGTATTTCTAAGACAAGACTTTGGTATGGTTCCTGGTACCTACAGCTGGCTAGAAGGAAAACCTACCCAGGTTGTAGATAATTTTATTGCCAAAGAAACCAAATCCCTGGCATAAAAAACTTTTGACATTTGTAAAAATGTCATTCCTTAAACTTGCCTAAGCAGAAAGCAGATTGCCAAAACTCTACAGCTGTCATGGAGGGTATAACACTAATACCCCCTTACCTATGTCTAGGCAGGAACGAAGTAGGAAAAACTATGCAGACTGCAGCCCAGGTTTATAAAGAATAATGTTCTGAGTTGTTAGTTTCAGGGACCAGAATCAGGGTCTAATCAAGTAACTTCTACCACGGCCAGAGCAGGATTTGATGACGCTCCTTCACAGGATTATATCTTTGGTGTGTTTTTACCATTCTTCTCTTCTCTGAATCTTTAGGTGTTTTTAATATGAATGTCTTGTTCCTGTCTTTAACTGTAAAATGGTCAGGCATATATTATCATCTTCTAGTTTATAGGACATAAGACCACAACAGTGTATCTGACAGCAAGATCCTGGATTTTGAGGAGAGGTCTCTGAGACCTTGGGGACTGTCTGAGCCAATATTTAGAAGCAGTCTGAGTGGAGGAAAACAAGGTCCACATGTCTACATAGGTGAGAAATAGAGTTCTATGGTGTTAAGCCACCAAAACTGAAGATTTCTTACAGTGTTACCCTAAATTGGTGATTCTCAAATTTGTGTTCATTTTCAGCTCCTAGAAGGCCTTTTTAGATATTCTTTTTTCCTAATCACTCCTCCTGTTAAATTTTGACATCTTAGATATACTCTGTATCTGCTTGTGTACTATACGTATATCTGTGCTTTATACATAGAGTAGGATTCACCCACCCTCTACCCACCAAGAACCAATTTTTGTCCCCTTGGGGGTGCTATTGCCCCAGTTGAGAATGCACCTCTCTTATTCAAATTCCTCACCTATCCCCTCATACTAATCATTTCAGCCTTGCTTCAATTCCTTGAACATACCAAACTCTTCTGAACTTTAAGAACTCTTTTGCTTACTTTTTTTTTTCTGTGAGCACACTTCATTTCAATCTTTCCATTGCTGATTTCCTCTAATTTTTCAAAACATTTCCTAACATTTCCTTAAATATACTTCCACAGAGAAACCTGATTATAAAGTGGTTCTACCATTGTAATTCTGTACTCTTATTTTCTTTCACAGCACTTTTGACGATTTATAATAATATATTTGACTGTTTTGTCACTTAATGTTTGTCTCACTCACTATAGTGACATATGGAAACTGAAGAGACCCTATGAAGAACTGCTCTTTTGCCCTTCTTCGTGCTTCTATTCTTGTTAGGACCTACACCCCTGCCTTACACACCCCTTATAGTACTGATAATGTATGTTCTCCTTATAAAAGGTCAAGGAGTTAGTGATTCCTTTGGAGTCTTCCACCACAATCTAAAGAGTGACTGGATGAGGTCATCATGTATGCTTTCCAAGACCATCGACTCCAGACCCTTGATGCCAAGATCCATGGCTCCAGGACATAAATGACTTATGGAGGACACCTGAGCCCTTGCCCTAATTTTGACCAGTTTCTGGATGCCTGAGAAGACATGTACACTGTACAATCCTCAATAACAACCCTAGACCTCAAGCAAAGATACCCTTCTCTCTCATTTCCTTTCTGAGTCCCCCAGACACTCCAGCTTTTATACTCTATCACTTACACTACTCTATAAATTCTGTTCTCACTTTCTCTTGTTTTGCAATTGAATTCTACCCTGCACAGAGCTGAGAACCCTTTAGACTGGTCCTGCAGGACCCCCTCTGGGTCCTTGGACCCAGCCAGCCTACATCAATACGGCATTCCATATATTCTCAGAACCTAGTGTTGAAATAAAATGTCTATGCTCAAGGTGGAGCCACTCCTGTCCAGTAGGCCATATCTTCATATTGAAGCCCTGGTAAGTTTTATCCCCTTGTGAATGCTCCACTTGACCAGATATGCAGTATATACAGCCAGCCAATCCCCAACTTCCAAATACCTGTAATGATTTCCTTGTTCTAAATAAGGTCAGATATGCAAGCTCAGACAAACAATTTAAGCCAAATACTCTTTCCTTATTCCCTGATTGACCTGCTGGCCTTATAAGGAAATCCCCAACCTCCTACACAATCATGCTTTTTCTGCATTGCTGCTTCCAACACTACAAAACTCACTCTTGCCCAAACATTTTTGGGAAGGTGCTCCCCTGCTTTGAAAGATCAGTATTCCCCCAATCCATGGATTGTTTTTTCTTGAATAAGAGACATCAAATTCATCACACAATTGCCTTATTTTTGTCATTTGACATTAGCCAATAAATACTGAAGAGTGGGTATAAAAAAGTATAAGTGAAACAAGGAGGAAAGGAAGGAAGGAAGGAAGGAAGGAAGGAAGGAAGGAAGGAGTCAACAGTAATCAATTCCATTCTTCTTTTTTTAACCTTCTTTTCCCCTGTACTTCCTCTTTTGTCCTCTAGAGTTCAAAGTTCATATCTAGTACGGGGGAAGAAAATAATTTTCCTTCTACCCTGCTGAGTTCATGGCTGAGACCTCTTGTAATAAAAGATTAGTTAACAAGAGGGAAAAAAAACCCCACAGAAGTTTATTAACATGCATACCTCATGTATACATAAGAGATACCCAGGGAAACTGAGTAACTCCCTGAGATGGCCCAAGCCACCACCTTAAATACCATTTTCAACTAAACAAAAGAAACAAAAGTGTGTGTATTTTGGAACAGTTATGGGAAGTTATTGGGAAAAGCACAATAAACAAGAGTAAGGTTTGTTAGCAGTTAGGTCAGTGCTTTCTCCATGGATAGAGTTTTAGGTGATTTACACTCATCCTTCTCTTTCTGGTACAGAAAGGGAGACATTTTTAAACATAGAGATTTCTTTTATAAATGCAATTTTCCCTTATAAAAGGACAACTCCTACTCTTCTTTTCAGAGTTTCTCCTGTCTCTGTGTTTCCTTAAAAATAATCCTTGTGCCAAAAAGACATATTTGGGGTGGCATATCATGCTACCTTTCACAACTTATGGTAGTTTGTTGCTATGTGGCATGAACTTATGACTTAATAGATCTAACAATAATGAATGCATGCTGGATGCTTTTAATCACATGGCCATTTGATGCTTCACAATCAGGTACTCAGTCTCTATCTATTATGGCCCCAAATCCAGAAGTTGTACTGAAAGTGGTATACAGTTCCCTACTGAAGGCCTCACAGTGCTCTGTGCTGTGACTCTATTATTGGAGCATTCCAAGGACTCTAAACAATGTGTGTGTGTGTGTGTGTGTGTGTGTGTGTGTGTGTGTTTTCCTGTAACGAGGTTCAGAATATTATAGCATGTAGGCCAAATCTGAGTCAGGGCCTGTTTTTGTAATTAAAGTTTTATTGGAACACAGCCATACTCATATGCTTATGTATCATCTATGGCTACATTTGCACTACAAGTATGCAGCTGAATGGTTATACTATAATAGCAGGGGTGAACAGTTGCACTACATCAGCAGAGTTTAGTACTTGCAAAAGAGACCCTATGGCTCTCAAAGCCTAAGATATTTACCCTCTGGCCATTTTCAGAAACAGTTTGCTGACTCCTGCTCTACAACATTATTGGATCTGCTAGATTATACGACCCAAGTGGTAGAGCTGTTTGTACTGCAGCCTACACCTGCTGCTGAGCCTTTTTCTGCTCTGGGCCCCACTTGAAACTGGCAGCCTTGTAAGTCACCTGATAAATGAATCAGAAAAGTACTGTGACTCTTTCTTAGTGGTAGAAAGTTCCAATACCCTGACACATACAGGTCATTGGACCTTTAAAATTTCATGAATGTGGCAGGCCCTTTGTTTTAGCAAGGCCTTAACTTAACAAGGCATGTGGAGTACTTGATACTTCTGCTTACTAAGTCCTCAACAAAGAATCAGACAGATGTTCTGTAGAATGCCCAGACAATCAAGACCCCTTCAGACTATAAATTGACACAGTAGAGCAGAGTGAAGACAGTTCTTGGGCAAGGTCATGTACTATTTACTCTTCATTTCAGTGAATGCTTTTGATTTTCTCTCCGGACTGGGAATGAAATGTGTTTACTAAATTAACAGTTATTGTATTAATTTTCTGTTGCTGCTATAACTAATGACCATAAATTTAGTGGCTTAAGATAACCCAAATTTATCATCTCACCTTTCTGTAGATGATCAGTCCAACACAGATCTCACTGGGCTTAAGATTAATGGCAGGTGAAGGCATTCCTTTCTGGAGGCCCTTGAGAAGTTTCCTTTACTTTGTTTGCCTTTTCCAGTCTCTAGATTCTGCCCACTTTGTGGGGGCACATGGCCTCCTCCTTCTATTTTTAGAGCCAGTAATGTTAAACTAAGTCTTCTCACACTACCATCTCTCTGCTTCTCTTCCTCTTTACTCTTCTACTTTTTTTTTTTTGACATTTATTCATTTTTGAGAGAGAGAGAGACACAGAGTGCAAATGAGGGAGGGGCAGAGAGAGAGAGGGAGACACAGAATCCGAAGCAGAATCCAGGCTCTGAGTTATCAGCACAGAACCTGATGTGGGGCTCGAACCCACAAACCGTGAGATCATGACCTGCCGCAAAGTCAGATGCCCAACTGACTGAGCCACCCAGGTGCTCCTTTACTCTTCTAGTTTTAAGGACTCTTTGGGCCCACTTGAATAATCCAGGATAATCTCCCCATTTTAAGATCTGCTGTTTAGCAACCTTAATTCGATCTGCAACCTTAATTCTCCTTTGCTTGAAACCTTGCATATTCCCAAGTTCTGGGGTTCAGGGCATACATCTTTGTGGGGACTTCACTATGCATACCACATCTACATACCAAGTGCAGAATCTGTGTGGTTCTATTCTAGAAGATATGCCAAATCTGGCACAGCAGCTATGAGAATGGGTCTGTCACTTAACTATGTGCAATTTCGGTGTCATCTGCCATGAGCTATCTGAATTTTCTTGCAGGTTACTATTAGTGAATTCAATAAGGATATAAAGGAGGATAGCAAAACTTTTATTTTTTTAAGTCTTTAAGTTTGGTAAAAACTTCTACCATTTGACTGGAAATTCAATGGCGTTTCTGATTTCTTTCAACCTCCATTAATGAAGTTTCCAAAAAGGAGGTATATCTGCTTTGTCAAGAGAGATATTTTTCTATGCAGACATTAGTGATATAGAACGTATTATTAACAATATACATTGTAGTAGGGAAGAATCCAAATTGGGCCTCAAGATTTCTGTCCTTTGGTGTATGCATCTTTGCATCATTCTCTTCCTTTGGGTAGGGAATCTTATTGGTTGACTTTGAATTAATCAAAAGGGAGATTATCTGGGTGGGTGTGATATATTCAGGGAACACTTAAGAAGGGACTGAGACTCTTCCAAAGAGACTGAAAGTATTGGAAGGTTCATGACAATCTCTGTGAATTAAGAGCAATGCCTGGCCTACAGCAAGCAAGGAAAAGGGATCTCAGTCCTACAACCAAAGGGAACTAAATTCTGCAACACCTGGATTACATTGGACAAAGACCCCTAAATCTGGACGAGAACTGATTCCTGGCAAACACCTTGACTTCAGTCTGATGAAACCCTAAACAGAGGACTCAGATAATCTGTGTAACACAGAAACATTGGGAAAACATAAAATTGTGTTAAGAAATGAAGTTTGTCATACTCTGTTATGCAGAATTAGCAAACTAATGCACATTTTACACATTTAGCCAGTGTTAATTTTCCTGCTAATGAACTAAGCAAAGTGTTATAAAAAGTTTCCACTAAAATTAAACAAAATTAGTCTGGCACTCTGTAAGTTATTAAGAATGTGTGTGTGTGTGTGTGTGTGTGTGTGTGTGTGATTTTAATTACTTTTTTATTAATATTTTTAATTCATACAATTGCTATAGTCTAAATGTTTGTACCCCCTTCTCAAATTCATTTTTTCAAATCCTAACCCCAAAGATAATTAACAGGGAAGGTCTTTGGGAGGTGCTTAAGTCATGAGGATAGAACACTCATGAAGGGAACTAGTGCCTTATTAAAACGGCTCCAGCGGGATTCCTAGACCACTCCATGTGATGGCGCAGTGAGAAGGTGTTGACTATGAACCAAGAAGGTCCTCACCAGAATGTGAATATGTTGGCTCCTTAATCCTGGACTTCTAGCCTCCAACTGTGAGAAATACATTTCTGTTTATGAACTACCCAATCGAAGGTATTTTGTTATAGCAACTTGATATAATGATCATAATCAACATGATTGTGACATTTCTTAGTGGTCTTTATGAGCATATGAAATACTTGATTTCTATTTTCATATACTTTATTTTATTCATATATATCAGAAGTAATAATGTTTAAAGATCTATTTTATATTTTAATTACCAACATTTTCCTGCATAATGAGTGCAATTGAGTGTGTGTGTATGTGTGTTTCTGCTATACCCAGCTATGAATCAGATAAAATTGCCTACTTGTTTCAAGAAAAATATTTTGCTTTTTCATTTGTTATAGACATAGTTTAAGGAAAACTTGGGGGCTGCCTGGGTGGCTCAGTCAGTTAAGCGTCGGACTTCAGCTCAGGTCATGATCTCACGGTTTATGAGTTCGAGCCCGGTGCTGGGATCTGTGCTGACAGCTCAGAGCCTGGATCCTGTTTCAGATTCTGTGTCTCTTTCTCTGTCTGCCCCTCCCCTGCTCGCATTTTATATCTCTCACTCTCTCTTTCTCAAAAATAAATAATAAAAATGTTTTAAGCAAAAAGAAAACTTGGTATTATTTTATTTGTTCTAATTTTATAAGTAGGTATACAATATTCTACTTATATCAATTTATATATATAATTTTCAATCCTACAGTCTACTTATATATCTTTTTTGTTTTATTTTGTTTGCTTTTCCATAAACCTTTACTTTTAGATTATCTTTTATCTTTAAAAATTCTATGGCCAATAACTAGTCTGAAAGGAACATTTAATGCATACACTTTGTTCATTGACTTTACCCCCTACATCTCCTGTCTGGTGATTATAGGAATAATAACTTTTTAGAGTGATTTACCAAGGTAACACAATTAGTCAGTGGGAGAACCAGATGGCCTTAAACATAATCCATTACTTTTAGACCATATCAGTGGCTATTTTTTACATATATTTATAGGAATAAATCAAATGACAGAAAACTTCACTTATCTGTCCATGAAAGTCAGTCAGTATGCTATATAAAATAAAATGACCTTTGGAAATTGCAATGCTGATGCAAAACATAGCAAAATAAAACAAAATAAAACAAGGATTTTGAGTTTCCAGGTAAGGTCAATCAATCAGAAATCATGTAAAATACCTGAGGTGTCCTAGAAACTCAGAAGTATTAAATATTAATTATATGGAATATCCCTTATAGCTTCTAAAATAATCTTTTTTTTTTAAATTGACTTATTTATTTTGAGTGAGCACAAGTGAAGGAGAACCAGACACAGAGAGAGAGAGAGAGAGAGAGAGAGAGAGAGAAAGAATCTCAAGCAGGCTCCATGCTGTCAATTCAGAGCCCGATTTGGGTCTTGATTTTACGAACCATTAGGTCTTGACCTGAGCTGAAATCAAGAGTTTAATACTTAACCAACTGAGCCACCCTAGTGCCCTGGAGTATCCCTTATAACTTCTAATTCATTATCTTACACATTTGCTCTATGCTGATTTTTTTCACTTTATTGAGAATGATAGAATGCATCGGTGCTTTTTCTTCTCCAAAATACAACTAGACAGAAATACAGATATCAGCAAGAATGTTTACAATATAAAAATTGGTTTTGCTTTGTATCGGTAAAAAAATTCCTATGAGATTTTATATATGCCATGACAGCCAGTGCAGAATTGAACTGGAAGTGATTGAAGGAGAAGACATTCACAGTAGAAAACACATATTTTATGAAGGCATAGATAGGTTTATAAAGCTCAAAGAAAATAAATGCCTTTGTTAACATCTGTGAGAAACAAGGAAAATTTGGAGACTAACAAGAGATGAAATTGTTTAATTAATAGTATATACTGGAACACGTGTTTGATAACGAGTTTGAATAATTAGGCAATTTAAAGTAATCCTCATGATTATTCCTGTCTCTGTCTCAGTTCATTTTTTGTTTTGTTTTGTTTTGTTTTGTTTTATTATTATTATTTTTTTTTTTGGAGATGACTTAAACATACATAAGGTAAACATGTCATGAATGGTGGGAGTGGGGTTTGCAGGCTGTGTGTGGCTTCCACATTATGCTCTAAGAGGCAGCTCAGCAAACTGAGAGCATGGTCTCTAGAGCCAATCTCTCTGGTTTCTAATTCTAGTTTAAGCTCTGGTTAGTGTCTGATCTTGGAAAGTTAATTAACCTCTGATTGCTCATCTATAAAATATAGATTGTAGCATCTACGTCATAAGGTTATTATACGGCAAATGAGATAACACTTTCAATGCATGTAAAATAGTGCTGGGTGCATAATAACATCCATATTAAAAAAAAGGAAAGGAAAAGAAAAAAAGAAAGGAAACAGACCCTAAATTCAATCACTTGTACTAAGCCCAATGAGGCTTACTACCCTACCTAAATGTAGTTACATTACCCTCAGGAATGTAATCTTCACTGGTTGGTGTGGACTCTTCTAGTCAGCACCAATGAGGTAATCTGCCACTAGCCCCCTTCTGTCTGCCGTAGGTGGGTTACCTAAGTCTGAAATAATCCTTTTGTTTGTTCATGACTTCCTTCTTCAGGTTTTAAAAACCTTTCCCTTTTTGTAGCTCTTTGGAGATCTTTTCTATTTGCTAGATGGAATCCTAACCAATTTGTGAATCATTCACTCAAACCAATCAGATTTTCAAATTTACTTGGCTGAATTTTTGTTATTTAATGGATTTGGTGGCAGCGTTGGGATGTGAAGTGAACATCTGGCAACATTAAGGGGCAATGACAAACACAAGCATGGTACCTACACAAACTCCCTTTTCAGTCCTGTCTCTCTCACCATTTCTGAGGACTGTAACTAAGTTCTTCTTAGTTCTGAGCTCTGCTCTATTTGCATCGAGCTCCTTATCCATTTGGCTTTCTAATCAGTTCTCCATTTGTTTGGAATCACTGGCTCCACATTGGGAACTTCTGGTAGTTTGGACCACAATTCCCCATTTGATCTAATAGCCCAGGCCTTGGTTCTGTCCCCAGATTCCACATTGCAAACTGCTTTCTGCAGTTCTCCATTTGTTTAGAATCAGTCTGCAATCCTCATTTGTTTAGGTCTGATGGTTCAATCTGTTCCCCAGTCCCATCTTCCACATTTAGAATTATTGGAGGTGAAGAATTTAGAGTCATTGTTAGGGCCAAAATCTGTGGGCTGCTTCTAATACTGACATTGGGAGAATAAAAACTGCAGAGTCCATAAAGTTTTAGATAAATATGATTAAATCTCTTTCTAAATTGCCTCAATATCCATTAAAGCCTGAGTCTACACAAGGTCTCACTCTAATAACACAAGATCTAATTGCCTAGGGGCTAATCATTCCCTGTACCAGCTCCTGTAATAGACCCATCTTGCCAGTTGAGAAACCTAAAGTGAAGGGAAAGTAACTTCTCCAGGACTTGAGAGTTACTAACAACATAGTTATTCTCCATTTCCCAATTGTTCCAAACCTAAACACCCCTTTGTCTCAAATTCCACTGGACTCACAATGCTTAATTGTTGTGGTTCTTTGTTCAGCCTTTTTAGCATCACTTAGGCCTCCACAGGCAATATCTGTTTTTACCCGGAACAATTAATGATATACCTGGATAGTCAAACCTCAAGGGTTCACAGAGGACTCTATTTCTTCCAAGTACTCCACCTAGATTTAAGCACCCTCCAATTCCCTGGGAAATAGACCCTTCTGCAATATGTAGACAACCTCTTGCTGTGCTGTTACCAAAGAGACATTCATAAAAGATTGCAATCATTTGCTGCAATAGTTAGGTGAAGAGGGACATAAGATCTTTAAGGAAAAATTATAATTATCTCCAGATACTGTTCATTACTTAGGTCATGATCTAAGCACTGAGTGAATCCAGCTATCCAAAAAAGGATTAAGCTAATCTAAAGTTTTCCTAGACCCACAACTAAGTGACAGCTCTTCTATTCTTGGCTAGTTTTTGCAGACCATTGGTTTCTATCTTTTTGTTCATTGGCTTCTCCACTCTATGAACTTACTAAAATTTCAGTCCCTGAACTCTTTCCTTGGGAACATGAACATGCCTTCAGTCTTTGTAAGAACTGCTGGCTCAAGGGCTACCTTACTATTCAAAACCTTTCACCTTATTTATGTGTGAGAGAGATAACCAAGCCCTTGGAAGACTCACATGAGAACATGGTAATAAATACAGGCTTGTTGTCTATAACAGCATATAACTTGATTCAGTTTCTCCTGCCTATCCCAGTTGTCTTAAGGCTGTAGCCACAAAGTTAGTAGATGCCTCAGCAGATTTAATCTTAGGAAATGGCATTTAGAAACCACAAACTGTTCAAACTCATAACTCTGAATTGACTCAACATTTCTCTGCAAGCTGACTAACCTCCTATGAGATCCTTTTACCGCCTAATCTGCCTTTCAATATTACAAAATTCTTAATTCTGCTATGTTACTACCTCTACCTGACATAAGCAGGCCCAATAATTGTGAGGTGCTAACATCCAATTTTGTGATTCCATGTCTTGATTTACAAGGCACTCCTTTAATTAACCTGAATTTGATCCTGATTTTTGGTAAGTCATACTGAGACATGGGAAAGAAAATTTGTAAGCTAGTTATGCTATTACTACCCAATATGAACTACTTGAAAAAAGAAACTTTCCACAAGCTAAGTCAGCCTAGCAAGCAGAGCTTCAGGCCCTTACCAGAGCACACCAGTAATCAAAAGGATAAACTGTTACTATCTATATTGATACCTGGTATGCCTTTGGGGTCATCCATGATTTGGGGATTTTATGGAAACGGAGGGGTTTTATTATGTCCTCTGGGACCCCAGTAAAAATGGACAAGTAAATGATATTCTTACTGCCAATGTCTTACCTTCTGCAGTTGCTGTCATCAAAACTGGGGTTCACACTAAAAGGACTAAATCTGAGTATCAGGGGAATGCCCTAGCTGACTTTTATTCAAAGGCAGCAACAATAGAATCCATAAAGGTTATGGCACATGTGGATAAAGTCCACTCTTCTTCTGCAAAAAATGACTTCTTACTGTCAGACTTCTGCCATCCTGACATCCTTGCAACATGGTGACAGTCTGCTCTTGAATTAGATAAATTAAGATGGACAAAGAATGATTGTAAATTAGATAAACAGTTGGGGATATGGAGAATCCAAGATGGCCACTTTGTTCTTCCTAGCTCTCTGGCAAAACCTATCTTTTGGTTTTCGCATTCTTCTACACACTATGGTGCATTCAAGATGACTCAAATTATGAACAGACAATGGTGGGGACATTTCTATAAAATTGCTAAGACAGTCTACTATCAACCTTACCAGTCAGGTCCACAATCCTAAAAAATCTATTTTTGTCCGTGGAGACCTCAGACCTCCCTCAAGGGTGGTTGAGCACTTGCAGTTAGACTTAATTTAACTGCCACTTAGGATAGGTTATAATATATTCTTACTGTGCATGTTTTCCTTTGCCATAAGGCTGATGCCCTCACAGTGGCAAAGAAACTATTAGAAAATGTGTGTCTCACTTGAGGTATACCTTTCATAATCTCCAACGATTAAGGTATGCACTTCACTGGGAAAATCATATGAGCCTTAGCAAAAGCTTTAGAAACTTCTTGGAATTAACATTGTCCCTATCACCCTCAATCATCAGGCAAGGTCAGAAGAACTAATGGGATCCTCAAACTTAAAGTTTGTAAACTTGCTGGGGCAGCTGGGTGGCTCAGTAGTTTAAGCATCTGACTCTTGGTTTCAGCTCAGATCATGATCTCACAGTTCATGAGTTCAAGCCCTGTGTAGGGCTCCATGCTGACAGCACAGACCCCACTTGGGATTCTCTTTCTGTCTCTCTCTCTCTTTCTCACTCTCTCTCGAAATAAATAAATAAACTTAAAAAAATCTCTAAACTTGCTGGAATTACTAGACTCCTTTGGCCTAAGGTACTGCCTCTGGTTTTTATGACTATTTTCGGTGTCCCCTTTGGAAAACATAAACTCCTTCCACGTGAGATAGTCACTGGTAGAACAATGTTTATTGGTATACAATTTTCTGCTTATCTTTGGTGTCTCATGCTTGTATGACTAGCTACTGTGAGTCTTTAACATCCTCTGCTAAAGCCTATCATTAACAGTTTAAAGGAGCTTCCTGGGGACGTCTGGGTGGCTCAGTTGGTTAAGTGCCTGACTTCATCTCAGGTCATGATCTTGCAGTCTGTGAGTTCGAGCCCACGTTGGGCTGTGTTGGCAACTCAGAGCCTGGAGAATGCTTCAGATTCTGTGTCTCCCTCTCTCTCTGTTTCTCCCCCACTTTCTCTCTCTCTCTCTCAAAAATAAATAAACATGAAAAAACATTTATTTTTAAAAGGTTTCCTGGATCCCAATTAAAAGACTCTTGTTGGTCACAGATGGAGCCTAGTAATTGGATATTCTGGAAACAGTCCTTGAGCCCCTGTAGAAGGAACCTTGCCAAGTGCTCCTGACAAGTGACACTGCTGTAAAACTAGATGGCATTGAATCTTGGGCACACATCTTACAGCTAAAGAGTCTTCATCTGACATCCAGCTGTCTACAAAAGCTAGAGACCTTGGAACCAAACTGATGAAAAAGAGAAGTAGCTGACATCAAGGTACACTGCTTCCACCCAAGACATCGGATTCATATTTTAACTAAATGTGAAACTCTTTCTTCTCTTCTTCCCTTTAGCGTTGGTCTGGGAAGATAATGCCCTCATCCTTATTTCCCAGGCAATTGCTCAAGTGGACTACCTTCCAGTAGCTGGATTTGTCATAGAAAATTCTGATCTATCCATGATTCAAGAGATCCTCTGGTCCTCCCTGTGATCAATATTTCTTCTATTTCCAATCTCACTGCAAACTACAATTGACCCCTCTGAGAAGTTTCTTACTGAGTTTAACTTATACAACCAGAATATCCAGTACCCTGTTTTTACTTTCTCTGATTATAACTGTACATCCTAAGTTAGACACAATTACTTATGTAAATCTTAGTACATTTGCACCCCCATGTTCCCATGATTATTTAGATCAGATCTGCCCCTATTCACTAAGATATCTCACCAGCAACACCCATCTTCACAAGGTATTTGGAATGACTCTTTCTTTCAGGCTAGAGATTTTCTTCCCTTATGTGCTAAAAACCTGACTGACCTCTGGCTAGAATGAGTAAATTCAGCAATCCTTGTGAATGGATCTATTAACAGTACCTCCTTAACAGGAATGGCTCATGTCCCAGCAGGGTTTGTCTTTGTTTTTGGTGGTTATCCTTTTCCTTGGACCTATGAGTGCTTGAATAGCTGGTGCACACCCAGACCGTGGCTCTTAGGTTATCTAACTGTGCCCCTAATTTTTCACAAGTGAACTAAGACATGCCATTGGTCAAACTCCCCTGGATTTACGTTATTGAGTTAGAAAGGACCTACCACGGGGGACGACTCAAGATTTGTTTCCTTTGGCAGAGTCATACTTCCTCCTTACAAGTAAATGTAAATGAGAATATGTTCAGAAACTTCTCCTTAATACTTGAAGAGATTACAGATTATATTGCTAAGACGATAGCTGCCCAACAAAGATCCTTAGACTCTGGCCAAAGTTACTCTTGATTATCTTTTAGCCGAGTAAGGAGGAATCTGTGCTGTGGTCAACACCACCTGCTGCCCCTGGATTAACATAGGGAATGTCAAACTCAATTACAAAACATCACTAAGCATGCCATTTGGCTTAAGAAGTTGATTCCTTCAGTTGGTTAAGCATCTGACTCTTGATTTCAGTCAGTGCAGAACCTGCTTGGGATTCTCTCTCCCCACGCCCCCCCCCCAGCCTGCCCCCCTTCTCTTTGGCCCTTGCCCATGCTTGTGCTGTCTCTCTCTTAAATATATATTATAAATATATAAATATTTATAATATATATATTTAAATTATATATATTTAATGCTATTCCTTCAACAGGGGTCTTTCTTTGACTTATTTGATTTTGGTTGGTTTGGGTTTTGGAGACCATGGCTCCAAAGTGTCCACTAAACACTGGGAATTATCCTGCTTATTATAATCATAATAATGCCCTGGGGCATTGTATTCTCTCAAAAGCTTCGAATTCATGTTTGCAGCCCCTAACCACCAAGTAAATTATTTCCTTAGGACTACAACATTAGAAAAGCAAAGAGAATGACCAACTTAAAGATTGTGAACTTGAAGCCATGACCTGTGAATATCACGGGGGTTAAGTAAAAACAGCATAACCTATAGATACCACATAAAGGAACAACAGAACTATGAGAACTGCAAGATGGTAACTGAGAGTGGTGTTAATGCCTCGAATTTTGATTACATCTTTCAATTAAGCTGTGAGTTTGATCAAAAGGGGGAAATTTTAAAAACAGAAATAACATGCCCCAAATGGAGTCACCTATGCTAAGCCCATGATGACCTAATACCTAACCTAATCACAGTTACAATCTTCTCCAGGAAGTAGTCTTAACTGGTCAGTCTGGAATTTTCTGGTTAGCACTAGTGAGGTAATCTGCCACCTAGTCTCCTTCTGTCCCCCTAGGTAGGTTGCCTAAACCTGAATTTTTTTTTTTTCTCTTTTGCATTTATGATTTCCTTTTCCAGACTTTAAACTTTTCCTTTTCTGTAGCTCTTTGGACCTCATTTCTACATCTTGGATGGAATGCTGCCTGAGTCATTAATCATTCAATAAAGCCAACTTGATCTTCAAATTTACTCAGTTGAATTGTTGCTATTTTACACATACAAGGATGTATTAAATGAAAATAAATAAATGTGCTCCTTTTACATTTAGTATACTGCACAGTCACCACATCAACTTCCCAGAAAGGGGATGATATGACATTTTGGGAAAGGTCATAGAATTTGAAATAACTCAGCATGAAATTAGCCAAATAAATTTGTGAACTGTCATAATTATTATATAACAATAGTAAATTTTCATCAAGATGCTATAAAGAAAGGAAAAAATTTTATCAAACCTCATGGTGCTACTCAGGTTTACCATTATTTTACCCTTTCTCATAAGTGCCTCATATACACATGGATAGAGACAGTGACCTCAGTCACATTAGCAGAACAATTTATAGTCACTAGATCTAAGTGGTATAAAATAGCAGGGAAAAACAAATCCAAAAAATGAGGATGCGTACATAGTTGCTTAATCTTTAAACCAAGAATACAAATGTTGTTAATATCTTTATGTATGTCTATATTTGAAAGTTATCTCACATTCTTGATAAACCATAAAGACAAACATTGAGAGCTTTGCAAGTTTACAGGCATTTGGAAGTTAAGATAATTTCTAAAAAGTGTTTCTATTATGTAACAGTGTTTTGGTAGTAACAGTAAACTCTGCTTAGTACAAAACAAAGATTTAATCATAGCCTAAGACTATTCTCTTCATTAAATTTCCACTAATGAGCAACTGCTAAGGCAATATTTCATTCCAAAACAGGAAGTTTCTACTTTCAAATTTAAATGCTTTTAAATTAGCATTTAAATGTATCCTATAAGCTTGTATCAGGCAGAGTTATTATTCAATAGCATGATCATTGTCGTGGTAATTATTATGTAGCATTTAATGAACACTCACTGTGTATTTGGAAGCTTGCTAAATATAGTGTGTTTTATTCTGTGGATTTCTGATGACTTTTTTTTCCTATTAGAACACAGAATATACATCTCACTTCAAGCCTAACACATAGTGATGAAAAGCTAAAGGAATCTGATGGGTTTTTAATTTTTGTTTCTTAACAGTTTCATCTATTCTTTAGAATTCAAGAACTCAAGAGAAATTACTTTTTAAAATTATAACTCATTCATTGGTTGGTTTGCTATTTGCGTGTGTGAATTTTGTGGGTCTTATTCTGAAATTATGTCGTTTTCAAAAAACAAAACATTTTTAATATTTTTTATATTTTATCCAGTTATTTGATTAGTGTTCTTTTTATAAAATGCTATTTCCTGTTTTTATCTGATATATTGTTTATATTCTATAATTTTAATTCAAGCACATTCTTACTAAAAACACTGCAGTTGCTATTATTACATAACATAACTCTACAAAGCAATATTGAATATCATAATTGAAACATTATTTTTTCTATCCAAAATTGCTCTTTATTTTGGTTAGATTATCAAATATTTTGCTTGGTAATCTTTCAGTGCTTTCCTTCAGTTGCATGGCTTTGATATCAATGCATTTATTGAGACAAAACCTCATTGAAGAGTTGAAACAACCACATTCAACCACTTCCCTTGTTCCTGTGAAAGTCTATAAAAAAACAAATTGAGAAATAAACAAAAAGTCATCACAGAATTAATGTCATTGAACACCAACACTGTTCAATATTAAATATTGTAGTTGGAAGTATGTTACCTTGGACATTTCTTCAAAGTGAGGAAATTTGCTAACGTCAAATCATTTGATTGGAATTATTATCTTTCAAAAGTTTTTGTTTAAAAATAAAGAAATATTTATAAATACTGCTATTTTAAATAATCTTGGTGAAACAGTGATCACATGGCTTATGAATAAAATATTTTGTGGTATGAGATGTTAGGCTATAAAACCCACAAATTTAACAGATAGTAAGTAGTTCAATAAGACATTGAATTGTGTTAACATTATTGGTCATCTTGTAACCAAAAAATATTTATCACTGCATAAGATACATTTCTCACAATATATGTGAATAAAAATAGATAATATAAAAGTACAGGTAAAGGGCATTAAAATTTTCTATTACTAGCTATTTTGCCCTCTGATATTTGAGTGATTTCCTATATAAATTCACACGGAAGTCCATTTGCAGAAAATTTGCTGAGAGTGAAACAATGTTTGCTAAAAGCCTTAGGGTAACTTTACACATTAATAAATATTCATTTAAATTCTAATAAGCTTCAGAAATGTGAATGGTAGGGGCATCTGGGTGTTGTAGTCAGTTAAGCGTCCAACTTTGGCTCAGGGCATGATCTCACAATTGGTGGGTTTGAGCCCCGCATTGGGCTCTGTGCTGACAGCTCAGAGCCTGGAGCCTGCTTTGGATTCTGTGTCTCCCTCTCTCTCTGCCCCTTCCCTGCTCGTGCTCTGTCTCTCTCCCTCTCTCTCTCTCAAAAAGAAATAAACATTAAAAAAATTTTTAAAGTAAATGTGAATCCTATAATTTACAAAAAAAAAATTATGGAGATTATATTTTATTAACAAATAATTAGCTTTGTAAATGTTATTTTTTAAATATTTATTTGTTTATTTTGAAAGAGAGTGGGGAGGGGCATAGAGAGACAGAGAGAGAGAATCCCAAGCAGGCTTGAAGCAGTGTTCAAAATCATAAATCATGAGATCATGACCTGAGCCAAAATCAAGAGTCAGTCGGTCACTTAACTGACTGAACCACACAGGCGCCCCTTTTGTAAACTTTGAATAACAAATATTGCTCTATTATTTTTTAATCTTTCTTACTGTCCCCTCCCATGGTAACAGTTTGCTGAACTGCGGTATTATCGCACAACCAGGATATTAACACTGATACAACCACCCTTTTTTTTTCAATTTTCTCCAGTCTTGCTTGTACCCATCTGTGTGTGTGCATGTGTGTGTATGTGTGTGTGTGTGGGGGGGCATTTAGTTTACTACAATTTTATCACATGTGTAGGCTCATGTTAAGACACTTAACAGCTCCAGCCTCACAAAGTCTTTCATGTTGCCCTTTTATAAGCACACCCACTTCTCTTCCACCCTCTCCCACTGTTCCCCAACTGAGTATTTCAAAAATGTTATTTAAATGGTGTCATACAGTATGTATATTTTGTAGATTGGCTTTTTTTCACTCAGCATAATTACCTGAAGAGTCATTCAAGTGATTGTATTTACACTTTTTATTGCTGAATGGGCTTCTCTGAAACGTATGGACCAGAGCTTTTTTTTAACCATTTTGCTGAAGAAGGACATCTGGGTTGATTCCAGTTTATGGCTATTATATATAAAGCTGCATTAAAAGATAAACTGGGGCATATTAAAAATTTGAAGAGTTTTTTTGTTTGTTTGTTTGTTTTTAAGAACTTGAGTGCAAATAAATTCTAGTTGGGGAGCATGAAACCAGGAGTGGTTAGGAGTGCTCCACCAAAAGCTGCATTAAAAGATAAACTGGGGCATATTAAAAATTTGAAGAGTTTTTTTGTTTGTTTGTTTGTTTTTAAGAACTTGAGTGCAAATAAATTCTAGTTGGGGAGCATGAAACCAGGAGTGGTTAGGAGTGCTCCACCAAGAAGAGCAAGGGGGATGACCTCTATGGGGAGAAGGGGCAAATGCAAAGAATTATCTGATTGGCTATAGCTCAAAGACCAGTTAGCTGTTTGTGATTGGTTGTCCTTAGGTTTTGATTTTTTAACCTTGAGATATTTACAGTCTTAGATGTCAGTTTGTCTATACTGACCACCATAGTATTTGAGATACCTCAGTCTAATGGTCTTCTTGTTCAATTAATTTAATAATTAAATTCATAGTGGTATAAGCACTACGCTTGGTCACCATCAGGTTTGAGTTATTCTTGTTTCATCATGGGAGAAAACAGTCTTGCTGTCCACCTTGCTCTTTATCTTTTTTTCTGTTTCTCCCAAGCACAACGAGACCATCTGTGGTACTGCTGATGTCTGTAAACATGCATTTAAGATGCTTGAGTCTTGGGGCGCCTGGGTGGCGCAGTCGGTTAAGCGTCCGACTTCAGCCAGGTCACGATCTCGCGGTCTGTGAGTTCGAGCCCCGCGTCAGGCTCTGGGCTGATGGCTCGGAGCCTGGAGCCTGTTTCCGATTCTGTGTCTCCCTCTCTCTCTGCCCTTCCCCTGTTCATGCTCTGTCTCTCTCTGTCCCAAAAATAAATTAAAAACGTTGAAAAAAAAATTTAAAAAAGATCCTTGAGTCTTAACACAGCACACCAGAATGACTACAATAATGACTATTAGGAGGAGGATAACACTAGGAAACTTTAGGATACTCCTTAGTCAGAGCTCCCATGAACTAAACCGGCAGATATCAAATAAATCAAAGAATGTACTGGAAGGAGTACCAACCTGTTTTGGCCAACTGACTTTGTTAATTTCTTTCATTTGTTAGACTACTGGAGGTGTTGTTCCAGGCACCACAGGAGGTATTTGTTATAGCACAGATTCCTCCTTCAGCCAGTAAGTAATCTAAGGCAATTCTATTATCTAAAGCTACCTTAGCAAGAAAAGCTAGGACTTTTGTTGTGCAGTCAGAGCCTTTAAAGTAGATTCAACGATAGTTACCAGAGTTAAGGAGCATTGTCTTCCTGTGCATTAACAGAGAGAAAAAACACATAGTAAAAAGACAAAAGGAGTAAAGATTTAATATTGGAGATGAAGATCTTGATCCATGATCTTTGGAGAGTCATTCACCTCAAGATGCCATCTGCTTCTGGGAAAGAACCTAGGGTCAATTTTAATTTTTGGTCTCTAGGTGGTGTGAAGTTCCAGGAGTCTGGAGGACCCTTGTTAATCGGGAGATGTGAATCCAAGGTTCAAGTCCCTGTAATTTGGCTGCTATCTGGATAGTGTGAAGGGCCTGGGATGGCCCCTTCTAAGAAGGTTCAAGAGAGTCTTTGTACGTAAAGATCGCAAATCAGAAAGCTGGGAGAAAATCAAAAGTGTGGTTTAGAGACTCATAGCCAGATATTTGAGGAAACTGAAAGAATTCAGCATCCAGACCTCATTTCTAGCAAATATAATTACAAAACAACAACAACAACAACAACAAAAAAAACCTAATTTTACAAAAAAGTCTAGTCTCATTAAACTTGGTCTGATAATTTATATAAATGCAGCAAGAATACTTATTGACCATATAGGTTCTTTTTAAATCTGCTTTGCTGGAGCTTCTCATAAGGAATTTTAGATTGGACTTTTAAAGCCTCTCCAGACTAAGAAGCCAAGCCAAAGACTTGCCATCAGACTTCACCTGTAATGTCTACAACTTGGGGTTAATTCCTTTCATCCTGAGGTCCTCAAGATGCCCTGAGGTTCCTGGGCCTACCAAGAAGTAACTCACCTGATGAGGCTGCCAGGAACCCTATAAACAAGGTACCAGTCTGTTTTTTTTACAAGAGGTTTTATTAACTCCATAAAGTCATCTGTATCTTCTTAAAACTGTATGGTTATATCTCATTTTTTGCACATCCCCAAATATGACATTCCAGTTAAAGCCTTGGTTTCCAATTGTGTCCTGTTATAAGTAGAGAAAATTCTTGTTGAACTTATGCAAATAATAATATTGTCATGAAAATAAGACAACTCAATAAGTTTCTAAATTCTGGAGGGATCAGATAGGGAGAAAAAGTAAATGTTTCAATTCTATTTCCAAAGTATACTTTGGATACCTCAGAGCCTGGAGCCTGCTTCTGATTCTGTGTCTCCCTTGCTCTCTGACCCTCCCCCACTTATGCTGTCTGTCTGTCACAAAAATAAATAAAAATTAAAAAAAAATTAAAAAACACAACTTTTTCCTTGAAACATCGCTCATTCCTTAATGTATTGTTTTTTCCAAATTTAAGGAAACCTTTTTCTCTTAAGCCGACTATGACTTGCAGCAATTTGGTAAGTTAGCCTTTATGTTTTTTTGTTTTGTTTTGTTTTGTTTTGTTTAACATTTATTTACTTATTATGAGAGAGAGTGAGAGAGAGAGAGAGAGCAGGAGAGGGGCAGAGAGAGAAGGAGAGAGGGAATCCTAAACAGGCTCCACACTTAGCACAGTCTCAACACAGGGCTTGATCTCAATGACTGTGAGATCATAACCTGAGCCAAAATCAAGAGTCAGATGCTTAACCAACTGAGCCATCCAAGTGCCCCTCAAGGAAAAAGTTGTAAGAAAATCTATAATCATGCTTACCAGTTTATTAAGTCCCATGTTATTAATTCTTATTCCACCTGAATTCTGGTTTTCCATTTGTTCTCGAGATTCTCGCCCATTTCAGTGGCATGATCTTACAGTTATCAGAAATCTATATTCTAGAGTACTTGTCAGAATCCTTCTCATAAATCTCTCTAAATATGAAGCATTTTTGCAAAAAGAATAAAAACAATAACTATCTACAAATGACAAATGGCCATGATTAAAGATCTGATGATAGTTTATTTGGTAAGGAAATGCCATTATTTCTGTAGCATATTTATAACAATTGGACCATACAAGTATTGATAAATCTCTATGAACCTCAAACAATTTCTGTGATACCTACATTAGTAATGTATTTGCATATACATATAACTTGAAGTTTAAGACTACTTCTTATTGACAATGTTTCCCATGTAATTAAATATATTAAATAAACCTAATTAATTTTAACACTTCTTTTTTACAAAGTGGAGAGACAAATTCTTTGTAATTTTCCAGGGATCATCTGGGAAATCTCAAAGTTAGTTTGAGGTCAAAAAGACCCCATTTAGAAATTGATTTTGGGTAGTTATCAAAACATCAAAAGGTTTGAACATTTGACTAAATTGAATCACAGATCATTATGAAATAATACTTATCTATGTAACCAAAGTGACAATAGAAGATTTTAAAGGCAAATGGAAAGTTACATGAGTGTGAACAAAACTTAGTTCTTTTAATACTGAGAAAACTCAGTTTTCCCGAGTAATCAAAGACCTGATAAAGACAACAGGAAGCATAGGAAATTATTTTGCTAAAACCTAAAATCTTTGCTTTCCAGGCAGATTACCCAAAAAGTAAAGAACAACTTTTTATACCTCTTACAGCAATCACATCAAGATAGTCCAAGAAAACATTGTCCTTTTAACAGAGAGAAAACAAATTCTAATTTCACATAAGTGTACTTTCAATATTGACTCATTATTTAAACACTTAAATAAACCCATTTCAATCCTAGTCAGCTTGATCATACATGAAATTCCTTTTCCAAGATTCCTTTCCCACAAATCTACAACTTCTTAAAATAATCATTCAGGTTTTTCCTGTATTTTTCCTCTTTCTCACTCTGCAGAAAAACAAAAAGCAAAATAGTTATCCTTCATTAGGCCAAATTAGTCTTTTTCCCTTAACAAAAATATGTCCTTAATACTTTTCTTTATCCAAAAAACACAATTTGATTTCCTTACCTACTTTCATATACAGCTTTCTTTTAGCCTTGCTATTCCTAGTAATTTTAATTACATGGATTGATTAGAATTCTTAATGCTTAGAAACTTTAATTTCTATTGAAAAATAAGAAGTAAGCAATTTGGACTGCTGTTACACTAGAATTCTATGGATTTGCAGGTTTATGAATGCATTTCATAATTTCTAGAAGTATATCTTTTCTCATGGTAAATTTATCCATGTGGCACAAGACATGCTTACTGATAAATGAAATATCTTTATTTTCTTTGTAATAAGACACCAAAACTAGATAAACTTGAATTCAAAAGTTTTGTTCATCATTTAACTTAATTTACTATAACTTTAAGTTTTCAGATTACCAAAAAGATTTGGGAAATTATTTTTATTTTTTAATTTTTTTAATGTTTATTTTTGAAAGAGAGAGAGACAGAATGTGAGCAGAGGAAAGACAGAGAGAGAGGAAGACAATCTAAAGCAGTCTTCAGATTCTATCTTAAATTAGATACAGTTAAAAGTTTAGAGCCTTATCTTACTGGGTTTCATCTGAATTATAAAAATTAGAGCTAAAACTGGATTAGGTAACCACATTTTTTTTCTTTTTAAAAAATTTATCTAAGAGGGTTGAAATCAAGAGTAAGACACTCAATTTACTGAGCCACCAGATGCCCCAGGCTTTTTTGGTAAAATTTTGTCACAAAGTATTTGTCATGTTCGAACCAAGTAATGTTAGAACTTTCGTTATTCTCTGCAATATTCTGTAAATATTACAGAAGGTTATTGGGCAGCATCAAACATCATCATGAGACAGTTTGAGATAGCTAGTATGTTTTAGCTTTTGAGGAGAGTTTGCTGTTTTCAATAAATCCTTTTCAAACAGAATTCAGAGCGAGCAACTTCCTTTATATATCAAGTATATCATAACTACTGAGGGCTGTTGATTTCATTTTATTTTATTTAAAAAAATTTTTTAACGTTTATTTATTTTTGAGACAGAGAGAGACAGAGCATGAACGGGGGAGGGGCACAGAGAGAGGGAGACACAGAATCTGAAACAGGCTCCAGGCTCTGAGCTGTCAGCACAGAGCCCGACGCAGGGCTTGAACTCACGGACTGCGAGATTCTGACCTGAGCGGAAGTCGGCCGCTTAACCGACTGAGCCACCCAGGCGCCCCATGAGGGCTGTTGATTTTAATAGTCAGCTAGGACATTGTTCTGAATATAGTCTTTAAACTAAATAATTGAGTTTCTTTGGATATTACTTTATATACCAGAAGTAAATATTTACTTTTAAATGTGTTGAGATATCTAAAAAATTAGAAAAAAAAAAAAACCTTTCCTTAATAGTGTGCTGAAATTATGAACAACCTCAAGGCCCATCTAACTGCTCTTAGTAAAGATGTTAATTAATAAAACTGTTGTAAATTGGCCAGCTTATATCAGCGCTGAATAGAATCAACAGGGATTAACACAGCATTTTGTAACACACAAAATTGGCATTAACCAATAAAAACATTGTGATGTTTTGATTAAAGTCTGCTTCCTTTAGCCTAGTTAGAGCTAGCTGTTAGCTCAGTGAGAGTTTGTCCTTACCATTATGTCTCTACCACGTGACAGAATTCGTGATACATAGTACATGGTCAATAAACACTGAATGAATTCAATGTGTATCAGACATGGATTAGCTTCCATTCAGTGGATGAGTAACTATCTTTTGGGGGAAACAAATGGCTTTTTATTTACTAATTTAATTTTGTAATTTGTTTAAGTCATAAAATGTTTGGGACTTTTTTTTAGGAAAATTAGGAGGCAACTAAAAATGTCACACAACCATATTAAGAGTATCATGCTAGGCCTTGTCTCTAAGTAACCAAGAGGTAATAAAGAAATGAAGAGGTGCCTTGGTGGCTCATTTGGTTGAGTATCTGACTCTTGATGTTGGCTTAAAATCAAGGATCAGGATCGTGGGATCGAGCCCGGCTTTGGGCTCGCCACTGAGCATGGAGTTTGCATAAGAGCTCAAGATATGCTCTCTCTCTCTCCGTCTGCCCCTGTACCCTGCTCCTTGCATGCTCTCTCTCTAAAAGAAAAAAAAAAAAAATGAAGGAAAAGGAGGACCCCTCAGTAAAGGGACCAATAAAAAAAAAAAAAAGCCAACAGGCAGCAGCGAAAGAGAGCACCTAGAGATAAAAGAGAATTGTTAAAAATTGTTCCTTGGGAATTATAAAATAAAGTCATAATTGATGTTTAAAAAAACACATTATAGTGCAAACCATAAGTTCACTTTTTTTTCACCGTGTAAACTGGAACAAATCACACGGTTTTTATGTTCAAAGTACTTCCATAACTCTTTCTCCTGTATCTTTAACTTTGTCAAGGAATTTAGGATTTAACAGAACTTTGCTGGTTAGCTATGAGGACAACTACTTCCTTGCTACACAGTGACAAAAGAAGAGACTCCAGTGTCTCCAAAGTGTTTATTGGTAGTACACAGTGCTGTCTAAAAGTTTTCACTGAGTGTTCAGGCTTCTTCTGCAGCAAAATGTCAATTCAATGGGAAAGATCATAGAAAAAGAGTATGAGTGGGCAACAAAGTGGCAGATGAGTTTCAATAACTGCAAAACACTGCATTTTGGTAAAAATAATTTTTAAAGTGCTCCATATTGATCGAAGGAGCCGAGCAATACAATGTGACCCAACAGAAGACGTGTGACTGTAGATCACGTCCAAGAGATTCTGGCCAGAGTGAGCCATTCAACAAAAAACGGCATGACAATTGCTTCTGCATCAAAAAAATTCAATCACATGTGGTACAAGACACCAAACCCCAATCTGGCATTGTATGTGGAACTCTGATAGTTAATCAAAAGTACATATACTGATATTGAAAAAAATTAAAAGGATAGAGAAATGGAGTTGTGGAGTATATTAATGTAAGAATAGACCAACATTTGTTATTTATTTCTGGTTTAATAAAAAAAAAAGTCTGAAAATAGATATAATGAAAATTGATAAACTCATCAAAGATGTAGAGTAAAATGCTTTTCCTTTCTACCTCTTTCACTTCTAGTCTGCTCACAACCCTTTGTAATTGGCTTAAATTCCTGTCATTCTAATACAGTGGATGCGGCCTTATCTTGATATTACTCAGCTTCTCAGAAAAATTTGATATAGTCCCCAGATCTCCTCTTGAAACATCTTTTTTTTCTTTTTAATATAATTTATTGTCAAATTGGCTAACATACAGCGTGTAAAGTGTGCTCTTGGTTTTGGTGGTAGATTCCTGTGGTTGAAACATCTTTAATTCTAGTGACACAAGACTTAGCTGATTTCCCTTCTTCTCCATCTCTTGCTGGATTTCCCTCTTCTATTTGATTTCTTCGTATTAGAATTCCCCAAGATTCCTAATGAGACACCTTCTCGGCAACCACATAGTCTTTGTGCAATGTCATCTAGTCCTCAAGACCAAGACTTTCAAATTTATGTTTTTGGGCCTGATCTCCCAACTGAGATCTGGAATCATATTTTGTCAGACTCCTTGACATACCCTCTTCGATATAGGTTGGGTCTTAAAAAAAAAAAAAAAAATCTAACAAGTCCAGAAACACAACTGTTAACTACCTTCCCCATCCCTGCCAATTGTTTCTTCTCTTGATCACCTTTCAGACAATGGCACCGTCTAATATCCCAAACTTAAAAGATATTTCTGGTTCTCTTTCTCTCGACCCCAACATAAAACCCATCAGCAAATTCAGTTAATTTTACTTTCAGTAGACTCTAAATTCCATTGCTTCTCACTATCGTTACAAATAGTACGTAGTGTAACATTATCACCTAGAACATTATAATAGCTTTTTAACTGGTCTATCCACTCTCATGTAACAACAGTGTTATCTAGTCTTTCCAGAATAATGAATAATGACAGAGTGAGGGGAAAATATATCATAAAAATGATAGAGCTTCTAAAAATATAAATGAAGTAATTTCACGCTCCTTCCTAAAAGAAACAGGATAAAACCTCCAATGTTACTTACAATCAAAGTAATTCCTTTTACCATGGCCTACCAGTTCCTACCAAATTTGGCTTCTGCTTATTTCGAGGCTTACTTTGTATCTGTCCTCCTGTTCACTATACTCTAGTCAAATCACCTTTTTTTCTGTTTTCAGAATATGTTATTTCCAACACAGTGTCATATTACATGTTTTTCCTCTTGTCCCAAAAGTTCTTCATGAAGATCTTTGCATTACAGCATTACAGTATTGCATTCAGGTAATGGCTCAAATGTAATAGTGGGCTTTACTGGGCACTCAATTTTAACTAGTACAAATACTCAGTTCTGGGACATGTTATATCAAATATTTAATTAAGGGTATTATTTTTTATAGCATTTATTTCCACTTAAATTATCTTTTTATTCATTTATTTTCTACAAGTTTGTTCTCTCTGTAAGTAACTTATTTTTCTCATTCACTGTCCTGCCCCACATAACTACAACCATTTGGGCTCTTTTAGTATTTACCTAGTAAATATTGTGAATATGCTCTTCAAAAAAATAAATGGTGTTATTTAGGAAATCATACCATTCCTGAACTAACAGCTATTTCTGGTTATTTGAGAGGCATTTTTTTTAGAGAATAGTGTATATTTATATGATGATATGTTATCACAATATTAATAAGCAAATATTGAAATAAAAAGTATTATTTCAATAAGTAATTGAAATAATAGGATGCTCATTTAGAGAAATTATAGAAGACTTTCTAAAACTTAATTTAAAATAAATGTTTTAGGTTAATAATAAGGCTGTATTTTCTTGACATATGATAAAATTCAGTTTATTCAAATGTATTTAAGAAATGATTCTTCATTGAAAAGACCTATAGATTAGAAAGCATACCTGTGACATAGAACTCATTTGAATTAGAATTTGTAAATAAACACTAATGGTGACAGACATAAAATAATAAAGCTTAAATGTTTTACATTTCTCTCCATATTTTGTAAGCTCATTATATAACTCAAAATTTCTTTATCTTTGCTCACACATTAAAATCATTCTAGATGATGTTATTACTCTGCAATACTTTGCAAACTATTGAACTACTGCAATAAGTAAATTAAAGGTAAGGAAAGTAAAAAATAGATTATAAACTTTCAATAAATGCTACTCTTTCACATTTACATTTATAATTATTCAACTTCATTATAAAAATCTTTAACTTCACAAATTTGTCTCTTATCACTGCAGATGAAAAACTATTCCCTGTGATGACTACTACAGTTTTCATGGTAGCAAAATTTTGGTTAATTACTTATGCTCACGAAATATCTGCTGAGACCTTCTATTACAGGGACCAAAATATTTTTGCTATTTCAAAATACATGATCACATATGTACATATGTGCACATGTAAATATGTGTGTAAAATAATTGCCAAGATACTGAGTCAGGTTAGTGCCATCAAGTCATGTTGGAGCTTATGCTTTTTCATACTCCGACTTATGTACGGGGTGAAGGCTCTGTTCTCTGTTACCTAGGAGCTGTGAGCTTTATTATTTCAGCTGTCCATGTGGAGCTGTCAATATAGGAAGGAAGTGGAAGTTATTACTTTAAATGATCCATGGTCAATACGCAAAAATGTTGTTCTTAGAAAACCTACACTTTAAGATAAAATAGAAGAAGAATTCATATATGGCTGCCCCAACAAACAAAACAGGATGATCTTTGGCCAAGTAGAGTCTATAAGAGCAGTGTCTTGGCCTCAGTATTTTGATTGATCCTCAGCAATGAATGTACTCGGGACTTTACAGTTCCCTGATAGTAACCAAGCATTTCTCCTGCCAGGGAGATTTAGGCCAGGCCAGATCCTTTTATTACTGCTATGTGCAACACCTCTTCTCAGTTTAACTCCATCTCTTTCCTTCCCCAGTTGAGAGGCTCTCTAATGCTCAAATATGGTTTGAAAGTAAAAAAAAAAAAATTCTGAATATTAATTGTTGCTGTACAATCTTATTTCTCCATAAAGTGAAATCTGAGTTGATCTGTGAGAAATGACCCTGCTAAATAATAAACTTAAGAGTTAGCAGGTGCAAATCAATTGGGAGGAAGAGATGGAAATAGATAGAATGTAAAATTGGGTCATGGAAGTGAATTGTTGGAGTTGCTACTGAATAAGAGATGCACCGCTCATTGTAGGCCTCATCATTCTGCTTGTGATCATTCTGGACATTTATGCTTTTATTTTTTGAAGGATTTGAATATTTTCAATACTGAGGATGACTTTCAGTTACAGGAAGAGAATTGTCTTTTGTTTTTTTGTGTGTGTTTTTTTTATTTATTAAGATAATGGTAACTGAGCACTGATGCATTAATTGAATTGTGACAAAAAAAAACTGTGTTCCTCTGAAGTTTCGTCTTCCTGTAGGATACACACTGTGAATTTTTAACACAAAAATAATTTAACACAAGCACATTTTATCTAGAATTTAAATGAGGATTTGTTGGGGTGCCTGGGTGGCTCAGTCAGTTAAGCGGCTGACTTTGGCTCAGGTCATGATCTCGCAGTCCGTGAGTTCGAGCCCCGCGTTGGCTCTGTGCTGACAGCTCAGAGCCTGGAGCCTGTTTCAGATTCTGTGTCTCCCTCTCTCTGACCCTCCCGTGTTCATGCTCTGTCTCTCCCTGTCTCAAAAATAAACGTTAAAAATAATTTTTTTTAAATAAATGAGGATTTGTTTCAACTAAGTTGGTAACATTTAACTTTTTTTTTAATGTTTATTTCTGAGGCAGAGAGAGACAGAGCATGAGTGGGGGAGGGGCACAGAGAGAGGGAGACACAGAATCTGAAGCAGGCTCCAGGCTCTGAGCTGTCAGCACAGAGCCTGACATAGGGCTCGAACCCATAAACTGTGAGATCATGACCTGAGCCGAAGTCAGACGCTTAACTGACTGAGCCACCCAGGTGCCCCAAGATACACATTTTAAATAAACTATACTTCTCACTATACTCAGTGTTATTCTGGGCCATATATTATAACAAAGAAGGAACTTTGTATAAACCATATCATTTAATATCATAACAGTATTAACTAAAGATATTTGGCCTCATAAATATCCCCTAGCTTCACAAACCAACATTGGACATGATTTGATAATTTGAGATAGATAATCTCACTCACACACACCCACACACACACACATTTATGTTTCCCTTTGACTTTTTATATAAGCTTGTGGGCTGGTCAAGTTTGAGAAGTAAAATGGCAGAATTTAGTTCCTTTGAGGACTACTTCTTAGACTTTGAATTATTTAAGAAAAAGGAAATATAAACCTATTTGGATTACTATGTGTTTAACCTGAGAATAACCTCCCCACCCAACACCACCAAATAAACCAGAGATTGACTTACAGGTTTGTAGATATTTATATATGGATACAGATGTATATAAATTCACTGGTAGGATCAGTGGGAATAGCTTTCAGTGCCTTGCCTATGATTTTAACCTGGAATGGCATTTTCCTTTCTGATATGAATATATATTATTGAGGTTAGGATCTTAGTCAAACTCTTAGTTTTATAGTGCTATTAATTTTAAAAGTTGATTTATTATATGGCCAGATATTCTCATAATAGGACCACTGTTGACAAATTATCCACAACCAAACATGAACCACAGAATTAAAGCATAAAATTATTATTGCTAGTTCCATCTAAACAAAGCAATTGCTTTTGAAATTAGTGTTGTGAGTCATATAATAAAAGACACACGAGTTATTGTTTTGACTTATAAGCATTTTGTTCATAAAAACTGATTACAATAATTATGCAAAAATGGAAATAGGAGCTTAGCATTTAGCTTTATTTTCTAATTAACTCTATGATTTATTACATCACCCAACTCTCTTACACAGCTGGTGGTCAAGGAATTTCCAGAGAAAATGGCTTTAAGACACAGGGTTGGAGGGGTGCCTGGATGGCTCAGTCTGTTAAGCCTTTGGCTCTTGTTTTCTGCTCAGGTCATGATCTCATGGTTCGTGTGATGGAGCCTTGCATCAGGCTCATGGAGCCTACTTGGGATTCTCTGTCTGCCCCTTTGCCATTACTCATACTCTCTCTCCTTCCCTCTCTCTCTCAAAATAAATAAGTAAACTTAAAAAAAAAAAAGACAGTATTGAAAAACACTTTAGATTTACTTCAACCAAAATGGTAGGAAAACTGCATACAAAAACAGCTCCTGGGTTCTGATGTCATATCAGAAATGTGGAGAATTGGATAGTGTTCCCTCTTACTTTACAATAAGAAAAACACCTTGAAAAACTGCAAGTTCACAATGTTCCCATCAGATAATGAAAGCTGCAAAAGGAAAAAAAATTAAAATAAAATCAGGAATGTTGGAAGCACTCTCAGGGAGAAACAAGATCCAGGAATTTGCTTACTTGAGACATAAAATATTGAACGGAGCGTAAGCTGGTAAAAAGGATCAGCTAGAAGATTTTAACTGATTGCTAACATCCGAGTGCGGGTGAGCATGAAAGCTGTAAGCCACATGGGACAAATATGTTCACACGCCTTTATAAGCTTTTCCTCCACACACCCCACCAGATACATACAGAGATGATTGGAGATGAGATATATATATTTTTCTTTTTTCTTAAGAAAGCTTCCCTGATGGTGCTGTCTGGGGAGTGAAAAAGCATGCACTGACTAATGGTCACCTAGTCTCATCTTCTCTGTTTCCTTCTGGAAGCAGAGCCTTAATATGCAAAACCTGTTGCCTGAGGGTACAGTTGGGAACCCCAAGCAGTTGTGAGAGAATAAGGCCCTTACCCAAGGGCAAAACACGTACTCAGCCCAACAGTAGCTCTGGAGGAGGGGCATGGACCTTTGTGAAGGCCTCACATCTGGGACTTGTGTTTATATAGTACCTAACTAGAATTGCAGCTTAACCAGAACTTTCGAGAATGACCCCCACCTCTCTAGCTCCTGACCACCACACTAACAAGATCTGAGTAAAAATAAAAGTGGAATATATTTAGGAAAGATGTGAGAGATCTGTTCGGCTGAGCAGCACAGAGTGGAGAATAAATGTGAAATTTCATGTAGGAAAAGAGTAAAGCTAGAATTGACAGTGAAACTATTAAATCCTACTTAGCAAAGGCAGAAGGCTGTCCTTAAAAATCTTTCTTGCAGACTCTTTTTTAATTCATCAATTATATGTACTTTGAACAGAAAGAGTATTAGATAAATAATTGTACTCTGTTAGCTCAGAAATAACAGGGGCAAAAATAAAGGGGGGGGGGGCGGGAATTAATGAAGTTTCTCCAAGGGGAAATCAAGTGACCAGTTTTCTTTTACCTCATAGGGTCCAATTTCTCTAAATAGTTAAGGAAATCTTGAAAGTTTTTGATTGATATGCCCTATGACACCTGGCATCTATCCTAACACTTACTCAACTTCTCCCTGGGAGCCAGCAACTATCATACGCTGGGTACCTGTAATAACCATCAAACATTTTGTATGTCCCAGCCCAACTGTTACCATCAGACCTTTAACTGAGAAACATTCTTTCCTCCTTTGTGACATCACATCCACTAACTAAATAGGGTGGTGTAGGGGATTTACTGTAAAACAGATACTCTCCTGATGGCCTACTCCTGAACCTTCCTGAGGACTCTCATAATCAGGTCATAGATAATTTAAACATTAATTTACTTGTATTCTTAATGGAAGTTGAAAGTCTAAGGAGTAATCATATCTCTGGGCATAAATTATGCTGGTTTTCCAACATATTTGGACTGAACCCAATATTCAGACCGAACCCTGCTAACATCTACTTACATCCTTCCCTCTAAAACCAGAAACAAAAAAGCACCAAAATCAATGCAATGAAAATCTAATAGAGAGATTAGTCATTGGATACCTTGTACTTTTCCTTATAATGCTTGTATTGTCTGGGGTAAAAAAAATCCAAAGGTCAGAGATACATATTTATTCAGAATCTCAGCAGTATAAATGTAATAATCATTTCCTACTTACCTATAGTACCAAATCCAAATATTCTCTTATCTTTAGTTTACCATAAGGCTGCATATTTCATAGCTTTAAGTCTGTTTTCTGTTCTTTTAGCATCTTTTTTTTATTCAAAGAGTCATTTCTTTCCTTCCTCCTGGGAAAGCCAAAGTCCTCGACAAGGATTTCAAGAGTATTTTCAATATTTTATTTTTTATCTCATGTATCAATTATCTTTTGTTATACTCTAAAATTCAGTTGAGCTCTGGAACCAATTCTATCTATCTATTTATTGTTTTATCTCTAGTAGGCTATACACTTTCTGAAGAGAAGTTAGTATTTTGTTAAAGTTTATTCTTTGGAACATAATGTATCCCAAAGAGAGGTATTTCTCACTCTTGAAAAATTGTAACACGTCAGAAATTTCCTAGGTTTGTAACTAAGAGATCACACAGATGATTCCTAAGTCTCACTGGAAGGCAATGTGTTCCAAGGGTGTTCATTTCCTATTGCTGCACAACGAATTAGCACAAATGTAGGTGCTTAAATCAACATACACATATGTCACAATGCCCATGGGTCAGAAGTCCAGACAAGGCTAGATGGGCCCTTTGCTCATGACTTTGAGAACTGAAATCAAGACATTAGCTACATTACAGTTCTCTTCTGAAGCTTGAGGTGCTCCTCCCAGCTCATTAGGTTATTGACAGAATTTAGTTCCTTGTGGTTATCGCATTAAGGTCCTCTGCTTTTAAAAGCTGCTGCTACCCACTGGCAGCTCTAAATCCTACTTCTCTTCTTCCAAAGAAGAAGGGAAGCTTATGACTCCTTAAACACTGTTTCTTAAGTATCTAATAGATTTATTAAAACACCCATTAAAAAGTTTATTACAATATCCCTAGACATCTAGATTTAATCGTGTTTGTTAATTAAATCTTAAGATGAAAACCAGAAAATATCAGGCAGGATACATTGTAACAGATCTCAACTCACCACTAGAATATGACTACTTCCCAGAGGCAAAAATATGCCCAAGTGACAGAATTTGTTGTGGTCCCAATAGCTTCCTGGCTAGGTAAAAAGAAGAGGGTTTATATGTACAGTAATAGTAGAAAAACTTTTGGGATGGTTTATCATTTCAGAAAGCTTTAGAGAAAATAAAAGTGCTTCACCTAAGAAAGGATCCTAATTTAGAATGGTCAGCAAATTGTAGGCATTTAATAGCTCTAATGGTTTTCAATAAACTGGCTATTTTCAAGATAGAAGTCCCTTCAAAAAGATATTAAAGCAAAAGAAAATGCCCTGGTTAATCATTATGCCAAACAGCCTGTCTTCACCAAAATCTCACTTCTCTCTCTCTCTCCCTCCCCTCTCTCTCTCTCTCTCTCTCTCTCTCTCTCTCACACACACACACACACACACACACACACACACACATACACACACAGACACACACACATCTATGCAGAAATTCAAAAAGAATATTATGAAATATTATACACTGCCATCCTTTTGTTCCAGAGTTACAAAAAGACATTTATTAATGGCTGCTTGTGACCTCAAATGAAATCTTGAAAAAATTTTACATGTCACTACCCACACATTTAGGACAAATTGCTCACTGTACTCAATCAACATTAGTGAAGAAACAGACTTCATTGCCTATTGTTGATGAGTGATGCCAAAAATGTACGATACTATTGACAAACCTGTGAGGAAATTTTAACCAAAAACAGATCATTGGGTGGTCCCCAATAACTGATATTCAGTTGGCAGTACAAAAGTTTACTGGCTATCATCCAAAAGCTAGACAAGTATGTGTTACCTTGTTAAATGGTTATCTACCTTAAGGTTAGTAGCTGGGGACATCATCCATTTTCTCCCATCACTTTTAACTCTCAAAAGAAGAGTTAAATGAATTCAAGAATGAGATAAACTAGGTGTGCCTGGGTGCCTCAGTTGGTTTAGGGTCTGACTTCAGTTCAGGTCATGATCTCATAGTGAGTTTGAGCGCCTCGTGGGGCTCTGTGCTGACAGTCAGAGCCTGGAGCCTGCTTCGGATTCTGCATCTCCCTCCATCTCTGCCCCTCTTCTGCTTGCACTTTGTCTCTCACTCTCTCTTTCAAAAAAATAAAAAATAAAATAAATGAGATAAACTAGACCTTAATTTTAGGAAGCAAATCCTAACCACTTAAAGGAAATTCTGGATTTTTGTTTTCTGTTGAAGCCTATTCACTTCATTTTTAAATAAAAGAACCTGAAATAGGGTGGATTCTACATGCTGTGGTTCAGAGACTAGACAGTGAGAGCTAGACAATGCCACCAACTCTTGGCCAAAATTATTACTTAATTGGACAGAAGCAGTAGTTCAGAATAGACCCATTTTAGATATAATACTGACTTTTGAGAGTGAATATATGTAATTTTAGGAGAAGACTATAGTGCTTGCAGGCCTAGAGGTTTCTCTGGCATTTTATTTTATTTTATTTTATTTTACTTTATTTTATTTTACTTATTTTTATTTATTTATTTTTATTTATTTATTATTTTTTAAATGAAATTTATTGTCAAATTGTTTTCCATACAATACCCAGTGCTCATCCCAACAGGTGCCCTCCTCAATGCCCATCACCCACTTCCCCCTCCCTCCCACCTCCATCAACCCTCAGTTTATTCTCAGTTTCTAAGAGTCTCTTATGATTTGGCTCCCTGCCTCCCTGGTTTTTTTTTCCTTCCCCTCCCCCATGGTCTTCTGTTAAGTTTCTCAGGATCCACATAGGAGTGAAAACGTATAGTATCTGCCTTTCTCTGTATGACTTATTTCACTTAGCATAACACTCCAGTTCCATCCATGTTGCTACAAAGTAGTACTCCATTGTGTATATAAACCACAATTTCTTTATCCATTCATCAGTTGATGGACATTTAGGTTCTTCCCATAGTTTGGCTATTGTTGAAAGTGCTGCTATAAACATTGGGGTACAAGTGCCGCTATGCATCAGCGCTCCTGTATCCCTTGGGTAAATTCCTAGCAGTGCTATTGCTGGGTCACAGGGTAGATCTATTTTTAATTTTTTGAGGAACCTCCACACTGTTTTCCAGAGTGGCTGCACCAGTTTGCATTCCCACCAACAGTGCAAGAGGGTTCCCATTTCTCCACATCCTCTCCAGCATCTATAGTCTCCTGATTTGTTCATTTTAGCCACTCTGATTGGCGAAAGGTGGTATCTCAGTGTGGTTTTAATTTGTATTTCCCTGATGAAGAGTGACATTGAACATCTTTTCATGTGCCTGTTGGCCATCCAGATGTCTTCTTTAGAGAAGTGTCTATTCATGTTTTCTGCCCATTTCTTCACTGGATTATTTGTTTTTCAGGTGTGAAGTTTGGTGAGTTCTTTATAGATTTTGGATACTAGCCCTTTGTCCGATATGTCATTTGCAAATATCTTTTCCCATTCCATCAGTTGCCTTTTAGTTTTGTTGGTTGTTTCCTTTGCTGTGCAGAAGCTTTTTATCTTCATGAGGTCCCAATAGCTCATTTTTGCTTTTAATTCCCTTGCCTTTGGAGATGTGTCAAGTAAGAAATTGCTGTAGCTGAGGTCAGAGAGGTCTTTCCTGCTTTCTCCTCTAGGGTTTTGATGCTTTCCTGTCTCACATTCAGGTCCTTTATCCATTTTGAGTTTATTTTTGTGAATGGTGTGAGAAAGTGGTCTAGTTTCAACCTTCTGCATGTTGCTGTCCAGTTCTCCCAGCACCATTTGTTAAAGAGACTGTCTTTTTTCCATTGGATGTTCTTTCCTGCTTTGTCAAAGATGAGTTGGCCATACTTTTGTGGGTCCAGTTCTGGGGTTTCTATTTTATTCCATTGGTCTATATGTCTGTTTTTGTGCCAATACCATGCTGTCTTGATGATTACTGCTTTGTAGTAGAGGCTAAAGTCTGGGATTGTGATGCCTCCCGCTTTGGTCTTCTTCTTTAATATTACTTTGGCCATTTGGGGTCTTTTGTGGTTCCATACAAATTTTACAATTGCTTGCTCTAGCTTCGAGAAGAATGCTGGTGCAATTTTGATTGGGATTGCATTGAATGTGTAGATAGCTTTGGGTAGTATTGACATTTTGACAATATTTATTCTTCCAATCCATGAGCACAGAATGTTTTTCCATTTCTTTATATCTTCTTCAATTTCCTTCATAAGCTTTCTATAGTTTTCAGCATACAGATCTTTTACATCTTTGGTTAGATTTATTCCTAGGTATTTTATGGTTCTTGGTGCAATTGTGAATGGGATTAGTTTCTTTATTTGTCTTTCTGTTGCTTCATTATTAGTGTATAAGAATGCAACGGATTTCTATACATTAATTTTGTATCCTGCGACTTTGCTGAATTTATGTATCAGTTCTAAAAGACTTTTGGTGGAGTCTATCGGATTTTCCATGTATAATATCATGTCATCTGTAAAGTGTGAAAGCTTGACTTCATATTTGCCAATTTTGATGACTTTGATTTCCTTTTGTTGTCTGATTGCTGATGCTAGAACTTCCAACACTATGTTAAACAACAGCGGTGAGAGTGGACATCCCTGTTGTGTTCCTGATTCAGGGGGAAAGCTCTCAGTTTTTCCCCATTGAGAATGATATTAGCTGTGTGCTTTTCATGAATGGCTTTTATGATGTTTAAGTATGTTCCTTCTATCCCGACTTTCTTGAGGGGTTTTATTAACAAAGGATGCTGAATTTTGTCAAATGCTTTTTCTGCATCGATTGACAGGATCATATGGTTCTGTTCTTTTATTAATGTGATGTATCGCATTGATTGATTTGCTAATGTTGAACCAGCCCTGCAGCCCAGGAATGAATCCCACTTTATCATGGTGAACAATTCTTTTTGTATGCTGTGAATTTGATTTGCTAGTATCTTATTGAGAATTTTTGCATCCATATTCATCAGGGATATTGACCTGTAGTTCTCTTTTTTTGCTGGGTCTCTGTCTGGTTTGGGAATCAAAGTAATGCTGACTTCATAGAACGAGTCTGGAAGTTGTCCTTCCCTTTCTATTTTTTGGGATAGCTTGAGAAGTATAGGTATTATCTCTGCTATAAATGTCTGGTAGAGTTCCCCTGGGAAGTGATCTGGTCCTGGACTCTTATTTGTTGGGAGATTTTTGATAACTGATTCAATTCTTTGCTGGTTATGGGTCTGTTCAAGTTTTCTATTTCTTGTTGTTTGAGTTTTGGAAGAGTGTGGGTGCTTAGGAATTTGTCCATTTCTTCCTGGTTGTCCAGTTTGTTGGCATATGACTTCTCATAGTATTCCCTGATAATTGCTTGTATTTCTGAGGGATTGGTTGTCATAATTCCATTCTCATTCATGATTTTATCTATTTGGGTCATCTCCCTTTTCTTTTTGAGAAGCCTGGCTAGAGGTTTATCAATTTCGTTTTTCAAAAAACCAACTCTTGGTTTCATTGACCTGCTCTACAGTGTTTTTAGATTCTATGTTGTTTATTTCTGCTCTGATCTTTATTATTTCTCTTCTTCCGCTGGGTTTGGAGTATCTTTGCTGTTCTCCTTGTAGTTCCTTTAGGTGTGCTGTTAGATTTTGTATTTGGGATTTTTCTTGTTTCTTGAGATGGGCCTGGATTGCAAAGTATTTTCCTCTCAGGTCTGCCTTCACTGCATCCCAAAGCATTTGGATGGTTGTATTTTCATTTTCATTTGTTTCCATATATTTTTTAATTTCTTCTCTAATTACCTGGTTGACCCATTCATTCTTTAGTAGGGTGTTCTTTAACATCCATGCTTTTGGAGGGTTTCCAGACTTTTCTCTGTGGTTGATTTCAAGTTCATAGCATTGTGGTCTGAAAGTGTGCATGGTATGATCTCCTTTATACTTATTAAGGGCTGTTTTGTGACCCAGTATGTGACCTATCTTGGAGAATGTTGCATGTGCACTCCAGAAGAAAGTATATTCTGTTGCTTTGGGATGCAGAGTTCTAAATATATCTGTCAAGTCCATCTGATCTAATGTTATCATTCAGGGCCCTTGTTTCTTTATTGATCCTTTGTCTAGATGATCTGTCCATTGTTGTAAGTGGAATATTAAAGTCCCCTGCAATTACCACATTCTTATCAATAAGGTTGCTTATGTTTGGGATTAATTGTTTTATGTATTTGGGTGCTCCCATATTTGGCACATAGACTTTTATAATTGTTAGCTCTTCCTGATGGATAGAGCTGTAATTATTATATAATGCCCTTCTTCATCTTTTGTTACAGCCCTTAATTTAAAGTCTTGTTTGTCTTATATAACTATGGCTACTCCAGCTTTCTTTTGACTTCCAGTAGCATGATAGTTAGCTCTCCATCCCCTCACTTTCAATCTGAAGGTGTCCTCAGATCTAAAATGAGTCTCTAGTAGACAGCAAATAGATGGGTCTTGTTATTTTATCCATTCTGATACCCTATGTCTTTTGGTTGGAGCATTTAGTCCATTTACATTCAGTGTTATTATAGAAAGATATGGGTTTAGAGTCTTTGTGATGTCTGTAGGTTTCATGCTTGTAGTGATGTCTCTGGTACTTTGTGGTCCTTGCAACATTTCACTCACAGAATCCCCCTTAGGATCTCTTGTAGGGCTGGTTCAGTGGTCATGAATTCCTTCAGTTTTTGTTTGTTTGGGAAGACCTTTATCTCTCCTTCTATTCTGAATGACAGACTTGCTGATAAAGGATTCTTGGCTGCATAATTTTTCTGTTCATCACATTGAAGATTTCCTGCCATTCCTTTCTGGCCTGCCAAGTTTCAGTAGATAGGTCTGCCACTAGTCTTATCAGTCTCCCTTTAAATGTTAGAGTGTGTTTATCCTTAGCTGCTTTCAGAATTTTCTCTTTATCCTTGTATTTTGCCAGTTTCACTATATATCATGCAGAAGATCGATTCAAGTTACATCTGAAGGGAGTTCTCTGTGCCTCTTGGATTTCAATGCCTTTTTCCTTCCCCAGATCAGGGAAGTTTTCAGCTATGATTTGTTCAAGTATACCTTCAGCCCCTTTCTCTCTCTCTCTCTTCTTCTGGAATTCCTAGGATATGTATATTGTTCCATTTGATTGCATCACTTAGTTCTCTAATTCTTCCCTCATGGTCCTGGATGTTTTTATCTTTCTTTTTCCCAGCTTCCTCTTTTTCCATAATTTTATCTTCTAATTCACCCATTCTCCCCTCTGCCTCTTCAATCCGTGCTATGGCTGCCTCCATTTTATTTTGTACCTCATCTATAGCTTTTTTTAGCTCCTCATGACTATTTCTTAGTCCCTTGATCTGTGTAGCAATAGATTCTCTGCTGTCCTCTATGCTTTTTTCAAGCCCAGAGATTAATTTTATGACTAATATTCTAAATTTTTGTTCCGTTATATTGCTTAAATAGTTTTTGATCAATTTGTTAGCTGTCGCTACTTCCTGGAGTTTCTTTTGAGGAGAATTTTTCCGTTTTGTCATTGGGTAGTCCCTGCAGTGGCTCCAAACTGCAGCGCCCTTCCCCTGTGCTGTCCATAGAAACTTGTGTTGGTGGGTGGGGCCACAGTCAGACCAATGTCTTCCCCTAGCCCAACACTGGGGCCACAGTCAAACTGGTGTGTACCTTATCTTCCCCTCTCCCAGGGGCAGGACTCACTGTGGAGTGGTGTGGCCCCTGTCTGGGCTACTTGCACACTGCCAGGCTTGTGGTGCTGCTTCAATGGGACCCACAAAGTGCACAGGGACAGGAGGGGCAGGCTTATCCCCTTTTGCCTTCAGTGGTCCCCTGTGGGAGGGGCCCTGCAGCACTGGGAAGGAGGAAGACCTGTGGGAGGGATTGACCCACAGAAGCACAGCATTGGGCATTCACGCAGTGCAAGCAAGTTCGGTGACAGGAACTGGTTTCCTTTGGATGTTCTGCTGGAGGATGGGAGAGGGAAATGGTGCTTGCCAGCGCCTTTGTTCCCCTGCCGAGCTGAGCTCTGTCTTCAGTGTCTCAACAACTCTCCCTCCTGGCGTCCTCTTGACCTCCCCACTCTCTCAGAGCAGAGCTGTTGACTATAACATTCCAGATGTTAAGTCCCGCTGGCTATCAGAACACACTCCATCTGGCCCCGCTGCCTTTGCAAGCCAGACTCGGGGGCTCTGCCTTGCTTGGTGGGCTGCCCCTCCACCACCCCGGCTTCCTCCCACCAGTCCATGTAGCACGCGCAGCCTCTCCGCCCTTCCTACCCTCTTCCAAGGGCCTCTTGTCTACCTCTTTGGCATTTTTAATATTACTAAGAATGTTCTGGGGAACAAGGAATTATTAAATTGAGTACTTCAGCTAAAACTCCCATATTGGTTCTTCAGACTCTTTGGATTAGGAAACAATGAGGTGAGTAGTTGCATATTGATGATGACACAATTGTTTGTTTGTTCATAAGCAAGAAATTCAGCAACAACTTAGATCCTGCTCCAGGAATATATTTGTCAAAGTGCTGTTGTAACTACCCAACTTAAGCATAATAGTAGAGAACAGTGTTTAAAGAACTATTGTTGAAAACTAGCATCTCTGGTAGTAGTACCCATAATTTTGTGTTTTTAACAAGTTTAATAAGAGACTAGTAGGCAAACTTAAGTCTGAGGATCATTGGTATACAAAAGATAACAATGTTTTTTTTTTCCACAGAAGGCAATTATTGCCCTTTTATACTCTAGCAATATCAACAACAGTACATTGTTTTTCATGTACTAAGCTAAAAGTGAGGAAGACAATAGATCAATATTGTCAACTTAGATAAATCAAATATAAGCAATTACAAATAACTAAGTAATCAATGTCTATATCTTTAGAATCTAAAAGTGAACTTAAAAACATCAAAGAAATGTTCTAAAAAATGTAAACTGCTCGCTAGTTTTCAAGAAAATAACTTTTGGGGTATACATTATATATACTTGACATGGTCTTCTGCAATAATAGAATATCCAAAATTATTATCTAATTAAGTAAAGATATTTCAATGGGCCATGAAATGACAGGCTGTGGAACAGGGGTTGAATAATAATTATGTATATATAGAGTGCATATCTATAGATTGATCTTAGAAAACATATAGACAAAAATATCAATAGACATTAATATATAGGATTCCCTTCAATCATAAACAAACACTGACACTTAAGCATTATGTTTACATCACAGATATGTAAAAGGAGAACATTCACTGTCACATTAAAATGGATGATACTCATAGGAGATAAGAATAAAATAAAGATATATGTCACTACCAATGTGATCAGTGAAGTACAAACTTCATGTCTGAGTGTTGTATATTCAACCTGTATAATCTATGTTAACTTAGGATCTATATTTAATCTTTGACAGGTATGAAAACTCACAAAACAAGTACTATACAAATATAATCTATGGGACAAATAACTGAATAGATACACATAATCCTGTTAATAATTGTCACTACTGGGAAGAAGTATGAGATTAAGGATAAGAAAAGAGTTTTCATTCTTTAGAAATATGAATTGTTTAAAAATGAGCATGTATCCTTGAGTTACTTTTTAAAATTTTAATGACAATTAAAATATAATTATGATTTAGATATCCAAATATATTTACATAGATACTCGGTAATGTTCCAAGAAAATATTTAGTCAATTTAAAAAGATATCTGTGTTAGGGGTGTCTGGGTGGCTCAGTAGGTTAAGCATCTGAATCTTGATTTTGGTTCAGGTCACGATGCCAGGGTCATGGAATGGAGCCCCTCATGGGGCACTATGCCCAGTGTGGAGACTATTTGGGATTCTCTCTCTCCCTCCTTCTGCCCCTTTCCCCTATTCATGTTCTCTCAAGATATCTCTGTTAAATACCATAAAAATCAATGCAATATCTGTCTTTCTGTCTGTCTCTATCACACTCTCTGAACACACACACACACACACACACACACACACACTAAATAAAATGATTTTTTCTTAATCTTCAAAACATATACAAGATAATTATATTATGAAACTTTTGTTTGAAAACCAGTTAAATTTGTCTCTAATATTTTTATAGCTTTCAATGGTATAAATGAATACAATCCAGAAATTATTTCCTATGAAAATAAGATTTATACATGAGAATTGCTCTGGAAGAACACCTATCTTTTCACAATGGGGATGATTATAAAGTTAAAAGTACAACATTGTTGAAAATGGAATTATGAAGAATAAGGGTAAAATAAGAGTAAAAAAGTGCTTAAATGAATGGTAATATGAGATCATTTTCAAACATAGGATTTTTAACTCCCAGAAGCCACTTTAAGGATAAATGATTAATGGTCCTTAAAATTCATTTTATGTAGTGTTATATTGTTATACACTTAACTATAATACCTCTTTTTTCATATTAATATATAACAAAAGATAAAAATGTTAAATGATGCTTTTCCACAGAGTACTAAAAGATATATACAGAGCGACATCAAAAAGGAGAGTTACAGAAACAACTATTTATATAATAATTACATATATTTTCCTGCAGGAGTAGCTGTGGTGTTTTTGATAATTATTTATTAGTAACTAACACGGGCCATAGAACAACCAGGGCCATCCCTAAATGTATCTTTGTCTCATACACCAGTAGCAACTCTCTTTATGCTTAGTACACCCATTTTGTATTGCCATACTTAAATATTTCCAATGAGCTATTCTTATGTTTTTAAATGTGGAAAAATTTCTTCAGTTTTTTAATTGAAGTATAGTGGCATATAACATTATGTTAGTTTCATGTGTACAATATGATGATTCAATATTGCAAAATAACCACTGCAATAAGTCTGTCATCTGTCACCATCTGTCACCATACATAAGCAAACTAGTGTGAGTGTGTGTGTGTTTGTGTGTGTGTGTGTGTATGTGATGAGAACTTTTAAGAAATACTTTCTTAGCAACTTTCAAATGTGTAGTGCAGTGTTATAAAATATAACCACCATGCAGTGCATTACATCCTCATGACTATTTTATAAATGAAAGTTTGTATCTTTGGACGCACTTCATCCATTTCACCCATCCCATACCTCTGGAAACCATCAGTTTGTTGTCTTTATGAGCTTTTTTGTTTGTTTTGGGAGATTTTAAATTTTTATTATTGTTAGTGTTTATTATTATTATTATTCCACATACAAATGAGAATAATATGGTTTATCTTTCTTTGTCTAACTTATTTCACCTAGCTTAAAGCTGTCAAGGTCTATCCGTGTTGTTAAAAATAGCAATGTGTGTGTATGTGTATAGACCACATTTTCTTTACCCATTAATTCATTGATGGACACTTAGGCTGTTTCCATATCTTGGCTATTATAATTAATACTACAATGAACATAGGGGTGCATGAATATTTTTGAGTTAGTGTTTTTGTTTTCTTTGGATAAAAGTTCAGAAGTGGAATTGCTATATCTTACGGTAATTCTATTTTCAATTTTTTTGAGGAAACTTCACATTTTTTTCTATAGTGGTCGCACCAGTTTACATTCATACCCACAATGCATAAGGGTTCCCTTCTCTCCACATCCTTGCCAACAGCTTTTTATTTCTTGTCACTTTGATAAAACCATTCTAACAGGTGTGAGGTAATATCTCTTGGTTTTGATTTCCATTTCCCTGATAATTAGTGATGTTGAGCACTTTTCCATGTACCTATTGGCCATCTGTATGTCTTCTTTGGAAAAATGTTCACTCAGGTCTTCTGCACTTTTTTAAATGTGATTGTTTTTTGCTATTGAGTTGTATGGATTCTTTATATATTTTGTATGTTAACTCCTTATCAAATATATAAAAAAATATTTCATCCCATTCCAGTTTTCCTTTTCATTTTGTCAATGTTTTCTTTTCCAGTGAAGAAGCTTCTTAGTTTGATGTGGTTCCACTTGTTATTTTCTGCTTTTGTTGCCTTTACTTTTGTAGTCAGATCCAAAAAAATCACTGCCGATACTATATCAAAGAACTTACAGCCTATGTTTTCCTCTAGGAGTTTTATGATTTCAAAATATACATCCAAGTCTTAAACCCATCATGAATTATTTGTGTATGCTTAAGATATGGGCCCAGGTTCATTCTTTGGCACATGGCCGCCAAGTTTTGCCAACATCATTTATTGAAGAAACTGTCCTTTTCTCAGCGTATATTCTTAATTCCTTAATCATAAATTAATTACCCATATATGCATGGGCTTCTGAACTCTATTCTGTTCCATTGATCTATGTGCCTATTTTTATGCCAATATCATACTGTTTTGAGTCTATGGATTTGTAAATATAGTTTGAAATCAAGGAATGTGATACCTCTAGTTTTGTTCTTTTTCAAGATTGCTCTGGCTATTTGGAGTCTTTTGTGAGAGAAGATATTTGCAAATGACATATCTGATAAAGAGTTAGCATTCAAAATATATAACGAACTTATACAATTTAATGCTTCAAAAAACGAATAATCCAATTGAAAGCTGTTTTTAAATATATATGAACAATATTGACAAGGCTCTAGCTAGATTCGCCAAGAGTCTTGGTTCTCTATCCTGTTACATTGACCCTATATGTTTACTTTTGTGCCAGTACCACACTGTTTTGATTACTACAGCTTTGTAATATAACTTGAAGTCTGGAATTGTGACACCTTCAGCTTTGCTTTTCTTCTTCAAAGTCACTTTGGCCATTTGGGGTCTTTTGTTGTTCCATATAAATTTTAGTGTTTTTTTGTTCTATTGTGAAAAATGCTGTTGGTATTTTGATAGGGATTACATTAAACCTGATTGCTTTTGTAGCATAAACATTTAAAAAAAATATTTGTTCCTTCAATCCATGAGTATGGAATATCTTTCCATTTCTTTGTGTCGTCTTCAATTTCTTAAGAAATAGGCAGCAGAAATGAACAGACATTTCTCCAAAGAAGACATCCAGATGGCCAACAGACAAATAAAAAGATGCTCAACATCATTTATCATCAGGGAAATGTAAGTGAGATATCACTTCACACCTGTCAGAATGGATAAAATCAAACACACACACACACAAAACAGTACATGTTGACAAGGATGTGGAGAAAAAGAAACTCTTGTACTGTTGGTGCAGTCACTCTGGAAAACAGTATGGAGGTTCCTCAAAAAGTTAAAAATAGAACTTCCCTATGATGTAGCAATTGCACTAATTCACCCCCAAAATACAAAAACAGTAATTCAAAAGGATACATGTACCCTTATGTTTATAGCAACATTATTTATAATAGCAAAATTATGGAAGCAGCCCAAGTCTCCATCGATAGATGAATGGATAAAGAAGATGTGATATATACACATAATGAAATATTATTCAGCCATAAAAAGAATGAAATCTTGCCATTTGCAATGACATGGATGGAGCTAGAGAGTATAATGCTAAGCAAAGTCAGTCAGTCAGAGAAAGACAAATACCATATGATTTTACTCATATGTGGAATCTAAGAATAAACAAACAAATGAGCAAAGGAAAAAAGAGAGAGAGAACCAAGAAATGGACCCTTAGCTATAGAGAACAAACTGACGGCTACCAGAGGGGAGGTTGGTAAGAAGGGATGGGTGAAATAAGCAATGGGGATTGAGGACTACACTTGTCATGGTGCACACTGGGTGTTGTATGGAATTGTTGAATCACTATACTGTATGCCTGAAACTAAGATAACACTGTAAACTATACTGGAATTTAAAATAAAATTTAAAAAGACCCAACTTTTAGTTTAATCGATTTTTTTAGTTTCTATTTTGTATATTTATGCTCTAATCTTTGTTAATCCCTTCCTTCTGCCAACTTTGAATTTCACTTGTTCTTACCCTACTTCCATTAGATGTAAAGTTAAGTTGTTTGTGATTTTTCTAGTTTCTTGAGGCAGGCATTTATTGCTATGAACATAACTCTCAGAATTGCTTTTGCTGCATTCCATAAGTTTTGGTATGTTTTATTTCCATTTTCATTTGTCTTAGGGTATTTTTATTTACCTTTTGACTTGATTTTGACATATATTTAGATTTTACAGTTTTGTTTGTTTGTTTGTTTTGGAACTGATTTCTACTTTCATACCACTGTGGTCAGAAAAGATACTTAATATAATTTCAGGATTCTTAAATTTATTAAGACTTGCTTTGTGGCCTAACCTGTGATATATCCTGGAGAATGTTCCAGGCTGACTTGAGAAGAATGTATATTCAGTTCTTTGGGATGGAATGTTTTGTAAATATCTGTTACATCTATCTGGTCCAACATGTTATTTGAGGCTGATATTTCCTTATTGATTATCTATCTGGACTACCTCTCCATTGACATAAGTGAAGTATTAAAGTCCCATACTACCATTGTATTGCTGTCTTTTTCTCTTTTTAGTCCTGTTAACATTTATGTATGTAGGTGCTTCTATGTTGGATGCATAAATGTATACAAATGTAATATCATCTTGTTGGATTGACAGCTTTATCATTATATAATATCCTTCTTTGTCTCTTATTACAGTTTCGTTTCAAAGTCTATTTTGTCTGATGTAAGTATAGCTACCCCAGCATTCCTTTGGTTTTCATTTGCATAGAAGATATTTTTCCATACCTTCACTTTCAGTCTGTGTGTGTCCTTAAATCTGATGTGAGATTTTTGTAGACAGCATATAGATATAGACAGGTCTTTTTTTTTTTTTTTTTTCCAGCCATTAAGCTGCACTATGTCTTTTGATTGCAGAATTTAGTCCATATACATTTAAAGTAATTATTGATAGGTATACACTTACTTTTTGTTCATTGTTTTCTGAATGTATTGTAGTTTCTCTCTGTTTCTTTCTTCTTGTTCTCTTCATTTGTGGTTTTATGGACTTCTTTAGTGGTATGCTAAGATTCCTTTCATTTTATCTTTGTGTGACTGCTATAGGTTTCATGTCATCATCATGAGGATTATGTACAACATTTATTACAGTCCATTTTAAATTGATAACAATTTAAGTTTGAATGAATTCTAAGGCTTTACATTTTTACTCTCTCCAACACTTTAGGTTTTTGATGTCACATTTTGCATTTTTTATCTTGTGGATGCCTTAACTCATTATTGTAGTTATAGTTATTTTTGCGACTTTTATCTTTTAACCTTTATATTAGCTTTATATGTAATTAATTTACTACCTTTACTATATATTTACCTTTACCAATGAGATTTATACTTTCATATATTTTCTTGATACTAGTTAACATCCTTTCTTTTTTAGCTTAAAGAAGTTCTTTTAACATTAATGGTGATGAACTCCTCTAACTTTCTTGTCTGAAAATTTCTTTTATCTTCCCTTCAATTCTGAATGATAACTTTTCTAGGTAGAGTATTCTTGGCTGGAAGTTTTTTGTTTTTTGGTTTTTTTTTTTCCTCAGTATTTTGAATATATTGTGCCACTCCCTTTGGCTTGTAAAGTTTCTGCTGAAAAATCTGATATTAGCCTTATGACCTTTCCCTTGTTCATAAAAAATTATTTTTCCCTTACTGGTTTAAGATTCTCTCCCTGTCTTTAACTTTTGACATTTTAATTATAAGGTGCCTTGGTGTGGATCTCCTCAGGTTCATCTTATTTAGAATAGTCTGGGCTTTCTGGATGGATGTCTGTTTCCTTCTCCAGGCTAGGGAATTTTTCCATCATTATTTCTTCAGATAAGGTTGTTTTTTTCTTTTTTTGTTTTTTTTTTTTTGTCTCTTTCTCTCTCTTTTCTCCTTTTGACATCTGTATAAGCCTTGTTGTTATCCCATAAAGTTTTCTTTCTTTCTTTCTTTCCTTTTATTTTTTCTTTTTTTTAAATTTTTTTTGTGTGAAAGAACACAAAGTAAAAAAAAAAAAAAAAAACAACTACCATTTTGCCAGATGTAATGAAATTATTGGTTTAGAAAGGATTATCAGTAAGTCCAAAAACTATTAGAAGAGTGATTTGTAATAAAAAAAAGACTTTTGTATGGTTCTAAAACCATTCTACAAAGACTACTTTTGTTAGATTCTGTTTCGACAAGCTTGTTACAAAGAACATTTTGAGGATAAGTGGGAATTTGAATATGCACTGGATATTAGATGGTTTAAAAATAATAATAATTGATTTTGTTAGATCTAATGTTATTTTGACTATGTAGGAAAATACTTCTTCAGAGACGCTTATAAAAGTATACGGAATGTAATGTCATATTTTCCATAATTTGCTTTAAAAAAAAGTTTTAAAAAATTTTTAGAAATTTAACAGCCCTTGTTATATATGCAACGGTAGCATATTTAAAAATAAAAACTATAACACTCATACAAAACAAACAAGAAAATAACTTTACAGTTTAGCTCTGAAAAAAATGATGATTACATGTCATCCAAAATGGATGGAAGTTCAAGGAAATTTGTTTTTTTTTTGAAGTGAAAAATGAATAAACTAGATAAGAAAAGAAACAATAAAAAAGAAGAGACAAAATAGTAGGTAAAAGGTACTAATTAAGGAAGTAAGATAAAAGATCTTTTATCTTAGGTACTAATTGAGGAAATAAGATAAAAGATAAGGTAAAAGATAGTAGATAGTTTCTATAAAGTAAGAAGAGGAAACAGTCTTTGAAAGCTGATCATCTGTATCTGACCTTCTGAAACATAGAAGCAGAGGATATTGATGTACAATATACAAAAGATGATTTGTCTCATGGCACTGTGATATGTGTATAGGTAGCTAATGTTCTGAACAAAAACACAGAATAATGGCATTATTCTCACTCTTAAACGCTCTTCTTGTAAAACCCATTTGTATGGGAATCAATTCCTTTATAGTATAGCTCTCACAAGACCTTCTCATGGACCTCTGCCAGCCCAGTGAAGTAGATATTTTCCTTTATGAACAACATATGTTCCTATTCCCTTTTCCCAAATATGCTGGGTTTGTAGAGAAAATCACATAATGCTTACCCTAAAACGTGTTGTTTACATACTATACATATCTCGTTTCATACCAAATGTTCTTATCTATTCCTCATAGAGTGGTGCAACCCTCCTCAGCTCTCCTCCCACCACTTCCCTAAGATATCTCTTTGATCCTATCTTGAGACACTTTCAAGAAAAGAAGTTATCAAGATAATCATGAGGTAACATTTTATGAAATAGTTTCCAAATTTTTCTTCCCCCAATTTTTTTTCCTCCAGTCCTCCAATGAATTATCAATTTAAATCACAGAAGTTACTTAGAAAGTACTCTGTTTTACATTCATTGTTTATATCTGGAGTCAAGCCAGTTTCATTTTCCAACCTGGTAGAATTTTGGTAGAATCTAACCCAGTCTTGTGCAAACAATATATATATTTTTTCTGTATCGTATAAAACATTTAAAAAAAATTTTTTTTAAATGTTTATTATTGAGAGAGAGAGAGACAGAGCATGACTGGGGGAGGGGCAGAGAGAGAGGGAGACACAAAATCAGAAGAAGGCTCCAGACTCCAAGCTGTCAGCACAGAGCCTGACGTGGGGTTGGAACTCACAAACCGTGAGACCATGACCTGAGCTGAAGTCAGACATTTAACTGACTGAGCCACCCAGGTGCCCCTCTTATGAAACTTTTCTTGATGTAAGATATTTTTTTAACAATAATGTATTTTCTCTATGTAAGTTTTAGAGCATGAAATCATTTATATACTTCAGGTTAAAAGGAAGATTATTATAAATCTTTAATCCAATATGGTAAATAAATATCTTTTCTGCATATTTTGAGAATAATACTGTTAGTTAATTGAAATCGTTCTTTTGGTTTTATTAGTCACATTGTAAAGTGCTTAAGTATTCTGTATTTAAATAAAAAAAATAATAATAATAATTTTAAGAAATAAAATGGTAAAGTACATCGGTCATTTCTACGAACCAAAAATATACAATGTGATTCATTTTTGATGGAGCAACTTCTAGTCAAACCATAAAGAAAACAGTGTGAGAATTTTAGTATTGTATTTTCCTGCTGATGTTTTGAGTATTTTATTTTATTTTATTTATTTTTTTTTTTTTAATTTTTTTTTTCAACGTTTTTTATTTATTTTTGGGACAGAGAGAGACAGAGCATGAACGGGGGAGGGGCAGAGAGAGAGGGAGACACAGAATCGGAAACAGGCTCCAGGCTCCGAGCCATCAGCCCAGAGCCTGACGCGGGGCTCGAACTCACGGACCGCGAGATCGTGACCTGGCTGAAGTCGGACGCTTAACCGACTGCGCCACCCAGGGGCCCCTTGAGTATTTTAGAATATTGAAGTCTAAAGTTGTTTTCAAATAAATAGTAAATGGATATGTTTTTGAAAAAATAATTGAAGAAATATGTTACCCTGTTATAGTATTTAAGTAGGATCCATGATCTAAAATGAATTGGTAAATGCTAAAATGAAAGCATTAAATGTAAAAAAAAAAATTTCTTTTGTAACAATAAAATTATATGTTTTAAAATTAGTTGATTGCTTATATTTCTCTCTAAAATGCTTGCCCCAGGATGATATTTTTTCCATAAAAAATATGTAAAATTTATTAGTTGTACCCAGACATAATATGAGATATTTATTAATTTTTCCTAATTATATTTAATTTTAAAATAGAAAATGTAAATTCTCTACAGAGTGCATGTAAAATTGCAGATAATTTTACAAATAGCAGAGATAAAATGAGATTTTGAATGTACATGTATAAATAACATTTACATAGTATTTGGTGCTTCATTTTATGAGTGTAATCATTAGAGACATATATATGTGATATCTAAAATAACCTTAGTTATAATTTTGAAATAAACTAAGCAAATACTTAAATATAATACAGTGCTTTTTAATTAAAAAAATTTCTTTTTAATCTTTATTTATTTTTGAGAGAGATAGAGACAGAGCATGAGCAGGGGAGGGACAGAGAGAGAAGGAGACACAGAATCTGAAGCAGACTCCAGGCTCTGAGCTGTCAGCACAAAGCCCCATGCGGGGCCTGAAACCACAAAACCAAGTTCATGACCTGAGCTGAAATTAGATGCCCACTGACTGGGCCACCCAGGCGCCCCAAATATAATACAGTTTTTAAATTAGATTTATATCTAATTTGGATATGCACATAGCAAGATTCTGTTATTTGGCAAGAAATAGTATTCCATATCATATATTATAACTTATGTGATACTAATATATTTTCTTGGGATATTTTATATGTATTGAACATTTAATAAAGGTTTGTTAATAAAGGTTCCACACACTGAAGGCATGTTATTAACTGTTATAGTGGATATATATGGAAATAATTCCTATGTGTGTGCTTGTGTGCATGCTCCCCTGTGGTCAAATTTTAAAAGAGCTTCTAAGCTACAAGAGTCAAAGGAAGGTTTCAATAAAAGGATTTTAATTTTCACATGGAGTTCTAAATATACAATAAAAATAGAAATAAATAAATCCACTAGATAGCCAGACTCAAGCAGTTATGGTAACAATTAATTTGAATATGAGACCCAAATGGGATCACTCTATTAATTGTCCAACTAATACATTAACCCATGATTCTTCTTTCTAACCTTTAGGACCTTGATTTGGTAGAAGTGAATGTAAGTATCAAATTCCTTAAATATTTCAAAATATGAAGACAAATTCAAACCATATATAAACTTTAAATAAAGAACTGAAATGTAACTGTCACCAGGGAATATTAATAAACACAATGTAAATAAAACACAATGTTTCCATTTAAGTCTGTTAACAGTGGTAGCTAATTAGTTGAAACGTCCCTACAGATCAGATCATAAGCAGCTTAAGTTCTAAAAATATCATGGCAGACTTGTGGCTTTGTTTCTAGCATATTAAGAACCTAAAAGTTGTCACACACGATTTTTCAACAAGAAAAAAGATTAAAAAAAGATAAACAAACTGAAATCAGTGACTTTTTTGGGAGCCATCAGAGAGTTGTAGTCACAGAACAAATTGTCATCTGAACTCTACAGGCAAATATAGGGGGTCACACCTAGGATCTGCTTACTTGGAGCAGAAGTTACTTAAGCCATAAACTGGTAGGAACATTTTAAGAGTAATTTTGATGAATTCTAGGGCCTTATTTTCAGAGAGACAGAGAAAGTGCGAGCAGGGGAGGGGCAGATAAAGAGGGAGAATCTCAAGCAAGCTCTGCACTGTCAAAGCCTCAATGGGAAAAAAATATATTTGAACAGTCTCATCAAAGCAAATACAAATAGCAAACAACCAGAGGAAAATATTCTCAACAACTCTTGTCATTAGGAAGTTGCAGATTGGGGTGCCTGAGTGGCTCAGTCGGTTAAGCGTCTGACTTTGGCTCGGGTCATGATCTCAGGGTTTGTGAGTTCCAGCCCCACATCGGGCTCTGTGCTGACAGCTCGGGGCCTGGAGCCCCCTTCAGATTCTGTGTCTCCCCCTGTCTGCCCCTCTGCACTCTGTCTCTCACATTGTCTCAAAAATAAATAAACATTGAAAAAAATTAAAAAAAAAAAAAAAAGGAAGTTGCAGATGAAAACAAAAAAAATACTGTTACATACATCTAAGAATGGGTAAAATCCAGGGGCACCTGGGTGGCTCAGTCTGTTAAGCATCCGACTCTTGATTTCAGCTAGGTCATGATCTCATGGTTTGTGAATCCAAGCCTTGTATCAGGCTCTGTGCTGACAGTATGGATCCTGCTTGTGATTCTCTCTCTTCCTGTTTCTATGTCCCTCCCATACTCTCTCACTCTTTCTGTCTCTCAAAAAGTAAACAAACAAACAAACAAACAAAGGTAAAATCCAAAAACTGACACTATCAGTTGCTGGTAAGAATGCAGAGCAAGAGGAACTCTCATTAATTACTGGTAAAGGACAATGGCACAAACACTTTGAAAGGTATTTTGTAAGTTTCTTACAAAGCTAAATATAATTTTGCCATAAAATCCAGCAATCATACTCCTGAGTGTTTATGCAAACAATCTGAAAATTTGTCGGTATAATTACCATCACATGAATGTGGCAAACAGATTTATTCTTAATCACCAAAAACTAGAAATGACCTTCAATATGTAAATGAATAAACAAACTGTGTTATATCACTATAAGGGATATCATTCAGTAATTAAACCAAACAAGCAAAAACTATTAAGCAATGAAAAGACATGGATGAACCTTAAGTACGTACTGCTAAGTGAATGAAGTCAGTCTGAAAAGTTTACATAGTATTTGACTTCGTTTAAATGAGATTCTGGAGAAGGCAGGAAAAAGACAATAAGAAGACTAGTGGGTGGTAGGAATTTGTGGCAAGTGCATTGTTCCCCATGTCTTAGATGTGGGCCGTGCAAAGGGACATACTGCCAAAGAGTACAGTATAAAAAAGGGGAAGGAGTAACTTTATAGTGAAGAAATTGGACAAATGCTATCAAGACAGTTGATCAAAGTCAACATCAATTGTAATAAGTCATGTTAATAGTAGGTACCCTTTACATGATATGATGAAATGGTATGCTATTTTCGTGGCTGTCCTCACAAAAATGCATACTCTCGGTCTAATTATGAAAAGAATCAGATAAGCCTTAATTCAGGGATATTCTACAAAACACCTGACCAGAAATACACGAAAGTTTTTGTCATCAAAAACAATCCCACCGGGGCCCCTGGGTGACTCCGTTGCTTAAGTGTCTGACTTTAGCTCAGGTCATGATCTCACAGTTAGTCAGTTCCAGTTCTGAGCTGTCAGTGCAGAGCCTGCTTTGGATTTTCTCTCTCCCTCTCTCTCTCTGTCCCTCCCCCACTCTCTCTTTCTCAAAACAAATAAATAAACTTAGAAAAAAAGTCCCACAGACAAAAGACCCTAAGAAGGCATGGGGGTTTATTGTAATGTGGAATCCTGGATAGAATCTTGGAACTAAAAATAGACATTAGATAAAAATGCTAAAGTCTGAAAAAAGCATAGACTTTGTTTAATAACCTGTCATTATTGGTTCATTAACCATGTAAATATACCATATAATGCAAGATGTTATAGGGAAAAGATGGGCATGGGAGTATATGGGAACTCTCTGCACCGTATTTGCAATTTTTCTGTAAATCTAAACCTTGCCTAAAAAAAAGTTGATATTAAAAAAATGATTAAAATATCATGGCAATCTTGCGCCTTTCATATATTTATGCCTCCAATGCTACTAAATATAGAATTAATGAAATGGCTCTTCTGTTAAAGATAGGAAGAAAGAAAACACCTTACAAGGAAGTGACTTTATGCAGTTTTCTTTTTTAAACTATTCAATACAAATGTTCTCTGACAGAATTTGTTTTACATTATTAAATCTGAAAGTGTTTTCATACCTCTTATACTAATGCCAAAATTAAGGAGCCAGAAAAGGTATCCATTTCAAAGGAAAAAGGAAGTGGTTATCTAGTTTCTTATGCAAAAGCTTGTGTTCCCGAAAAACAGAAGTGAATCAGACAGAAGATAAAATGTTAGATTAAAATTGATGACAAAAATTACTTTGAAAGACTTAGAAAAAAATCTAGAAATTCATGATGTGTGTTTTCTGTTTTTCTTGCTTGCTGGGAGACAAATGAAAGCAAAGTTACCATACACATGTTTCTAAAGATATGGGATCACACAAAGAAACCCTGTTTCAAACACTCTAAACACTCAGCTTCCCTCCAAACCCATTTATTTAGAAAATTGTTTCCTGTTCGGTGTAGAAGAAAATATATTTTGTTGTTAAAAAAAATAAACTGAAAATTAAAGAAACCATTTGTTGTCTTTAAAAATAATAATAACTATCATTTATTAAATACATAGGGTATGGAAGGCATTGCCCTAAATATTTAAGCTGGGATATCCCATGTAACCATCAAAACCTTAGTAGGGCATAGACATTACTATTTTATTTCATTCTTATTTTACAAAAAAAGAAACCAAATGTATGATCATTTACCTACATATCTAGTATGTATGAGTGCTGGTATTAGAATTTAGGAATAATGCTTCAGACTGATGCCTACTTTGCCCTCTAGTCATAAGTCAACAAGACAACTTAGCCTACAGAAAAACTTTTCCTCAATCCGGGAGGACATGATATTTGTAAATATTTATGCATCCACCTAAAAATATAAAACGACCTAAAGATAACAGACCTAAAGATAGAGCAGACATATATAGCAGACTTAAAGATTGAAAAAGACAGCAAAGAATAAGAGTTGGAATTATTAAAAGATAAGATCGAGAAGCCTTTAGTAGGCTCACTAAGAAAAAGAACGTAAATAAAGTCAGAAATGAAACAGGAAATGTTACAACTGATACCACAGAAATACAAAAGATCATAAGGGACTACTCTAAACAATTATGCACTAACAAGTTGGACAACCTAGAAGAAATTGATAAATTCTTAGAAACATGCACTCTCCCAAGCCTGAATCATGAAGAAACAGAAAATAGCATATACCAATAGTAGTAAGGAGATTGAATCAGTAATCAAAAACCTCCCAACAACAGTGCAGAAACAGATCATTTCACTGATGAATTCCGCCAAACATTTAAAGAGTTAATACCAATCCTTCTCACACTCTTCCAAAAAATAGGGCAAAAGGGAACATATCCCGTGAAACCAAAACTAGATAAGGACACTACAAGAAACCAAAACAAAACAAAACAAAACTACAGGCCAAAATCCCTGATGAACATAGATGCAAAAGTCTTCAACAAAATATTAATAAACTAAATTCAACAATACATTGGAAGAATCACACACCATGATCAAGTGGACTTAATTCTTATGATGCAAGGATGGTTCAACACACACAAATCAATCAATATTATACACCACATTGAAAAAAATGAAGGATAAAAATCATACAATTAACTTAGATGAAGAAAAGGAATGTGAAAAAGTTTAATATTCATTCATTATAAAAACTCAACAAACTGGGTATAGAGGAAAAATACCTCAACATAATAAAGACCATATATAACAAGCCCATAGCGAGCATCAAACTTGGTGAAAAACTGAACACTTTTCCTCTAAAATCAGGAACAAGACAGATATGTCCATTTTGCCGCTTTTATTCAACATAATATTAGAAGCAATTAGGCATAAAAAAGACATAAAATGAATCCAACTGAGAGAGGAGGATGTAAAACTGTCACTATTTACAAATAACCTGATTTTATATATAGAAAAGCCTAAAGACTCCATCAAAAAACTGTTAGAATAAATGAATTCAGTAACATTGCAAGATAGAAAGTCAAGATATAAAAATCAGTTGCATTTCTATACACTATCAATGAACTATCAGAAAAAGAAATTAACAATCCCATTTGTAATTTTATCACAAAGTATAAAATACCCAGGAATAAATTTAATTAAAACGGTGAGACACTTATGCTCTAAAAACCAGAACACAATAATGAAAGAAATTGAAGAGGACACAAATAAAAAAAGAGATATCATGCTCATGGATTGGAAGAATTAATATCATCAGAATGTCCATACTACCCAAAGCAACCTATAGATTCACTGCAATCCCAAGCAGAATTCCAATGGCATTTTTTACAGGTATGGAAAACAATCCTAAAATTTGTATAGAAACACGAAGACCCCAAATAGTGAAAACAGTCTTAAGAAAAACCATAGCTGGAGGTATTACGTTCCTGATTTCAAACTGTATTACAAAGCCTTAGTATTCAAAAGTTTATGCTATTGTCATAAAAACAGACACATAAATCAGTGGAACAGAATAGAGAGACCAGAAATAAGCCCAAGCATAGATGCGAAGTTAATTTGTGACAAGGGTCCCAAGAATACACTGGTGAAAGGATAGTCTATTTAATAAACAGTGCTGGAGAAACTGGGCAGGCAGCTGCAAAAGAGTGAAACTGGACCATATCTTGTCTTATACCAAACACTAAAATCAACTCAAATTGGACTGAATTCTTAAAGATTAAAGACTTAAAGATTAAACACTTGACTCTAAGACCTTAAACCATAAAACTCCTAGAAGAAATAAGAGGGTAAGATCCTACACATTGGTTTTGGCAGTGATTTTGGGGTGTGTGTGGGGGGGGGTTGACACTAAAAGCAAAACCAGCAAAAGAAGAATAAACAAATGGGACTATATTACAGTAAACAGCAAAAGAAACCAACGAAATGAAAAGATTACCTACTGAATGGTATAAAATATTTACAAATCATGTATCTGATAAGGGGTTAATATGCAAAATATATGAAGAACTCACGCAGCTCAATATGTAAATATCCAAGTAGTTCAATTAAAAAATGGGTAGAGGAACTGAATGCATGCCTTTCCAAAGAAGACATACAGATAACTAACAGGTACTTGACAAGGTGTCCAACATCAGTAATCATAAGGGAAATACAAATAAAAACAACAGTGAGATATTATTACCTCATAACCTGTTAGAATGGCTATTATCCAAAAGATGAGAAATAAAAAGCACTGGCAATGATGTGGAGAGAAAAGGGACCCCTTGTATGTTGTTGGTGAGAATGTAAACTGATGCAACCACTATGGAAAACAGTATGAAATTTTCTCAAAAAATTAAAAATAGAATGACAATATGATCCAGTAATTCCACTATTGGGTATTTATCTGAAGAAAACAAAATCACTATCTTGATAAGAAATATTCACTTTCATGTTCATTGCAGCATTATTTACAATAGTTAATATATGGAAACAACTTAAAGTGCCCATCCATGGATGAATGGATAAAGAAAATATGATTATATATATTTTTAACTACAATATTTATTAAAATATTGTAGGTAAATATATAATTATTAAAAAAACACAAAAAGATCACATTTACCCTTTACCTAGTTTCCAGAAACAGTAACTTCTTACAAAAACTATAGAACAATGGCACAAACAAAATATTGATGCTGATATAATCCATGATTTTATTCAGATTTCTTCAGTTTTATTTGTACTCATTCATGTGTGTAGATGTATTTAATTCTATCAATTTTATCATATGTGCAGATTTGTATATTCATTATCAGAGTCAATAAATAGAGTCAAGATGATGGATAAGAGGTTCCTGACTTTCCCTCCTCCTCCTGACTGATGCTAAATATGCAGCCGCACATGAATCAATTCTGTTTGATAGAAATCTGGAAACTAGTGGAATCATTCTAACATATTGGGTAACTGAGAAAACACCCACATTGAAATGGGTAAGAAAGGTTGAGATACACTCTAAACCTGACCCCAGCACAGTGCCTTACAGTTGGAAGGGAATATTAACTTCCAATTTTTTTCTTTGTAGTGAAGGGTTTGGATCACACATTTATACTCCAATTTCTAAGGCTTTGAAGGAATGGATGGGCCTCCATTACCTACCTGTGATAGCTGTGATAAGGCTCAGCATTCACAATTCCCATAGGACCAAACTATCCAAAGAAGAAGTTTTTGAATGGTGTGCAAACAATTCTCACACCTATAACCTGTTCTTAGTGTAGAAAGAACAGGCAAAACCACTCATCACCCCTTTCTCTGTGGAAGGAATCTGTCTACTTTCATAGCTTCTGCCTAAGGATCTGCCTTCTAATTAGCCTTTACCTATTTGGGTGCTGACTGGAATCTTCCTGGGAGCATGAAAACGCTAATAAGCACTTCGCCTATAATCTCTCTCCAGCTTCTTCCAACAATAAAACAAAGTCACCAGCTTCTCCCCAAAAGGATGTCCACACAACCAGCACCCCAACTTTAATGGCTGCCATCCAAAGGACAGGCTCCCAAATCAGCTAGCTCCCACCACCGACAGGTCTTGAATTCAGTACCTGTGGGACTCTAGCAAACAAAGAAGCAGTGTTTAAATGGGAGTATGTGTACTCCCTGCAGATAAACACTGAGCTCAGAGAAGAGGAGGGAGATAAAAACACCCATCTCCCAGTTTCTCTCTGGAAGAGACATGGTGCATACTTTTTCATCTGTTGCCTGAAGCTCTGGCTTCCAATAAGCCTACATGTGAGAGCTTACTGGGATCCTTCTAGGAACATGAAAGAGCTGGTGGGCATCCAAACCAAGTTTCCAGCTGCTCCCTAGCAGAAGCTTTTTACACACCTAGCACCCCAAATGTTGGGGCTGTCAAACAAGAAACTGGTTCCTCAATCCCCTAGCTCTGGTAGCTGATGGAACTTGGCATATTAAAGAGGCAGTCTGTATGGGTGCACAAGCATTCCCAGTAACTATGGCCTCTGGCTCAGCATAGAATGAGGAAGCAAAGCCACACAGCCCTTGATTTCTCCCTGATAGGGTTAGGCTGCATAGCTAACATCAAGAATTTCTCAGCTGCTGACTAAAGGTCAGGATCCCAATTAGTTTGTATCAGAGAGCTAAAGGCAGGCAATTAGTTGCTGTACAGGAACGCAAACAGGTATGTGGATATTTCCCAAACCTTTGGGACAGTAACAGGTATTAGCACTCCCTAATCTACCGAGAGCCGCAAAGAACAGACACAGCATCTTGGACAAACACAAAGGTTGGAGAGACAACCGAGAGCGTAGGCTGGCTGATTGACGAGGTTCATCTCCTACAGAAGCCACTCTGTCAAGGCTGGGAGAGGTGGTTATTTTATGTAACGGGTAAAAACCAATGCAGAGAGTGTCAAGGAAAATCAAGAATCAGGGAAACATGTTCCAAACAAAAGAACAAAATAAATCTTCAGAAACTGACCATAAAGAAGCAGAGATGAGTGCTTTACCCAAAAGAGAGTTCAAAATAACATACATATAAACATAATAAATAACATACCGATGATCACTGAGATAAGGAGAGCAGTATATAAGTCAAATGAGAATTTCACCAAGAGACAGAGAATATTAAAAAGTACCAGAGATCATAGAGTTGAAGAATATAATTACTGAAGTGAAAAATTGAGTAGAAGTGTCCCACAGCTAACTAGGTCAAATGGAAGAAAAGACCAGTGAATTTAAAGATAAGAGAATAGAAGTCATACAATCAGAAAATCAAAAAGAAAAGAAGAATGAAAAATAGCGATGACAGCTTAAGGGACTTATGGGACATAATACATGCTTTACAGGTTTAACAGGAAGAGAAGAGAGAGGGAAAGCTTATGCAAAGAAATAATGGCTAAAAACTTCCCCAAACTGTACAGACATCCAAATGCAGGAAGACCAAACAATATCAAAAAGGAGAATCTAGAGACTTGTAGAAACACAGACTATAATTAAATTGTCAAAAGTTAAAGACAATCTTAAAAGTAGCAAGAAAAAAAGTGGCTTGCTATGTACAAAGGAACCCCATAAGATGAGTACCAGTGGATTTTTCAGCAAAAACCTAGCAAGTGAGAGGCAATGGGATGCTATATTCAAAATGCTGGGGGTGGGGGTGGGGAATGCCAAAAGAATATTTTACCCAGCAAAGTTGTCCTTCAGAATTGAAAGAAAGCTAGATACTTTCCCCAAAACAAGCTGAAGGAGTTCATCACCAATATGCCAGCCTTACAACAAATGGAGTAAAGGGAGTTCTTTAAGCTGAAACTAAAAGGATGTTAATTAAGAATATTAGGTGAATATATAGTTAAATTTAGAAAACACTAACATTGGAATAGACGTGTGGAAATCACTTATAATTTATAAAAAGTTTAAAAGACAAAAGCATGAAATTACAATAGCTACAAAATTTGTTAATAGAGACATAATATAAAAAGATATAAATTGTGATATCAAAAACATTAATGAGGAAGAAAATAAAAATGTAGAGTTTTGTAGGCAATTAAGTTGTTACCAGCTTAAAATAGGCTGTTATAAGATGTTTTATGTAAGCATCCTAATACTTTAAAATAAAAAGCTCTATACATACACAAAAGATAAAGAGAACTGTATCAAAGCATACATGAAAAAAATCATCTAATCATAAAGAAATCAAGGAAGAGAGGAAGAAAGGAAAAAATAATACTACAAACCAGCCAGAAAGCAATTAACAAAATGATAGCAGTAAATCCACACCTATTAATAATTATTTTAAAAGTAAATGGACTAAATTCCCCAATCAAAATACACAGAGTGATTGAATGGTTAAAAAAATAAAAAGCAAGATCCAATTATAGCTACCTACAAGAGACTCACTTAAGCTTTAAGGACACACATAGACTAAAGTGAAAAGATGCGAAAAATATTCAATGAAAATGCAAACAAAAAGAGAGCAGAGGTGGCTATACTTATCCAGACAAAATAGAATTTAAGTCAAACTGTAATAAGAGACAGAGAAGGTTATTACATAATGATAAAAGTGTCAATTCTAACAATTACAAATATGTATACATCCAACATCTGAGAAGCTAAACAAATAAAGGATATATTAAAAGATTTGAAGGGTGGGGCACCTGGGTGGCTCAGTCGGTTAAGCGGCCGACTTCGGCTCAGGTTATGATCTCGCGGTCCGTGCGTTCGAGCCCCGCGTCGGGCTCTGTGCTGACAGCTCAGAGCCTGAAGCCTATTTCGGATTCTGTGTCTCCCTCTCTCTGACCCTTCCGTGTTCATGCTCTGTCTCTCCCTGTCTCAAAAATAAATAAAACGTTAAAAAAAAATAAAAAATAAAAAAGATTTGAAGGGAGAAATACACAACAATACATAATAGGGGACTATAATACTTAACTTTTGATAATGGATAGATGATTCAGACAGAGAATCAACAAGGAAATAGTGGACTTGACTATGTGTTAGACTAGATTAACCTAACAGACACACAGAATATTTCATCCAGTAGCAGCAGAATACATATTCTTCTGAAGTAGACACAAAACATACTCCAAGGTAGGTTGTACGTTAGGCCACAAGTCTTAACAAATTTAAGATTGAAGTCATACCAAATATCTTTTCTGACCACAACGGTATGAAATTAGAAATAGGCAAGAGGAAATTGAAAAATTTACAAATACATGGAGATTAGACAACATATTCCTGAATAAACAATGGGTCAAGGATGAAGTTAGTAGGGAAATTTAAAAATCCTAAGACACGAAAACAGAAACATAACTACTAAAATGGGATGCAACAAAGGAGTTCTAAGAAGGAAGTGTGTAGCATCAAATATATACATTAAATAAATAAATCTCAAATAAATCTCAAATAATCTAAAAAACCACAAGGAACTAGAGAAAGAAGAACAAACTAAGTCTAAAGTCAGCAGAACTAAGGAAATAACAAATAACAGAGTGGAAATAAATGAAGTAGGAGGGTGATAGAAAAGATTACCGGAACGAGGAACTGTTATTTTTTTTTCAAACATAAACCAAATTGATGACCCTTTAGCAAGACTAACAGAAAAAAAGAGAAGACTCAAATAAAATCATAAATAAAAGAGAAGACATTACAACTGAAATAACAGAAATACTGAGAATCATAAAAAAATACCCTACTATGTACAATTATACACCAACATTTTGGACACCCTAGAAGAAATGAGTAAATTTTTAGAAACATACAACCTACCAACACAGAATCATGAAGCAATATAAGATCAAAACAGACCAATTCCAAGGAGGGAGATTGAATCAGTAATCAAAAACCTCCTAACAAAGAGAAGCCCAGCAGCAGATTGCTCCCCTGGTGAATTTTACCAAATATTTAAAGAAGAATTAATATCATTCCTTCTCAAATCATTCCCCAAAATTGGAGAGGATGGAACACTGTCAAACTCATTTTACAAGGGCAGCATCACCCTAATATCAAAGCCAGAAAGGGACATTGCAAGCAAAGAGGATTATAGGCCAACTTTCCTGATGAACATAGATGCAAAACTTCTCAGCAAAATATTAGCAAATAGAAGTGAACAATACATTAAAACGATCATACACCCAATCAGAATTTATTCCTGGGGGGAGAGCGGATGCAAGGATGGTTCAACATATACAAATCAATAAAACTGATATAGGGGCGCCTGGGTGGCGCAGTCGGTTAAGCGTCCGACTTCAGCCAGGTCACGTTCTCGCGGTCCGTGAGTTCGAGCCCCGCGTCAGGCTCTGGGCTGATGGCTCGGAGCCTGGAGCCTGTTTCCGATTCTGTGTCTCCCTCTCTCTCTGACCCAACCCCGTTCATGCTCTGTCTCTCTCTGTCCCAAAAATAAATAAAAAACGTTGAAAAAAAATAAATAAATAAAATAAAACTGATATATTACATTAACAAAACGAAGGATGAGAATCATATAGTCATCTCAATAGATGTAGAAAATTATTTAACAGAATTTAACACCATTTCATGACAAAACTCTCAATAAGTTGCACATGGATGGGATGTACTTCAACATAATAAAAGTCATATAAGCCAAATCCACAACACGCTCAATAATAAAAAGCTAAAAGTTTTCCCTCTAAGATCAGGAAGAAAACAACAATGTCGCCCTTGCCATTTCCATTTGACATTGTACTACAAGTCCTAGCTAGAGCAATGAGGCAAGACAAAAAAGCAAAATGCATCCAAAGTGGAAACGAAGAAGTAAAATTGTCTGTTTGCAGATGACATAACATTATATACATAAAACCATAAAGACAGCACCAAAAAACTGTTGCAGCTAATAAACTAGTTGAGTAAAGTTAGTTGAAGGATACAAAATCAATACAAAAAATCAGTTGTATTTCTATACACTACTATAAATGATCAGAAAGAGAAATTAAGAAAATAATCTGACTTATAATAGCACCTGCCAAAATAAGCTATCAGGAATAAAATTAACCAAGGGGGTGAAAGATGTGTACACTGACAATTATACACATTGATGAAGAAGACACAAATAAATGGGAAGATATTCTGTGTTTATGATTTGAATGAATTAGTATTTTTCAATTCCAAAACAGCCAAAGCCAAAGTGATCTACAGATTCAGCTTAGCTCCTATCAGAATTTCAATGGCACTTTTTACAGAAATAGAAAGAAAACAAAAATTCATTTGAAGCTAAAAGACCCCAAATAGATAAAGCAATCTCAAGAAAAAGCAAGAAAAAGCAAATCTCAAGAACAAAGCAAGAAGCATCATACTTCCATATTTGATATATGTTACAACATAAGTGGACCTTTACAAAATTTTGCTTATCGAAAAAAAGGAAACTTTGTGCACAGTTTGTGGGAATGTAAACTTGTGCAGCCACTGTGGAAAAGAGTATGGAGTTTCCTCAGAAATTCTAAAAAAGAATACTATACGATCCAGTAATTCCACAGCTGAGTATTTATCCAAAGAAAATGAAAACATTAATTTGAAAAGATACATGCACCCTTATGTTTATTGCAGCATTATTTACAAGAGCCAAGATATAGAATTAAGCCAAGTCCATCAATAAACTAATAGACTAATAAGTGAGGTATATACATTCAATGGAATATTACTCAGCCATGAAGAAAGAATGAGATCTGCAACAACATTTACAACAGCATGGATGGAACTAGGGGTATTATGCTAAATGAACTATTTCAGAGAAAAACAAATACCATATGATTTCATCTATATGTGTAATCTAAAAAACAAAACAAATGAGGAAAGAAGCAAATAAGCAAGCAAACAAAAAAGTAGACTCTTAAAAGCAGGGAACAAACTGGTGGTGGCCAGAGGGGAGGTGAGTAGGGGCATAGGTAAAATGTATAAAGGAGATGAAGACATACAAACATCCAGTTATTAAAAAAGGAAATCACTGGGACTCCTAGTAAATCACTCCACTGGGTGGCTCAGTTGGCTGGGCATCCGACTTTGGCTCAGGTCATGATCTTGCAATTTGTGAGTTTGAGCCCCATGTCTGGCTCTGTGTTGACACCTCGGAGCATGGAACCTGCTTCGGATTCTGTGTCTCCCTCCCTCTCTGCCCCTCCCCTGCTCATGCTCTGTCTCTCTCTCTCTCAAAAATAAATAAATGTTAAAAAAAAAGAGTAAATCACAGAGATGAATAATACAGCACAGGTAATACAGTCAATAATATTGTAATGATAATGGTCGGTGGCTCCACTTATTAGAGGTCAACCCTGAGTAATGTACAGAATTGGTGAATCATGTTGTATACCTGAAAGTATTATAACACTGTATTTTATAGTTCAATAAAAAATAAAAAATTACAATAACAACATTTTTTGCTTAGTGAAATAAGCTAAGACACAAAAGGACAAATATTTATGATTCCATTTATATGAAGAACTCAGAATAGCCAAATCATAGAGACAAAGTAGACTGTTACCGTAAGTTGGGACTGGGGAAAAGGGAAGTTACTATTATTATTATTTTTTTAACATCTATTTATTTTTGAGAGAGAGAAACAGAACACAAGCAGGGGAAAGGCAGAGAGAGAGGGAGACACAGAATCCGAAGCAGGCTCCAGGCTCCAGACTCCGAGCTGTCAGCACAGAGCGCCATGCAGGCCTTGAACTCATGAACTGCGAGATCATGACCCAAGCCAAAGTCAGACGTTTAACCAACTGAACTACTCAGGCGTCCCAGGGGAAGTTACTTATTTAGTGGGTACTGAGTCTATGTTGGAGATTATGAAAAGATTTTGGACGTAGGTAGTGGTGATGGTTATACAACATTGTGAAAGTAATTAATGCCACCAGATTGTGTACTTACAGATGGCTAAAAATGATATTATGTTATGTATAGTTTACTGTACTAAAAAATACAGATAAAATGCAGAAAATCGTTCTATGACCTGTACTCATTTCTCATGTTGCCTTTTTATAACCACACCAGACTTTCTCTCCCTCCATCACTGCCCCATCCCTCCCCTCCTACCCCAGTCCCTAAACACTGGAAACCACAAATCTGCTCTCTATTTCTAGAATTTTGTCATTTCAAAAATACTAAAGATGTGGAATCATACAGCATGAAGCCTCTGGTATTGGCTTTTTTCACTCAGCATAATTCCTTGCAGATACTTTCAAGTTGTGTGAATTGTTAATTGATAGTCTTGTTCTTTTATTGCCAAATAGTATTGTGGAGTTTTATATATCACATTTTGTTTAACAATTCATCCTTGAAAGACATCTGGACATTTCTGATTTTTTGCTCTAATAAAAAATAGCTTGTATGAACATTCCTGTATAGGTGCTTATATTAATATGTTTTTATTTCTCTGGGATAAATGCCCAAGAGTGAAATTTCTGGGTCATATAGTAATTGTATGTTTAGTTTCAAAAGAAACTGCAATTTTTTTTTCCAGAGTGGCTGCACCATTTTCCATTTCCACTAGCAATATATAAGACAGCTTCTCCACATTCTCTCAAGCATTTGCTGTTATTACTTTTTATTTTCACCATTCAATGAGAACCTGATGAATATTTTGGGATTCTCCTGTTCCCTTGACCATAGAATCTCCTTTTGCACCCCTCTGCTTGCTTTTGCACAGAGGTGAGGCAACAGTGCACAGGTCTTAACAGCCATTGGTGATTTTCCTACCTTGTTGTACAGGGATATATATGGGATATTTTGTCACTTAGTTTTGGTTTGTTTTTTTTTTTTTATAGATATTTATCATGGCTTTTGGAGTTTGCTATCCTAGCTGCTCTGTTTTTACAAGGAAGTTAGGGGAGATAATCTTATCCTGTGCCTCTACCATATTCCAAGAGTTATTTATATGGAGCTGCATCTAAATGCCATGAAAGTCATTGAAACTGCACTACATTCTTATACGTGCACATATGCAACCCTTTGTGATGGTCTAATCTGAAGATTTCACCTGACTTTTACTTGCATGGATTGAGAGTTTTGCTCATTTATAATCCCAGAGACTTTCAAATGATTTTTGTTATATTTTTCTTAATCATAAATTATCTCTCTAGTAATCAGAGCACATCTTTGAAAAATAATTTTAAAATAAACAGGTAAGATGATGTATCTTCTGAAATGTTACATATTTCAGAAATCTTCCTGTTAACATGGTCCACAAATGAATGAAATTCTTGGTTCTCAACATTTTTCGGTGTAATAGTCCCCACAATTCTCAATTGAATTGGGAATTTGAAATTCTAGAGAACACTAAGGTCAGCATTATTTTATTTTTCTTTATACATTCTGTCCTTTTTAGAGATCTTGAAAATCTAGATTTTTAAGGAATATTTTAACTTTGGCAATTTAACATTTTCCATACCAATTTTTCTTATTTTCTTATAGTTTCTTATAGTTTCTTATAGTGAAACATATTTTTATGAATCACCATGGGTCTTTTGTCAGTTCAGTAGAGTTTTAATTACCTTTTTCAGAGTTGCTTAGTTTCAGATGTGATATTTTCTTTCTTAGAAATTTCTACTTGAGTTTTAGTTTTATCTCTATTTCTCCCATATTTCCCATTTTCTTTCTTTGCATTTTATTTCCACTTTTAAAAAAAATGTGCATTACTATAGTTAAAACACTTGCTTGGCTTTTTCCAGAATAATTCTAATTGTAATTTCAACTGTTGCAAATTTTAATTCAGATATTGCGTTTCGGTTTCCTATGAACACATCTCTTCTTTTTTAGTTAATCTCTTTTTTCATCTATTTATATTCCATGTCATAATCTTTGGCTACAAAAAAGTAATTGATCAACTTATTTTTGTAAATGTGCTGAAAGTGGCTTCTGTAAAGAGAAACATTCTCTTCGACTTGTAATACAGACTTTTTGGACTCCCTTATAAGGAGCAATCTATACACACATAGCATTTCCCTTTATAAAGTTTGTCTTCCACATCATACTATCTACTTGGGTCTGATCAAATTTGCACCTGAGAGATGCATTTGAAACGTCTGATTAATGTGCCTCATTCTAACCCATTGCTTTTTTACTGTGGGCTGCACAACTGTTGAGATGTTTTAAAGTAATTTAGTTAAGCTTCATCTCCAGAGATTCTGACTCAGAAGTTCTGGGGTTTTATGTATTCTACGGGAGATGTTGACGCATAGATAAAATTGGAAGCCATTGTTAGAGTTCAATTTATCAGCATTTTATCTAGCGGGTCTATTCTTTGGAAATGAGATCTTCAGCTTGGCCCACAACTAACGTTTCTGATAGTAGATGCAAAAAGATAGGCTAAAAGTGACATAAACAATACCCTATTTCCTTAAAAAGATGTACCTGCTAGGTAGAAGTAATCCTTTCAATTTACCTATTTACTATATATTAAATTACTTGAATGTATAGATAAGGAAAAATAGATGGACACATACATACATACACACATACTATAGCTTATAAATATATTTGCATATCATAGGCTTCATAGACATGAAGAGAAAGAATTGCCGGATCTGTGGATTTTTTTTCTTTTGTTTCCATAGTACCTCAGCTACACCACAAGGCGTCCTTATCTGGAAAAGCCAGTTAATCTCCTGGATAAGGTCTCTATTTTGTCACCTCTCGACTGAAACAGTTTTATAACACATACATAATAGAAGTGTCTGCATGTAGTACAAGACATATCATAAGAAATGCGTTGAATGCCTATTATATGCCAAGGTACCTTCCCATAGGAAATTCAGTTCATAGTGAGAGTAAAATATGTAAATAAGGAAAAAAATAAGCAAAATAAGCACATGTACACACAGTACATTTTTAAGGCGCTTTGAGATTTGGAACCACAGGGAACAATTCTTGGAAGAGGTTACAAATGGATTTCCTTTCTGTCATATTTCTTTATTCAAATGTAATATAATACAATCTAACGTTGATAACAGTTACGTCTTTTGTGAAAAACCAGACCCCAGAGAACAGCGCAGGCTGAGTAATATAGCATGGAATTTGTGCAGCACTCCAAAGAATTAAAGTACATGCTTCATTATCATTAAAACTCTACATAGTAAAACAAAACAAAACAAAAACAAAAACAAAAAATAACAAAAAAAAACCTATAAATAAAATCTTACAATTGGAGTTTATCTCTCACAATAAATATATTTTTATAAAAATTACATTTTAATTAGTGGGCAAGCACAGAATAAGTACAGGTTTTAATGTTATGATTAAAAATACATTTTGTAGTGTCAATTCTCCATTTCAGAGAAGCACATATTGATTTTTCAATATTAGGTATGCAAATACGTTGGGACAAAAGCCATGTCAATACTCATAGATGTATTTTTGTTGAATACCTATGTTCCCTTTGAAATGGGAGCATCAGAAATGAATGAGATATAGGCCCACCTCTTAAGGAGCTTGCTTATACTTCTTACTGAATTAAAATGTTTTCCCTTAAAATAAGCCTATTACCTTATGCATAGTTAGAAATAAGATTTTTTTTTCCCGTTTGCTACTTTCCAATACACTTGAAGATTAGGGTATCCGGGAAACAAAATAAAATTTACAAAATTTGGCAGGTTAATCTGGTTGTCCTAATACATATAGAGGTTTTTATTAAATGGGTTCACAGTGTGGCAGTCCCGTTGATTACTCCCTTCTTTGAATGTCTAATACACTACTTTGCTTCATCATCCATTCAATAATTATTAGAAATGCTGTATAGCACTTTGATAAAAAAATGGACTTCTGAGTCATGATATTTGGGTTTGCTTTTCGACTGTATGAATCACATAGTTATGTGAAGTAATGTGAAGACTTAGTTTCATCATTTGGAAGATGGGCATAGTCATAGAACTTTTAAGATTGCCTGGGAGAATCAATTCAATAACCTACATTGGACTCATTTCAAAGTTACTCTTCATCTCCCTGCTCACGTTCTCTAACTAGAGACTTGCATTCTATGTATTGTTAGTGGCACAATCACTAACCTAGTCTCTCAACCTACACCTAGGAACTCTTTAAGTCTCTGAATTCCCTACTGGGCTTACCAACTAGTTAAAATTAAATCAATTTTTAATATCTCTTGGCAATGTCTTCTCTTCTCTGTTCTTATAACTCCTCTTGTACATTTCCTCAAATGTGAATTACTGAAGAAGCCTTCATACACATTGTTTAAAATGAATGGTCTAAAATACCTATCTTAAGAGATTTGTCTTAGTCCATTTGGGCTCCTGGAACATAATTACCAGTTTAAACAACAAATATTTATTTCCCACAATTCTTGAGGCTGAGAAGTTTAATAAGGATGCCAGCAGATTCAGTGTCTAGTGAGAGCCTGCTTTCTGTTTCACAGATGGTGTCTTCCCTTAATGTTCTCACATGGTGGAAAAAAACAGCTCTCAGGGGTTTCTTTTATAAGGGCACTAATCCCATTCTTGAGGGCTCCACTTCCAATGCCTAATTACCTCCTACACACCATCACATTAGGGGCTATGATTTCAACATATGCATGTTGGGGAAACAAATAATCCATCACATTCCATACATAGCCCCCCCCCCCCCAAATTTATTCTTTCTCACGTGAAAAATACATTCATTTTATTCTAGTAGTTCCAAAAGGTTTAACTCTTTTTAGCATTAACTCTAAATTTCCAAATGTCATCTAAATATCATCTAAGTTAGATGGTGTGAGACTCAGGGCATGATTTGTCCTGAGGCAAATTTTCTCTTCAGCTGTGAATGCATGATATCAAACAAGTTATGTACTTCCAAAATACAGTGTGCTGCAGTCATAAAATATGGCATTCCCATTCCAAAATGATGAAATAAGAAAGAAGAAAGGGATCATGGATCTCAAGTAAATATAAAACCTAATAGAGGAAATTCTACTAACTTCCATTAAAACTTAAGGCTCAAAAACAATCCTCTTTGGCTAAATGCTCTGCCTTTCAGACTCAGTGGGGCAGAGATCCCATTGTGGACCCACTGGAGTGGAGAACCTGTTTTTTGGACCCACTGGACAGCATGTCACTCCCACATCCCAGTGGGGTGCTGTTCATGCGGTGGTTTTCTTGTTTTCTTTTTTCTTTTCTTTTCTTTTCTTTTCTTTTCTTTTCTTTTCTTTTCTTTTCTTTTCTTTTCTTTTTTTACCTTTTTTTAATGTTTATTTATTTTTGAGAGAGAGAGAGAGAGAGAGAGAGAGACAGACCATGAATAAGGGAGACACAGAACCTAAAGCAGGCTCCAGGCTCTGAGCTGTCAGCACAGAGCCCCAAGCAGGACTCAAACCCAAGAAATTTGGAGATCATGACCTGAGCCAAAGTCAGATGCCTAACTGACTGAGCCACCATGGCGTTCGCATGAAGTGGTTTTCTGAGGTGACCTCACCCCTGCATGCTTCTGTTGTCAGGATGGGAGTTGAGCTGGATCCCCATAGCTCCCTTGGATGTTGGCCCCATCCTTTGAAACTAAGATGGACGTAGCCCTGTACCTGGGGCCTGTGTACTCTAGGTCTTTGATGGGAATGACAGCCACGATGATCTCTGAATCACCTTTGGCATCCTTCTCTTGCCTTGAAGAATAGTGTAAGTTTACATGCAAATAGCTTTATGAGCCCCCAGGTGCCCCACAAATATTATAGTTCATCCACTCTACTAGTGAGAAAAAAAAATTTTTTTCCAGTTGGGGCAATTTTAAATAATGCTGCTGTAAGCATTTTTGTAGTTGTTTTTGGTTGAGATAAGCACTTGAACTTGATGAATGCAATCCATCTCTGAATACTAAATATTTTTCTGAATTAATATAGAATTCTATACTAATAAGAATTGTTTTAAAAGTTTTCTTCTGTTACTGAATTATCTCAATTCCCTTCAGTATTATCAACTGTTGCCACATTGGTCTTTTTAGTATTGTAAGTTTTTCTCATACCTCAGGTCACCTTTAGTTATCTGTACTTACTTTTGAATGCAGGATATATAAGTTTAGTACAGATAGTTTTAAAGGGTTATTTTTGTAGACACTTATCAAATTTCTTCATTGTACAATTGCATGGTTGATATGTCAACAATAATGTACTCATAACTCTAGTGTGAGTAGAAAACCAATAGGCATAAAAAGGAAAGCTTTGACATGTTAAATCATGGAAGACTTACTCTGGGCATTATATCCACATTAGGGTGTCCTGACCTTACCATGTGGTCAGTCAGTCTTCAACCAGTTCTTTGGTTCCAACCTGTGGTATATATTCCCCCGTTCACACTGAAGTGAGCCAGTAGTTATTGGGAACACATATACAGATAGATATTTGTTTACATATCATTATTATTTCTATCTCAATTTTCACTTTTTTTCTTCCTCTTTCTGGAACTTTTAATGAGAGTGTGGTTTTGATTGCCCACTTTGACTTTGCTTTGAGTTCTGGCTATAACACTATGGCTACGTATATATTCTGTTTTTCAAAAATTTATTATTTTGGTCTTTTTTAAAATAAGTTTTTGTGGGAAGATGGCGGCGTAGGAGGACGCGGGGCTCACAGCGCGTCCTGCCGATCACTTAGATTCCACCTACACCTGCCTAAAGAACCCAGAAAACCGCCAGAGGATTAGCAGAAGGGAGTCTCCGGAGTCAAGCGCAGACCAGAGGCCCACGGAAGAGGGTAGGAAGGGCGGCGAGGCGGTGCGCGCTCCACGGACTGGCGGGAGGGAGCCGGGGCGGAGGGGCGGCTCGCCGGCCAAGCAGAGCCCCCGAGTCGGGCTGGCAAAAGCGGAGGGGCCGGCCGGACTGTGTTCCGACAGCAAGCGCGACTTAGCGTCTGGGAGGTCATAAGTTAACAGCTCAGCTCAGAAAGCGGGAAGGCTGGAGGACAAAGGGAGGGAGAGCTGCTGAGCCCCCGAACGGCAGAGCTCAGCTTGGCGGGGAACAAAGGCGCCAGCGCCATCTCCCCAGCCCATCCCCCAGCCAAAATCCCAAAGGGAACCAGTTCCTGCCAGGGAACTTGCTCGCTCTGCGCAAACACCCAACTCTGTGCTTCTGCGGAGCCAAACCTCCGGCAGCGGATCTGACTCCCTCCCGCTGCCACAGGGCTCCTCCTGAAGTGGATCACCTAAGGAGAAGCGAGCTAAGCCTGCCCCTCCAGCCCCCGTGCACCTTGCCTACCCACCCCAGCTAATACGCCAGATCCCCAGCAACACAAGCCTGGCAGTGTGCAAGTAGCCCAGACGGGACACGCCACCCCACAGTGAATCCTGCCCCTAGGAGAGGGGAAGAGAAGGCACACACCAGTCTGACTGTGGCCCCAGCAGTGGGCTGGGGGCAGACATCGGGTCGGACTGCGGCCCCGCCCACTAACTCCAGTTATACACCACAGCACAGGGGAAGTGCCCTGCAGGTCCTCACCACTCCAGGGACTCTCCAAAATGACCAAACGGAAGAATTCCCCTCAGAAGAATCTCCAGGAAATAACAACAGCTAATGAACTGATCAAAAAGGATTTAAATAATATAACAGAAAGTGAATTTAGAATAATAGTCATAAAATTAATCGCTGGGCTTGAAAACAGTATACAGGACAGCAGAGAATCTCTTGCCACAAAGATCGAGGGACTAAGGAACAGTCACGAGGAGCTGAAAAACGCTTTAAACGAAATGCAAAACAAAATGGAAACCACGATAGCTCGGCTTGAAGAGGCAGAGGAGAGAATAGGTGAACTAGAAGATAAAGTTATGGAGAAAGAGGAAGCTGAAAGAAAGAGAGATAAAAAAATCCAGGAGTATGAGGGGAAAATTAGAGAACTAAGTGATACACTAAAAAAAAATAATATATGCATAATTGGTATCCCAGAGGAGGAAGAGAGAGGGAAAGGTGCTGAAGGGGTACTTGAACAAATTATAGCTGAGAACTTCCCTGAACTGGGGAAGGAAAAAGGCATTGAAATCCAAGAGGCACAGAGAACTCCCTTCAGACGTAACTTGAATCGATCTTCTGCACGACATATCATAGTGAAACTGGCAAAATACAAGGATAAAGAGAAAATTCTGAAAGCAGCAAGGGATAAACGTGCCCTCACATATAAAGGGAGACCTATAAGACTCGTGACTGATCTCTCCTTTGAAACTTGGCAGGCCAGAAAGGCTTGGCACGATATCTACAGTGTGCTAAACAGAAAAAATATGCAGCCGAGAATCCTTTATCCAGCAAGTCTGTCATTTAGAATAGAAGGAGAGATAAAGGTCTTCCCAAACAAACAAAAACTGAAGGAATTTGTCACCACTAAACCAGCCCTACAAGAGATCCTAAGGGGGATCCTGTGAGACAAAGTACCAGAGACATCACTACAAGCATAAAACATACAGACATCACAATGACTCTAAACCCATATCTTTCTATAATAATACTGAATGTAAATGGATTAAATGCGCCAACCAAAAGACATAGGGTATCAGAATGGATAAAAAAACAAGACCCATCTATTTGCTGTCTACAAGAGACTCATTTGAGATCTGAGGACACCTTTAGATTGAGAGTGAGGGGATGGAGAACTATCTATCATGCTCCTGGAAGCCAAAAGAAAGCTGGAGTAGCCATACTTATATCAGACAAACTAGACTTTAAATTAAAGGCTGTAACAAGAGATGAAGAAGGGCATTATATAATAATCACAGGGTCTATCCAACAGGAAGAGCTAACTATTATAAATGTCTATGCACCAAATACCCGAGCCCCCAGATATATAAAACAATTACTCATAAACATAAGCAACCTTATTGATAAGAATGTGGTCATTGCAGGGGACTTTAACACCCCACTTACAGAAATGGAAAAAGTCTGGAAACCTCCAAAAGCATGGAGGTTAAAGAACACCCTACTAACGAATGAGTGGGTCAACCAGGCAATTAGAGAAGAAATTAAAATATATATGGAAACAAACGAAAATGAAAATACAACAATCCAAACGCTTTGGGATGCAGCGAAGGCAGTCCTGAGAGGAAAATACATTGCAATCCAGGCCTATCTCAAGAAACAAGAAAAATCCCAAATACAAAATCTAACAGCACACCTAAAGGAAATAGAAGCAGAACAGCAAAGGCAGCCTAAACCCAGCAGAAGAAGAGAAATAATAAAGATCAGAGCAGAAATAAACAATATAGAATCTAAAAAAACTGTAGAGCAGATCAACGAAACCAAGAGTTGGTTTTTTGAAAAAATAAACAAAATTGACAAACCTCTAGCCAGGCTTCTCAAAAAGAAAAGGGAGATGACCCAAATAGATAAAATCATGAATGAAAATGGAATGATTACAACCAATCCCTCAGAGATACAAACAATTATCAGGGAATACTATGAAAAATTATATGGCAGCAAATTGGACAACCTGGAAGAAATGGACAAATTTCTAAACACCTACACTCTTCCAAAACTCAATCAGGAGGAAATAGAAAGCTTGAACAGACCCATAACCAGCGAAGAAATTGAATCGGTTATCAAAAATCTCCCAACAAATAAGAGTCCAGGACCAGATGGCTTCCCAGGGGAGTTCTACCAGACATTTAAAGCAGAGATAATACCTATCCTTCTCAAGCTATTCCAAGAAATAGAAAGGGAAGGAAAACTTCCAGACTCCTTCTATGAAGCCAGGATTACTTTGATTCCTAAACCAGACAGAGACCCAGTAAAAAAAGAGAACTACAGGCCAATATCCCTGATGAATATTGATGCAAAAATTCTTAATAAGATACTAGCAAATCGAATTCAACAGCATATAAAAAGAATTAGTCACCATGATCAAGTGGGATTCATTCCTGGGATGCAGGGCTGGTTCAACATTCGCAAATCGATCAACGTGATACATCACATTAACAAAAAAAAAGAGAAGAACCATATGATCCTGTCAATCGATGCAGAAAAGGCCTTTGACAAAATCCAGCACCCTTTCTTAATAAAAACCCTTGAGAAAGTCGGGATAGAAGGAACATACTTAAAGATCATAAAGGCCATTTATGAAAAGCCCACAGCTAACATCATCCTCAACGGGGAAAAACTGAGAGCTTTTTCCCTGAGATCAGGAACACGACAGGGATGCCCACTGTCACCGCTGTTGTTTAATATAGTGCTGGAAGTTCTAGCATCAGCAATCAGATAACAAAAGGAAATCAAAGGCATCAAAATTGGCAAAGATGAAGTCAAGCTTTCGCTTTTTGCAGATGACATGATATTATACATGGAAAATCCGATAGACTCCACCAAAAGTCTGCTAGAACTGATCCATGAATTCAGCAAAGTTGCAGGATACAAAATCAATGTGCAGAAATCAGTTGCATTCTTATACACTAACAATGAAGCAACAGAAAGACAAATGAAGAAACTGATCCCATTCACAATTGCACCAAGAAGCATAAAATACCTAGGAATAAATCTAACCAAAGATGTAAAAGATCTGTATGCTGAAAACTATAGAAAGCTTATGCAGGTAATTGAAGAAGATATAAAGAAATGGAAAGACATTCCCTGCTCATGGATTGGAAGAATAAATATTGTCAAAATGTCAATACTACCCAAAGCTATCTACACATTCAATGCAATCCCAATCAAAATTGCACCAGCATTCTTCTCGAAACTAGAACAAGCAATCCTAAAATTCATATGGAACCACAAAAGGCCCCGAATAGCCAAAGTAATTTTGAAGAAGAAGACCAAAGCGGGAGGCATCACAATCCCAGACTTTAGCCTCTACTACAAAGCTGTCATCATCAAGACAGCATGGTATTGGCATAAAAACAGACACATAGACCAATGGAATAGAATAGAAACCCCAGAACTAGACCCACAAACGTATGGCCAACTCATCTTTGACAAAGCAGGAAAGAACATCCAATGGAAAAAAGACAGTCTCTTTAACAAATGGTGCTGGGAGAACTGGACAGCAACATGCAGAAGGTTGAAACTAGACCACTTTCTCACACCATTCACAAAAATAAACTCAAAATGGATAAAGGACCTGAATGTGAGACAGGAAACCATCAAAACCTTAGAGGAGAAAGCAGGAAAAGACCTCTCTGACCTCAGCCATAGCAATCTCTTACTCGGCACATCCCCAAAGGCAAGGGAATTAAAAGCAAAAGTGAATTACTGGGACCTTATGAAGATAAAAAGCTTTTGCACAGCAAAGGAAACAACCAACAAAACTAAAAGGCAACCAACGGAATGGGAAAAGATATTTGCAAATGACACATCGGACAAAGGGCTAGTATCCAAAATCTATAAAGAGCTCATCAAACTCCACACCCGAAAAACAAATAACCCAGTGAAGAAATGGGCAGAAAACATGAATAGACACTTCTCTAAAGAAGACATCCGGATGGCCAACAGGCACATGAAAAGATGTTCAACGTCGCTCCTTATCAGGGAAATACAAATCAAAACCACACTCAGATACCACCTCACGCCAGTCAGAGTGGCCAAAATGAAGAAATCAGGAGACTATAGATGCTGGAGAGGATGTGGAGAAACAGGAACCCTCTTGCACTGTTGGTGGGAATGCAAATTGGTGCAGCCGCTCTGGAAAGCAGTGTGGAGGTTCCTCAGAAAATTAAACGTAGACCTACCTTATGACCCAGCAATAGCACTGCTAGGAATGTATCCAAGGGATACAGGAGTACTGATGCATAGGGGCACCTGTACCCCAATGTTTATAGCGGCACTCTCAACAATAGCCAAATTATGGAAAGAGCCTAAATGTCCATCAACTGATGAATGGATAAAGAAAGTGTGGTTTATATACACAATGGAATACTACGTGGCAATGAGAAAAAATGAAATATGGCCTTTTGTAGCAACATGGATGGAACTGGAGAGTGTGATGCTAAGTGAAATAAGCCATACAGAGAAAGACAGATACCATATGGTTTCACTCTTATGTGGATCCTGAGAAACATAACAGAAACCCATGGGGGAGGGGAAGGGAAAAAAAAAAAAAAAAAAAAAGAGGTTAGAGTGGGAGAGAGCCAAAGCATAAGAGACTGTTAAAAACTGCGAGCAAACTGAGGGTTGATGGGGGGTGGGAGGGAGGGCAGGGTGGGAGGGAGGGCAGGGTGGGTGATGGGTATTGAGGAGGGAACCTTTTGGGATGAGCACTGGGTGTTGTATGGAAACCAATTTGACAGTAAATTTCATATATTAAAAAATAAAAAAAAATTAAAAAAATAAGTTTTTGTTTCTTTTTTAAGTAAGTTTTCATTTGAATTCTAGTTAGTTAGCATACAGGGTAGTATTAGTTTCAGGTGTACAATTTAGTGATGTAACACTTACATACAACACCCGGTGCTCATCACAAGTGCCCTCCTTAATGGCCATCACCTATTTAAACCACCCCCCCACCTTCCCTCTGGTAGCCATCAGGTTTTTTTCTCTATATTTAAGAGTCTGTTTTATGGTTTGCCTCTCTTTTTCTCCTATGATCACTTGCTTTCTTTCTTAAATTCCACATATGAGTGAAATCATATGATACTTGTCTTTCTCTGACTAACTTATTTCACTTAGCCTAATACACTCTAGCTCCATCCGTGTCATTGCAAATGGTGAGATTTCATTCTTTTTGATGGCTGAGTATATATACACCACTTCTTTATCCTTTTTTCAGTTGATGGACATTTGGGCTCTTTCCATAATTTGGCTATTGTAGATAATGCAGTTATAAACATCAAAAATCTCCCACCCCAGTGGGTCCTGAAGGTGTAACTGTAGAGACAGCTTTTAGGCAACAGGCTTGAGCAATGGAAACTTGATCAAGGCAAAAGGTCCCTCAGTGACCACCAAGCCGAATGCAAATAGGCTGATTAAGTGACCTACCTGGAAATAGCCATATGACCTAACTAACCAATGGGCTACTTACAACCAGACATAGTTACAAAAATAGGGAAAATTCCATACCTTCCCATACTCCCTCACTGCCCCCTACAACTGTGGCCCTTACCACTGCCTCCTAGCAGACAATCTCAGCCTTGCTATCCTGCCCACCTTCTCCCACATGGTGTATTTAATAAACCTCTATCTCCTTTGTTCTGCTTCCAGTGAATTCTTTCACTGCCCTCATTGCTGGCTCCCACCTGATTGGGTAGCTCCACATTTGGGGGCCCCCATCTGATCAGGAGAGATACCACAGTAACTGCCACCCCAATTTTCAAAACTCAGAACCTAAATGAAAATAGATCCTCTACCTAACTGAGCACCTTGAAATGTTCTTGACTCTGATATTCTCTATTCTCTATTTAGAACTGGTAGTTTCTTCCTTAATGTGTCCAAGACTAACTATTGATGCTTTAGACCATTTCTTAAGGCATGTCATAATCTAGTATCACATTCTACAGCCAATTACCTTTAGACTCACCTCAACATTCTCTTCAGCATCCCCTTTGTACTAGAAGTCATTCCTCTCAACCAAATGCCTTCTCTCAACCTCTCCCAATGGATATTCAATGTCTCATTCTTCGAAAGTCATTCCATCATTCAAACTTAAGCACACATCTTTCCCTTACCAGTTTTCTGCAGCTATATTAATGGTTGCTTCTTCTTCATTTGTATATATTGCATTCAGGAATCGATTTGATCTCATTAATATATATTTACTTGTGCTTTTGTTTAATATTTTCATAAATATTTATTCAAATGTCTAAAAAGAGATTTTATTTACTGTGACATATAAGACCCAATAAGAAAAAATGCCCATAGATAAATCTCTCCAAATCCATATATGTTTTTTAAAAATGGGGAGTGCCGTGGGGCTCTGTGCTGACAGCTCAGAACCTACTTGGGATTCTCTCTCTCCCTCTCTCTCTGCCCCTCCCCTGCTCATGCTCTCTCTTTCTCTCTCTAAATAAATATACCTTTAAAAAAATGTTTTAGGGGCACCTGGGTGGCTCAGTCGATTAAAGGTCCAACTTCAGCCCAGGTCTCATGATGTCCTGTTGGTGGGTTGGAGCCCTCCTCCCGCTCTGTGCTGATATCTCAGAGCCTGGAGCCTCCTTTGGATTCTGTATCTTCCTCTCTTTCTATGACTCCCCCACTCGTGCTCTGTCACTTTCTCTCAAAAAATAAATAAACATTAAAAAAAAGTGCTTTAAAAATATGGGGAGGGAGTGTGTGAAAATGAGTTAGGACTATAGCTTTCTTTTGATTTATGTTTGCATACTATATATTTTTCCATTCTTTCACTTTGAGTTTGCTAGTGTCTTTAGGTTTGAAGTGAATTTCTTATAGACAGCATATTGAGAGTCTTGTTTTCTATTCATTCAGCCACTTTGTCTTTTCATTATAGAATCCAGCCCATTTTCTTGTGTGTGTGTGTGTGTGTGTGTGTTTTAGTGTAATGTTTAGATTCTTTCCTCATTTTCTTTTGTGTATTTACTATCAATTTTTTTCTCTGTAGCTACCATGAGTTTTTTTCTGAAAGATTGCCACCATCCTAGCTTACATTTTTTTCCACTGCATTTGTGTAATATTTTGATGACTACATAAAGAGTTTGCACGGCTGTAATGTCTCTCTGAGCTTACCCTTAACATTTAGATAAACTTAAGGTTTTTTCCCGCCCAATTTTAGTACTTCATAAATAATCAAATAAAATTGTGGGAAATTTACTTAAATCTAGGCATAGTTAACATCAGGCTCTGTCAGATATTTTACAATTTTGTGGCTATCAGGCTGATTACAACAAGATATATTTGCTGATCTTCTTTGGGCTAATAATCTAGATAATTAGTCAGCTAGTGGTATGTAAATATTAATACTATTCATATAATTCTTTAGGAAAAAACTCTATAGGAGGAAAATGGTGAATTTTGAAAGGAACAGGGGAAACATGTTATAATAATAATATTATTATTATTTTGTAATTGATAATATAGGCTTTCAAATGACAACAGAAGATATTTCTGGAAATACTGGTTTCAGAGTCTATGAAATAGAGCTTTTGTAATGAAAATAGTTGATGTAGTTTAGGGAAAACCTTCATAGAAAAGTATTTATTATTTATTAAATGTAATAACTGTTATGCCTTTCACTCATGTATTCTAATTTACTAATCAGGGACTTTCAAATTCATGTTTGTCAATATCTACTAGAAAATATATAAATTTGAAGAAAAAGGTTTATCTATTATAAAGTTTTAAAAACTAAATGCTTTGATTAGTCATTGATTATTCCTATATAAAAAAGGCAGCTTAATGTTTTAAACATGAAAGTGTAATTTATTAAGGTTTATTTTTATTTTTCAAAATAATTTTTATTTCTGTTTTATTTATATATCCATCTATTGTTTATATATTTTGTATTTATAGATAACATTGATTAATAGATTTGAAAGGGAAAACTTACAAGATTACAAGCTTTTAAATAAAATCCAAAGTTTTTTTAATGTCATTTAATTTTGATAAAGAGAGTGCATGCAGGGGCAGGGCAGAGAGAGATTGAGAGAAAGCATCCCATGCAGGCTCTGCACTGTCAGCACAGAGCCTGACTCGGGGCTCGAGATCATGAACTGTGAGATCATGATCTGAGCTAAAATCGAGTTGGATGCTTAACCGGCTGAGCCACCCAGGCATCCCAACAAAGTCCAAATTTTTAAAAGGGTATGTTTGCATTATGCATCAATGTCATTGAGATAATAGCTGATATGTATGTACTTTTACTCATTTTTAAATTACTTTTCAATCTTATGTTATCATAGGTCATTGGGATTTCCCTTTCTCCAGAGTGAGACTCACAAGTAGGTTAAATCACAAGACGTTGAATCATAACCATTCATATAACTGTTACATGTACTGAATTTTGATGTTCCAATTTATATGTTGAAACCCTAATCCCAGATGTGATGGTACTTGGAGATAAGCCCTTGGGAGGTAATTAGGTTTAGATGAGTTCTTGAGGGTGGGATTCTCAGGATAGGATTAGTGCTTTTAAGAGAAGAGATGTGAGAGAGCTGTTTTTGATCTGTCTCTGTGAACACTCAGTGAGAAGGTGGTCTTCTGCAAGCCAGGAAGAAAGCTCTGACCATGTTGAACATGTTGGCACCTTGATCCTAGACTTCCTAGTTTCTAGAATTGCCAGCAATTGGTTTCTCTTATTTCAGTTACCCAGTCTTTGGTATTTTGCTCTAACAACCTGAGGGAAGACAGATTTTGGTACTGAGAAGTAGGAGTGCTAAAAAAAAAATACCTCAAAATGTGGAAGCAGCTTTGGTACCAGGAAATGATTAGAGTCTGGAAGAATTTTGAGAACCATGCTAGAAGTGTGGACATTAAGAGAGAGCCTGAGGAGAACTCAACATACATGCATTTATCAATCAATAAAAAGCATTAAAGAGAAAGTTTCCATCTTCCTCAATAATACATAAATAATAATGTATAGTATGTTGGTTAGAAATATAGTTGTAAATGTTAAAAGCCACTCTGGTGAGGTCTTACATGGAAATGGGAAACGTTATTGAAAACTGTTGGAAAGGCAATTTTGTTATAAAATGGTAAAGATCTCTATGGAATTGTGTATGTATTTTGGTGTTTACTGGAAGGTAAAACTTGGGTGATGAAATTAGATATTTATCCTACAGAGTTATAAGCATTTCTAAGCACCGAAGGAGTGACTTGGTTTCTCCTGACTACTTAAGTAAAATAAGAGAAGAGGGACTATTAAGGGAAGAAGAGATTGTTAAGCAAAAAGAAACCATTATTTAAATGTTTCAAAAATTCTCAGGGCACCTGCGTGGTTCAGTGTATTAAATGTTTGACTCTTGATTTTGGCTCAGATCATGATCACATGGTCGTGGGATTGAGCCCCCAAGTTGGGCTCTGCACTGAGTATGGAGCCTGCTTAGGATTCTCTCTCTCCCTCTCTCTGTTCCCCTCAAAATAAATAAACATTTGAAAAAAAAATAAATATTTAAAAAAATTCTCAGCCTGTACATATTGCAAAAACATGAGGTAGCATTTTCAGGAAACACTTGGAATGTGGCTGGAATATCACTTGATAAGGAGATTATGAGGTCATATAAGAAGTAACATTGCCACTTGAACTGAACAGGATTAAGAGAAAAAAAGCACTTGATCTTAGCCAAAATGCCGAGAAGTGATTAAGAGAAAAAATGCATGAAGTCTGCAAGATTTCTAGATTCTGCAGGACTAAACTGTGGAACTATTTGGTGTGAACATTTTCTTTCTTGCTCTTTCTTTCTTTCTTTTTTTCTTCCTTCCTTCCTCCTCCCTCCCTCTCTCTTTCTTTTTTTTTTTTTCTTCTTTATTTATTTTTTAACATATGCTTTATTCTCAACTTGCTGATGTCTACCTCTGGCTGTTCCTCACATGACATTTTATTTATGCATGTACATTCATGGTTTTTCTGTATGTCTTATTTATTTTCTTTTTATACATACAATCACATGGTATTAGCACTCACACTAAGGGCCTCATTTTAACTTAGTTAACTCCTTAAATTTTTTTTTAAAAATTGTAGTTGCAGTATAGTTAACAGTGTTAAGTTAGTTTCAGGTGTACAATATAGCAATTTAACACTCCCATATATTACTTGGTGCTCATCAAGATAAGTGTACTTTTTTTTAACTTAATTTTTTTTTTTAATTTACATCCAAATTAGTTAGCATATAGTGCAACAATGATTTCAGGGGTAGATTCCTTAGTGCTCCTTACCCATTTAGCCCATCCCCCCTCCCAAAACCCCTCCAGTAACCCTCTGTTTGCTCTCCATATTTATGAGTCTCTTCTGTTTTGTCCCCTTCCCTGTTTTTATATTATTTTTGTTTCTCTTCCCTTATGTTCATCTGTTTTGTCTCTTAAAGTCCTCTTATGAGTGAAGTCATATGATTTTTGTCTTTCTCTGACTAATTTCACTTAGCATTAATACGTTCCAGTTCCATCCACGTAGTTGCAAATGGCAAGATTTCATTCTTTTTGATTGCCAAGTAATACTACATTGTATACATATACCACATCTTCTTTATCCATTCATCCATCGATGGACATTTGGGGTCCTTCCATACTTTGGCTATTCTTGATAGTACGGCTCTAAATATTGGGGTGCATGTGTCCCTTCGAAACAGCACATCTGTATCCCTTGGATAAATACCTAGTAGTGCAATTGCTGGGTCATAGGGTAGTTGTATTTTCAGTTTTGAGGAACCTCCATACTGTTTTCCAGAGTGGCTGCACCAGCTTGCATTCTCACCAACAATGCAAAAGAGATCCTCAAGATAAGTATACTCTTAATTCCCTTCTATTTCACCCATCTACCTACCCACCTCCCCTCTGGAGTCTGAGAAAGACAAAAACCATATGGTTTCACTCATATGCAGAATTTAAGAAGCAAAACAAATGAACAAAGGGACAAACCAAAATACAGACTCTTAATTAAGTTTTTAAAAGCCAAATGTTTAAATATAATCACCTTCAAAGGTACTGAGGGTTAGGACTTCAACATGTGAATTTTAAGACATATTTCAGTTTATAACAAGTTCCTTTAATTTTTAAAAACATAGTTTATGGAAAAAATATTATATGGGACAATACTAGTATTTAATCAACAAATAACATATTACATCCCACTTCCATCAGATGGTCTGCTAATTTAGTTACAAAAAGTAGTTGAAAGGGAAGAATAAATAAGGCCAAATCATGTTTTAATTTTTATTATTTTTCTCTAAACAATTTTTTTCATTTTGTTTCTGCTATTGAAAACATCATACTTAACAAAATTATTATACAGTTTTAAAAGTATATTTGAAACAGTGATATAAGTACAATGTACCCCCTTATTACCTAAATTATCAAGATTCTGTTATATGTAATTTACATATACTTTTCTTTGCTCTAAAGCATTTAAACAAATTCCACACATCAGTTTACAAGTGAACTCTGAAAAAAGTGTACATTCGTATACAACAGTAAAACTAGTATTATTTCAAACAAAATTATCAAGTGGTTCGTTGATTTGAACTAATACTGAATCAATAATCAAATTTTTCTGAGGTCATAAAAATATACCATTTGTTTATGTGCATCAGGACCCATGGTGGTCCATATATTATATTTACATTAGGTTGTATCCCTTAAGTTTCTTGTATTTTAATTCTGTCTCCCCTCCCTACTTTTGGTGTTATTGCTGTCAATGCCATTGATTTATTGAAGAAACCAACACAGTTGTCCTATAGAATATATCATGTCCTGGGGCACCTGAGTGGTTATTCAGTTGAACATCTGACTCTTGATTTCAGCTCAGGTCATGATGCCAGAGTGGTGGGATCAAACCCTGCATAGAGCCCCACATTGGGCTCTGTGCTGAGTGTGGAGCCTGCTCAGGATTCTCTCTGTCCCTCTGCCCCACTCACTTTCTGTCTTTCTCTAAAAGAAAGAAAGAGAAAGAAAGAAAGAAAGAAAGAAAGGAAAAAGGAAGGAAGGAAGGAAGAAGGAAGGAAGGAAGGAAGGAAGGAAGGAAGGAAGGAAGGAAGGAAGGAAGAAGGGAAGAAAGAAAAGAAAGAAAGAAAAAATATATATATCTCACATCCTGCATGTGCTGTTAATTTTTTCAGGTGCATTTAAAATTTTTCCTGTTCATCTGTTTTTTCCATGTAAATTGAAATTGACTCTCATTCATTGTTAATTCTAATTTTGCCAGATGGAGTGAAGGCATAACCCTTTCCATGAGGCCCGTTAGAATTCTGACATGAAGTTTTAAAAATAGTAAACAGTTACAGTTAGGGTTTCTTCCTTAGGAATCATCTCTGTCACCAACATCTGTAGTTGCAGCCCTGGTCCTGTGAGCACCACCTCAAGAAGGAGGAAATTTTAAAAGTTGAGGTGACGTAGGGGAGAAAGAAAAAAAACAGTTGTTATAATACGTGTGTCCTCTCCAACTTGGCGTGAACTGCCTAGTCATATAGCTCCTGGTGCTCTTCCAAAGTCAGTCCTAGGGGAAAAGAGTCTCCCTGCTTGTGAATTTCTCCTTTTTGCATTTCCCAGGTATGTACCTTCCATGAGACTGTATAGACCATTGCCATTTTATTTTGTACCTCTTCTAGGCATTGTCATTCCTATGAGAGCATTTCTCTGACATCACCCAAAACATTATAGGTATTTCAGGTTTCAAGATCATTTATGTACTTCAGTCATAAGGGCATCTTCAATTAATGTCTGATAGCAAGGTAATAAATGTCCATCAAATGGAAATTCTTTAGTCCAGAGTTCCAGCGATTGATCATTGTTGGGAGACACTAACAAGCTTTTGCCGTAATCCCCATTCTTAGCTCCACAAAGGGCTATCACAGAGAATTTGTTCCTACCAGCATGCCAGCTTTTATTCTGTTTGGGCTCAGGCAATTATACTGGTTCCCATTTAGCATGTCCAATTAATATTGCTTGAAGGGCAGAATTCATGCCTTCTGTTTTATAATACTAGGTAAGGGAATCATTCCGCAGTCACATGCAATGTCTATCCCCATAATACAATTAGGTTAAAAAAAAAAAAAAAAGACACAATTACTTCACATAAAGCCTGTTCACATGGCCAATTATCTTACAAACCTTACCTTAATTCCATCAATCCTTACATTCCTAACTATAGAATAGAACTTCATCAATAGATTTTGATTTTATAGTAGGAGATAGGGGAAATGCTCCTCAGCCAGACATAGTATTCCATTCCCATAAGAACTTATTTCCATACATTCAGGTAAAAGAAACACTACATGTTTACATAAAACCTACTTAAACATTCCCACTTTTGTAATGCTATCAACCCATATAATTTTTGGTTCTTTTAACCTAATCGTAGCCTGAGTCAAGGCGCATACAATGGATTTTGTACCACAGTGCATGGAGCTCCTATATCAAGGAATCCTGGGAACTTCTCTTCTCCATCCCCTGACCATTTAATCCTCTCACCAGCAAAAGGCTTTAGGTTCCCAGCTAGGGGTGGAGCCAAGAGACCCTGGCTCTTTTGTCAATCTTTATCTGGTCAATCTGTCCTACCACTATCCCAAGCAAGTGCTGGTCAGGTTTCTCATTGTAATCTCTGCCTCTGGCTTTTTAAATTTCTCCAAGCTGGGGTAAAAATAGCAGACTTGTTTGGGGACCCTTAATATTAGGGAACCTGTTAGGGGCCTGTCCAACCTTTGTTAATGCTGTATTAAAACCTTTGCTTTAACCCCATCAATGTCTGCATTACTCATTGCATTATTTTGTTTTTAAATTAATGTTTGTTTATATATTTATTTGGAGAGAGGGAGAGAGAGCATGAGCACGCACGTGCACATACGCATGCAAGCTGGGGAGGAGCAGAACTTTGAGATCATGACCTGAGCCAAAATGAACTTCACCACCCAAGCCACCCAGGAACCCCACTCATGACATCTTTCTTTCTTTCTTTCTTTCTTTCTTTCTTTCTTTCTTTCTTTCTTTCTTTCTTTCTTTCTTCGTTTCTCTCTTTCTTCGTTTCTCTCTTCGTTTCTCTCTTTCTAATGTTTATTTTTGAGAGAGAGAGAGAGAGAGAGAGCAGGGGAGGGGCAGAGAGAGAAGGAGACACAGAATCGGAAGCAGGCTCCAGGCTCTGAGCTGTCAGCACAGACCGATGTGGGCCTGGAACTCACCAACTGGGAGATGATGATCTGAGCGGAAGTGGGCCGCTTAAGGACTGAGCCACCCAGGTACCCCTCATCGCGTTTCTTAATAACTATCTAAAGGTTTCCATCCTTCTGGGGTAAGACTCCTGACTATTCCTTTTCTGTTTCCCCTTTGCTACATTCTTACCAGTATTTGCTTTATTCACTTTCGTTAGTAATAGCTGTTTTATTCCACATTGTTAAAAATAATCCCTTGACTTTCTTCTCTCCTTTCTCTTTTCTCCTGTTAATCAACCTAATGATTTTGTTGGTATCTGAAGATCCAGGAGAAGAAGCTCAGAGAGAAACTTTCATAAAGGTTTCTGAACTGCCTTTCAGTTGTGCTGTAAAGTTTCATGGGGTCTCTCTTAACCACAGCATTTATCGTGGCCTGTGTAATGGGCATATTTGGTGGGTGATTATCCCAATTATCACAGAGCGTGGTACACCTGGCTTGCTACATATGAACCATATCAGCTGCTTCATCTGGAGTGTTCCACTTGGCATTTATAGGGGTAGACAGTTTCCCCTCTAAGGGTAAACAGACCTTATGGTGGCTTTTGTCCAGCCTATCAAGCTGGCTGTTTCCTTGGGAATAACCTGCTCTATACCTAGATCATGTAAAGTCATCTATGATTGTTCCATAATGAGCTGTGGATCTTGTATCAACCCAAGCATACTCTTCCATCCTGTCGCATTCAACACCGGAGAAAATCCCCCTGAATTACTCTTAAAATCCATTTTGGTAAATGTTCTGATTGCAATACACAAAATGAAACAACTCCTTCACACCATATCCCTGATTTTAATAGTTGGTTTTGCTCCCACCTGACGTGGACCATTTTCCTGATAATCAGAGGTCTTACGGATACATTCCATTGACCCTAATAATTTTTTTTCCCACAGAAGCCAGCTTTAAGGTTAGTGGCTGAAGCTTATATTAAAATCTGAATATGGTCTAGCATCCATATTTGAGCCAACACTCTCTTTTAATTTCATTTTAGCTATTATGGATACCAGTAACCAAGGGATTAAATTTTTCTCCTTTTTCTTGTTATTTTGCATTTCCTTAGGCATCTGGTGAACCAACTCCCCAGGAGTCTGATCCATCTCTAAGTTCGATTAGTAACTTTTACCTTTATGGTAATCCGTTATGGATTGCTGCACAGCTGGTGCTGTATACCCGGGGGGAGGGGGGGACCACGTGGCCACCCAGGAATTAAAGATTCCTCATTTCTTGTCCTTTTATCTTTCTCTTCCCAAACCTCATATTTCTGTTAGCTAGGGCCATGCTAATAAACACTACCTCTCTGATATCAAATGTAAAGGAAACAAAACAGAACAAAACACTCCCCTACCATCAATACTCTATTCACAGAATAGTCTATTTCACTTCTTCTGATCACCAAATATGTGGGCTTAATTCTCACACCAAGCAACTCTGCAACGCCAACTGAGTGTTCTCCAATTTAACTTAACTCTGATGCTGTCTACCCAGAGATAGTATCAGATCCCACAGATTATGTGCTCAGTTCCACAAGACATCCCCCTCCCTACCCTCCTCATAGTCAACACCAATCTCAAGTTCTGGTTATCATGTGTGTTTTGGACCAATGGACTATAAATCAGAAATTTCCATGGACACCCCCTTGTACTTGATTTATGTGCTAAAGAAACTCACAGAACTCAGGAGAACATTTTACTTACTAGGTCATGAGTTTATTATAAAGGATATAACTCAGGAATTGTCAGATTGAAGAGCTGTGTAAGGCAAAGTATGTGGAGAATTGCATGGAGCTTCCATGTCCCTTCTGGCCATGCCACTTTTCCACCTCCATCTGACCAATAACCTGGAAGCTGAGTGGTATCATTTTTATTGTATGATGTTTTGATGGGTACAAGAGAAAAATGATAAGAACTTTACATTTCAAGAAGAAAAATTCACCAAGAAAGAGAATAGGTACAGATTATAAGATAATGGAATGAGTTCCTAGAAAGATGAATGGAATAAGAAGAGTGTGGTGGGTAGAATAATTGCCTTCCCAAAATATTTGTGTCCTAATCTCTGAAGCCTGAAAATATGCTAATCTACTTAGGAAAGGAAAAGTAAGGTTGCATATGCAATCAAAATTGGTAATCAAATGATCTCAAAATAGATTATCTTGCAAAGCTACAAAACTTTCCATAATATATTTCCATTGCACTATACTTATCCCATCCTTCTTATGTTTGGCATCATATAAATCCCACTCTTCCCTATCACAAAAATGTCCTCATGTATTTATCCTTCTGGAAATCTATGATAATTTAAGTATACTTATCAGGGAGCATGATTTCTAGATCTGACAGTGTATATATATGTGATTTTACAAAGTACAGCACCATTGTTTCACCAAAATCAGAAAAGAAAGGATTATCAGCCTATATTATTCAGAATATTCTAGATATATATGCTGTCTCTACATACGATCTTCCTAGCCCTGGAAAGAAAACTACATATTCCCCCCAAAACATCCCATCCATGAATTAAAAGTATAACTTCAAAAAAAAAGGGAAGTCTGTATCCTTTTATGTAACCATATTAACAAAAAAAAAAACCTGATTATTGAAAATATTCTAATTATTAACTATCTGGTAAGATCATATTATCATTGCAATTAACAATCAGTAGGACTTACTGTGGTGTGTGGAATACAAAAGATTTGGCATCTAGGGACATTTTGTCCGTTGGTTTGAGTTATTTTGAAAATGATACTTATAAGCCTTAACTGATGAAGAACTGATGAAGAATTTGGTATAGAAAGATTTTTTTGACCACTACATTAAGAATTATTAGTTCCCCAGCTGCTTTCTCCAATAGTTGTACCCAGAATATTTTTAACACATAACTTCTCCTTAAGATTTAGATTATTGCTCTTCACATACATTTGAACTTCCTTATCTCTTTCCCTTATTTCATTTTAGTTTATTAATTTAGGCTTCTCCAATCTTTCAGATTAGTCACAGTAATGTTTTCTTCTGTAGCTTAAATTAGGGTAAATGTAAAATTGCATAATTACCCCATCCCTTATTGGAAATCTAGAATATATTTGACTCTAAAATCTCTGGGCAAAAAACTATATTGATATCTAGAAATGAATCTAAAATGTAGTTCAGTTAGGCATCATTTAGATCACAATAACTCATGAACTGTAAAACTGATATTTGAGCTCTTAAATATGACTTCTAAGGGTTTTATAAATTTCCAATAATTATGTAATTAAAAGCTTTCTCAGGTTTAACCTACTAATCTATTTCTCAGGTTTTACTATTAAAAGAGCAAAAAAGATAAAATGGTTCAATTTGATCTTAATGAAAATAATAAACATAAAATATTCCATTATAATTTATAATTTATAATACTTGTTTCTATGGTTATCGTGAGTCTTTTGTAATAGCAGAGACAATTTTGTAAGGATATAGTTTCTACATAAGCGTTAGTCCCTTTAATTAAAATTCAACTACACATTTTTTGATTTATGGATTCACAAGGATTTAATACTGGTGAAATCCCAAACCTTATGGCTTTTATTATGTTGATTTATGCTCATTCACACCCAGTTTATTGACAGCTTTTATTACGAATCATTCTTGAATTTTCTTAAATTATTTTTCTGCATCATGAGAGGATTGTGTCACTTTTCTCTTTCATTTTATGAATGTGATGTTACACATATATTGATTTGCATTTGTTGAACCATACTTGCACCCCAGGGATGAACACACTGTGATCATGGTGTATATTTTCAATGTGATGTTTAATTCAATTTGCTAGTATCTTTTTGAAACTTTTTGCAACTATGTACTTCAGGGATATTGGCCTAGAGTTTTCTTTTCTTGTAGTGTCCCACCAGACCTTGATATCAAGTTTGGCCTAGTAAAACAGTTTGGGGACTATTCCCTGGTTTTCAACTTTTCTAATAGTTTGAGAAGGATTAGTATTAATTCTACACATGTTTGCTAGAATTCACCAGTGAAAACATCTGGCCCTGGGATATTATTTGGTTGGAAGGTTTTTGATTATTGCTTTAGTAATTAGGTATTATCCTTATTTAATGGTCTGCTCAGATTTTCTATTTCTTCATAATTCAGTGTTGGTAGATTGTATGTTTCTACAAATATATCTATTTCTTCTAGGTTATATAATTGTGGGTGTAGAGTTATTCATGGTGATTTTTAAAGATCCTTAGTATTTCTGTGGTATCAGTGATATTGTCTCTTCTTTTATTTCTGATTTTATTTACTTGAATCTTCTCTCCTTATCTTTTTAATGGAAACCTCTTTATCATTATATAATAATTTTTTTGTCTGTTTTTATCAATTTTAACTTAAGGTCCATTTCTTCTGATATAAGCATAACCATCCCTGCTTTCTTTTGGTTACCATTGCTTGAAATATATTTTTCCATTCCTCCACTCTGTGCATGTGTGTCCTTAAAGCTAAAGAAGGTCTTTTGTATGCAGCATACCATTGAATCTTTTTTTTAAAAATAACTTCATCTATTCTATTTCTTAATTAGGAACTTAATCCATTTATACTAAAGCAATTATTGATAAGTAAAGATTTACTGTTGCCATTTTATTGTCTTCTGTTTTGTAGATCCTTTGTTTCTTGCCTTCTTTCTTGCTCTCTTCCTTTGTGATTTGATAACATTTTCTAGTGGTATGATTTTACTCCTTTATCATAATCTTTTTGTGTATCTGCAGGTGTTTCCTTTGTGGTTACCATGAGGCTTACATAAAATATACTTGTAACATTCTAATTTAGACCAGATCAGGCATGTTCAGGGTGGTATGGCTGTAGACTATAACATTCTATTTTAAGCATATAATAACTTTAATAGCATACAGAAACTTTATACTTTCATGTCTGCACTACCCCTTCATATGTTAGGTTATTGATGCTACATTTTACATTTTATTTATATTATAGATTGAGCAACAAAGTATTGTTGTTATGTTTACTTTTAATATTAACAATTTTTAGATCAAAGAGTCAACACCGTGGAGAAGTAGGGGGACTTGAAGTTCCCTCATTCTTCAAACACAGTAGTACTGAGACCAGAAGACAGAATTCCAGGAATCTGGGTTACAGAGTAACAGAAACATCTCCAGGGACCCACAGGAATAACTTGACAGGCCACAGACATTTTTAATCTATTCTTTTTACACCTTTTCTGTATCTCCTTTTTTTTCCCCTCTCTTTCTCTCTGGATTAAACTATATAGTTTCTCTGATTCTCTGCCTGGTCAAATTTTTTTTTCTCTTCCTTTCCCTTGCCCCTATCATTTCTCTCTTTGTATGAGATAAGACTTCTTCCACCACCACCCCTTTTAAAAATTTTTTCCAGGGTTACTTTGATGAACAAATCAAAGCACACCTGATGGAAGGTCCAAACCACCACTACAAGTAAGGAGATAAAGCAACAACAATAGAGAGCACTCAATGGACTCCAAAAACACCTTTTGAAGGGCCAGGCCCTAAACTGAGTATTACCCCTTTTTACTATAGTAGTACTCACAGGAGCAGGACTGATAACAAAACAATAAAATACATACAGGACAGAAAACTAGCCAAAAATGATGAAACAGAAGAATTCTTCTCAAAAGAAGTTCAAAGAAGAAATGACAGCTAGAGAGTTGCTCAAAATAGATATGAACAATATATCTGATCAAGAATTTAGAATAATAGTCATAAGATTAATAGCTGGGTTTGAAAAAAGCATAGAAGATAGCAGGGAATCTATTGCTGCAGAGATCAAGGAACTAAGAAATAGTCACCATGAATAAGAAATGCTATAAATGAGGCAGAAAATAAACTAGTTGCACTGACAGCAAGGATGGAGGAAACAGAACAGAGGATAAGTGAAATAGATGATAGGATTATGGACAATTATGAAGCCAAGAAAAGGAGAGATAAGAAAATACTAGACCATGAGGGAAGAATTAGAGAACTAAGTGATTCTGTGAGACATAATAATATCTGTATCAAGGAGTTCCAGAAGAAGAAGAGAGAGAGAGAAAGGGGAAGAGGGTTTACTTGAACAAATTATAGCTGAGAACCTCCCTAATCTGGGAAAGGAAGTAGACATCTAAATTCAGAAGGCACAGAGAATTCCCTTAAGATTTAACAAGAATAGGTCTTCACCATGGCATATCTTAGTGAAACTGGCAAAATACAAACATAACAAGAGAATTCTGAAAGCAGCTAGGGAAAAATTAGTCTTTTTTTAAATTTATTTATTTAAAAAAATTTTTTTAATGTTTATTTATTTTTGAGAGAGACAGAGACAGAATGTGAGTGGGTTAGGGGCAGAGAGAGAGGGAGACACAGAAGCAGAAGCAGGCTCCAGGCTCTGAGCTGTCAGCACAGAGCCCGACGTGGGGCTCGAACTCACAAGCTGTGAGATCATGACCTGAGCCAAAGTCGGATGCTCAACCGACTGAGCCACCCAGGCGCCCCGGAAAAATTAGTCTTAACCTACAAGGTTAGATACATAAGGGTAGTGGCAGACCTGTCCACTGAAACTTGTCAGGCCAGAAAGGAGTGGCAGGAAATAATCAATATGCTGAATGGGAAAAATAGACAGCAAGAATCCTTTATCCAGCAAGGTTGTCATTCAGAATAGAAGGAGAGATAGAAGCTTCCCCAGACAAACAAAAACTGAAAGTGTTCATGACCACTAAATCAGCCCTGCAAGAGAGTCTAAGGGGTCTCTGTGAGTGAAATACTGCAAAGACTACAAAGGACTAGAGACATCACCACAAGCATGAAACCTACAGATAACACAAGGACCCTGAATCCATATCTTTCAGTAATAACTCTAAATGTAAATGGACTAAATGCCCTAATCAAAAGGCATAGAGTATCAGAATGGATAAAAAAAAAAAAAAAAAAAAAAAAAAAACAAGATTCATCTATATGCTGTCTACCAGAGACCCATTTTAGACCTAAGGACACCTTCAGATTGAAAGTGAGGGGAGGCAGAGCCATCTATCGTGCTACAGGAAGTCAAAATAAAGCTGGAGTAGCCATACTTATACCAGACAAACTAGATTTTAAACTAAAGGCTGTAACAAGAGATGAAGAAGGGCATTATATCATAATTACAGGGTCTATCCATCAAGATCTAACATTTGTAAATGTTTATTCCCCCAACTTGAGAGCACCCAAGTATGTAAATCAATTAATCACAAACATAAGCAATCTATTGATAACAATATGGTAATTGCAGGGGACTTTAATACTCCATTTACAACAATGGACATATCTAGGTAGAACATCAATAAAGAAACCATGACCTTGAATGATACACTGGACCAGATAGACTTGACAGATACATTCAGAACTTTTCATCCAAAAGCAGCAGAATACACATTCTTCTCGAGTACACATGGAACATTTTTCATGATAGATCACATACTGGGTCACAAAACAGCCCTCAATATATATAACAGAATTGATATCTTACCATGCACACTTTCAGATCACAGTTTCAGAAACTTGAAATCAACGACAAGAAAAAACTTGGAAAGCCTCCAAATGCGTGGAGGTTAAAAGAATGAATGGGCCAACCAGACATTTAAGAAGAAATTTAAAAATATATGGAAGTAAATGAAAATGAAAACACAACAAATCCAGGCCTATCTCAAGAAACAAGAAAAATCCCAAATATTAAATCTAAAAGCACACTTAAAGAAACTAGAAGCAGAACAGCAAAGAAACCACAAAGCCAGGAGAAAAAGAGAGATAATAAAGGTTAGAGCAGAAATAAACATTATATAATTTTTTAAAAAGAGTAGAACAGATCAATGAATCTAAAAATTTGTTTAAAAATAAATAAATAAAATGGATAAACCCTTAGCCAAACTTCTCAAAATGAAAAAAGAGAGAATCCAAGTGGGTGAAATCAAGAGTGAAAGAGGAGAGATCACAATAAACACCACAGAAATACAAACAATTATTAGAGAATACTATGAAAAATTATATGCCAACAAACTGGACAACCTGGAAGAAATGGACAAATTCCTAGACATGCACATACTACCAAAGCTCAAATGGGAAGAATCAGAAAATTTGAACAGACTCATAACCAGTAAATAAACTGAATCAATTATCAAAAATCTCCCAACAAATAAGAGTCCTGGGCCAGATGGCTTCCCAATGGAATTCTACCAGATATTTAAAGCAGAGTTAATACCTATCCTTCTCAATCTGTTCCAAAAAATAGAAATGGAAGGAAAGCTTCTGGACTCACTCTGTGAAGCCAGCATTACCTTGATTCCCAAACCAGACAGAGATCCCATATAAAAGGAGACTCACAGGCCAATATCCTTGATGAACATGGATGCAAAAATTCTCAACAAGATACCAGCAAATTAAATTGAACAGCATATAAAAAGAATTATCCGCCATGATCAAGTGGAATTCACTCCTGGGCTGTAGGACGGGTTCAATATTTGCAAATCAATCAGTGTGATACATCACATAAATAAAATAAAGGATAAGAACCATATAATCCTGTCAATAAATGCAGAAAAAGCATTTGACAAAATATAGCATCTTTTCTTAATAAAAACCCTCAAGAATGTCAGGATAGAAGAAACATACCTTAACACCACAAAAGCCATGTATGAAAAGCCCACAGCTAATATCATCCTCTATGAGGAAAACCTGAGAGCTTTCCCCCTGAGATCAGGAATATGACAGGGATGTCCACTCTCACCACTGTTGTTTAAGATAGTGTTGGAAGTCCTAGCCTTAGCAATCAGAAAACAAAATGAAATAAAGGCATCAAAATTGGCAAAGAAGTCAAACTTCCACTTTGTACAGAGGATATGATACTCTACATGGAAAACCTGAAAGACTCCACCAAAAAGCTGCTAGAACTGATACAAGAATTCAGCAAAGCTGCAGGATACAAAATCAATGTATATAAACATATAAAATATCTATATGCTGAAAACTATAGAAAACTTATAAAAGAAATTGAAGAAGACCCAAATAAATGGAAAAACCTTCCATGCTCATGGATTGGAAGAACAAATATTGTTAAAATGTCAATACTACCCAAAGCAATCTACGCATTCAATGCAAACCCAATCAAAATTGTACCGGCATTCTTCTCAAAGCTAGAACAAACAATCCTAAAATTTGTATAGAGCCACAAAAGACCCTGAACAGCCAAAGTAGTGTTGGAAAAGAAAACCAAAGCAAGAGGCATCACAATCCTAGATGTTAGCCTCTACTACAAAGCTGTAATCATCTAGATAGTATGGTATTGGCACAAAAACAGACACAAAGGCCAATGGAATAGAGTAGAGAACCCAGAATTGGACCCACAAATGTATGACCAACTAATCTTTGACAAAGCAGGAAAGAGTATCCAATGGAGAAAAGACAGTCTCTTTAGCAAATGGTGCTAGGAGAACCGGACAGCAACATGCAGAAGAATGAAACTGGACCACTTTCTTACACCATACACAAAAATAAACTCAAAATGGATGAAGGACCTAAATGTGAGACATGAAACCATCAAAACCCTAGAGGAGAAAACAGGTAACAACCACTTTGACCTTAGCCGCAGTAATTTCTTACTCCACACGTCTCTGAAGGCAAGGGAAATAAAAGCAAAAATGAACTGTTGGGACCTCATCAAGATAAAAAGCTTCCACTGCAAGGAAACAATCAACAAAACTAAAAGACAACCTACAGAATGGGAGAAAATATTTGCAATGACATATCTGATAAAGGGTTAATATCCAAAATCTATAAAGAACTTACCAAACTCAACACCTGAAAAACAAATAATCCAGTGAAGAAATGGGCAGAAGACATGAAAAGACACTTTTCCAAAGAAGACATCCAGATGCTCACCATCAGGGAAACACAAATCAAAACCACATTGAGATAACACCTCTTGCCTGTCAGAGTTGCTAAAATCAATAACTCAGGAAGCAACAGACGTTGGCAAGGATGTGGAGAAACAGGAACCCTCTTGCACTGTTGGTGGGAATACAATTTGGTGCAGTTGCTCTAAAAAGTAGGGTGGAGTTAGCTCAAAAAATTAACAATATAATTACCCTACAACCCAGAAATATCACTACTAGCAATTTATACAAAGTATACAGGAGTGCTAATTCATATAAACATGTATCCCAATGTTTATAGTAGTGCTTTCAACAATAACCAAAGTATGGAAAGAGCCCAAATGTCCATCAATGATGAATGGATAAAGAAGATGTGGTTTACATATACAATGGAATACTACTTGGCAATGAGAAAGAATAAAATCTTGCCATTTGCGGCAGTGTGGATGGAACTGGAGGATATTATGCTAAGTGAAATAAGTCAGTCAGAGAAAGACAGATATCATATGCTTTCACTCACATGTGGAACTTGAGAAACTTAACAGAAGACCATGGGGAAAGAGAAGGGGAAAAATAGTTTCAAACAGAGAGGGAGGCAAACCATAAAAGACTCTGAAATACAGAGAACAAACTGAGAGTTGGTGGGGGTTGCGGGGGAGAGGGGAAAATGGGTAATAGGCATTGAGGAGGGCACTTGTTCAGATGAGCATTGGGTGTTGTACATGAGTAATGAATCATGGGAATCTACCCCCAAAGCCAAGAGCACAGTGTATAAATTTTATGTTAGCTAACTTGACAATAAATTATATTTTAAAAAAAAAATAAATAAATTACATAAATAAATAAAAGGCAGGAAAAGAAAAAATATTAAAAAAAAACTTTAAATATAGATTTGTAAGTTATTTATGTACCATCATTACAATATTAGAGTTTATGTCTTAGACTACATATATATCACCAGTGACTTTTACACATTCCTATATTTTTGTAAGAATAATTAACATCTTTTTATTTCCACTTGAAGAACACCCTTTATCATTTGTCAGATAGTTCATGGATCTGTGTTTCAGGAGATGACCAGTTTTTGGAGATTTATTAGTTTTCTTTGTTGATGTCACGTTTATCTGATTCTTCATGAGTTAATTCCTTGCACTTGTATCTTCACACTTGAGTAAGCAATCTCTTCCTCTAGACTTCACAGATTTGCTTTGGCAGGGATAATCCTTCACCAGTCACTTTAGCTTGGGACTCTATATGCATCAGCAGATCATGTCCTTGGGCAGCCAAGGCTGGCTATTGTAGTTTTCTTTTGGGTGAGGTTATTGCCCATTCTCTGAGCCCGGGGGGCTGTTGTTGGCTGGGCTCCATAGTTGGATGGGCATGGCGACTGGGTTTTGTTTTCAGGCAGGGTACTGCTGGTTTGTTTCTCTTTCCAAGTGTGACTATAGGATTGGCTCTGTGGCTACCCCAGAATTTCTGGTCATACTTTCTGGTCAGGTGAGACTGGAAGTTATATTAAGCAGTCAGGCTAGACTTCAAATTTGCTTCTCTGTGCAAGGCCGTAGGATGGGCTCTGTGGCCACTACAGCTCATTTGCTGGGGATGTGAATGGGAACTGCCCAAAGATCCTTGTTTAGATGGGGCTACCAGCTTGGCCCTACAGATGAACAGAACTACCGATTGAGTTCTCTCTTTGGGTGCTGCCACAAGTGTAGCTGTAGAATGAACTACACAGTTGCCTGGATTCTCTGGTTAAGTTTTTTGGTCGGTGGAGTTGGGGCTCTCTCCAGCAGTAGGTGGAACTTGAAATGTATTTTACTGCCTGCGTGGGGCCATAGCACAAGATCCATATCTGGCATATCTGATGAATCAAACCAGGTAAAATTGCACACTGAGCTCTCTGGCTAGATACAGTCACTGGCTTGGCTCTACAGATGGGATGAGATGCTAACCGGCATCTCTGCTCAAGTGGAGTTGCCTAGATGAATGTATTTTGCAAAGGTCTTAGTACTGGTTGCTGTAATCCCTGCTCCCTTCTCTATTTCTATCTTATCCTCAGTGACCAAGTCCCACAGATTTCCCCAGTGATCCTTATGAGGTAAGACAAAAGTGGCTTCCTGGGAATTACCCTGCAATGCTTGTGGAGCTTGATGTACACCTTGGACTCCTTAATCCCTACTAGAGAAAATGTAGGCCCAAGTGGGCCTTCTCTGGAAAATGTGCTGGCCCAGGGTAAGGATTGCTGGCCAAGGGTCAAGGTAATTTAGTAAGAGTGTAGCCACTGCTCTTTGTTTTATAATGTGGTCTCTCTTGGTCTCTGTGTTCTAAGGGGTTGCTTCAGCCTCAGCCCTTGGTTCTGAAACTTTTGCAATGGTGTTTTGTCTTTGGATAGTTGCTAGTTGGTTTTCTTGTGAGGGGAGCCGAAGTCAGAAACAACCCATGTCTCCACTTAATAATATCAGCTCCTAAATAATAATATCAACTCCTAAAATGCATTTTCAAGATAACTTTTGTATATAGTGTGCAGTAAGGGTTTAAATTCACCTTTTTGTATGTGTACTATTGTTCTAATATCATTTTCTGAATATATAGCCTTGGCAACTTTTACTTGCCAATCAAAGATTAAATGACTATAGGGGTAGGGGCACCCGGGTGACTCAGTTGGCCGAGCATCCCACTTCAGCTCAAGTCAGGATCTCATGGTTCTTGAGTACAAGCCCGCATTGATCTCACTGTTGTCAGGGTAGAGCCTGCTTCATATCTTCTGTCTTCCTCTCTCTCTGCCCCTCCCCTCCTGTGCTCCCTTTCTCAAAAGTAAATAAACCCTTAAAAATAAAACCCTAAAAAAGGATTATAGGGGTTAATATTTATCTCTACATCTTCAATTCTGTTTTATTTATCTACATGTCTATCCTCACACCTTTACCGCACTTTTTTGATAGCTGCAGGTTTATATTTTCGAATCAGGAAGTGGTAATCCTCCAACCTTGTTTTTTCTCCAAATTGTTTTGACTATTTCAGGTGTTTTGTTTTTCCATGTAAATTTTAGAATTACTCAATACCTAAAAAAAATCCCTGATGAAATTTCGAAAGGGATTGAGGTGACTCTATACATTAATTGAGAATGATTTCCACCTTAATAGTAGTGAATCTACTAGCCAATGAACATAGAATATCTATTTTATTTAAATCTTCTTTTGCTTCACTCAGGAAATATTTGTAATTTTTAGTGTACAAATCTTGATTTTTTTTTTCCTGTCTTTGTTAAATGTTTCTAAGTACTTAAATTTTTTTATGCTCCTGTTACACAAATTGTGTTCTTAATGTCAATTTTTGATTGTTCATTGCTCATAGAAATGTATTTAACTTTTTTATATTGATCTTGTATCCTGTGGTATTTCTGTACTTAGTTTAAGTTTTTAGTGTGTTTCCTAGTACTTTTGGTATACAGGATCATGCCATTCGCAAGAAGTTTTACTTCTTCTTTCCAATCTAAATGCCTTTTATTTCCTTTTTTGCTTAATTGCACTATGCTTGTTGCATTATGCTAAATTATTTCCATATAGTAAGTATGCTTTTTCCAGGCAAATTACATGGGAGGAGTTCTAAATTTGGGTTTTCTCATTTTTCTTTATATTTCCTGTTTTCATTGCATAATCAGTGAATTATCATAATTTTAAAAATTTTATTTTTCTCTTATCCATATTCTTTTGATTATTTTCCAATTATTTCAATGGAAATTACTCCAGATGTTGTATATGGGAAGGAAAATGGTACTCGTGCTGAAGAAAAAAGTGTTTTATATGGTATAAATCAATTTATGTTATATATGTACAAGTAACATATTTATACATGTGTGTAAACAAACACACACACATAACTAAATGGTAATAAATAACTTGCTAATTTGCATATAAACTCAATCTGTTTATTAGCTTTTTTGCTTCAGAATTTACATTCTTGTTCTTAACATGATAGTATACTATTGTAGGATGAATTACACCACTAAAAAAGTCATACGTTGGTCCAAACTCCAAGTACGTCATAATGTGACTATATTTGGGGATCCTTTAAGGATCCTTAAAGATCCTTGAAAAGAGGCCATTAAGGTGTGCCCTAATCCAATATGACTGGTATCCTTATAAGAAAGGGAAATTTGACACAGACATTTACAGAGTGAAGGTAATGTGAAAATTCAGCCAGAAGAGAGCTTAAAGGTAGCTTGGGAGAGAAATGATCCAGAACCTTCCCTCATGCCCCTCAGCAGAATCAACCCTGCCAATACCTTGATCTCAGATTTCCAGCCTCCAGAACTGTGAGAAAATAAATTTCCATTGTTTTAGCCCCCAGTCTGTAGTACTTTAATATGGCAGCCCTGGCAGACTAACACATACTTGAATCCCAGCAGAGTAGTGTACATCTGTCTGAAAAGAATTATATTTTTGTCACTTTAATTTCTTTAATAACTAGGACAGTGATGGTTCTTCAGCCCTTAATTGAAAGTTATCAAGTGTCAGAGAAGGGATTCTCTGCTGTTCCTCTAATTCTAGATGTTCCAATTGATGTGTAGAAACTATTGTCATATCTTTAATGCTAAGAAATTTTTGTAATTGCATTGGTTTTCTTATATATTACATCTATATATTATTATACATCTATATATAATGTATATTATATATATCTCCATATATAGAGAGATATAGATATAGATATAGATATAGATATAGATATAGATATAGATATAGATATAGATATAAATACAGATATAGATAGATATAGATATGCAGGTCAGACTTAAAGAATCACAGAGTCAAGGCAACCTCTCCATACTCTACACTTAGCTTTGAGATAACCCTCTAGGCTTTATACCATAATTTTCTGGGAAGATAGGCAATTATCAGACTTTCTGATGCAATCATTTCTTGTCCACAGCATAAAATTAGTTACTCAAGTATAATAAGACTGTGCTTAGTAACTCAAGCTTCTTAATTCATAACAACTAATTAAGTAATTGACAGAATAAACAGACATGTAAATGTTAGGTGTGACTCAGCCCAACTCAGTGCATTCATATGTATTTCTAGACAGTCATTATTTGTAAGATATTTTGTGTGGCATAATGGTTCTGGGAAAAGGATACCTTAACTGGGAGAAATAAAAATCATGATCTTTTACTTCATGTAATATAAATTAGTTTGAGAGATAAGGTTATAGATCTAAGTAAGTTTATACTTATTTGCTTAAATAAGATGTATGTGAACCTTGCTATACAAGAGAGGCTATGGTGAAAGAGATAAATAAGTCACCAATGTGGTATCTAAATGATGTTTTTAGCCTCTTTGAACTTCCCACATTCTCTTCATTGTTCTGTTAGGTGACAACCTTGCTTCAGAATTTACTAAGAAATATCCAACAGAGAAGAAAATCTCTCATAGTACCACAGATAAATCTATAAATAAAAGGTCTGAGGATTTCTTCACCCTAGCAAAAAACATTTTATTTCATTTGGTTTGATATTTCATTTTAAAACATCATTCTGTTTGGTTTTCTCCAATATCCTCTCCAGTTTTTTTCGAAGATTTTTTCCTTTGAGTATATGACTCTGACCCCCTCATCCCCTTCTCCACTTTACTGGCTCCCTGGTCCAACATTATAATTTGTCCTTTCTCTACTGGATCAATCTTTTCTGTACACACTATGCTGTGTCTCCAACATCTAAAATCACAGCCTTTACTACAAACACTCCTCTTCCTATAGTCTTTCATAACCTTGACAGTACAATTGCTCTAAGGATATCTTTACACCTGTGCTCTCTTCTTTCTTTCATGCCCTAGGGTGCCTATCAAAAAGGTAAAACTCTTCTTATCAAGGTACTGCATAATTTCTAATCCATCATGTCAAAGGGGCAGTCCACTCTTCATCTTCCTGACATGGAAGACTTTTTTTTCTGGTTTTCATGAAAACACACTCTCTCATTACTAATCCATTGTCTGCTTTGTTGCTTCTTCTCCTTTGCTTTCTTTTTTTTTTTCTTCAATATATGAAATTTATTGCCAAATTGGTTTCCATACAACACCCAATGGTCATCCCAAAAGGTGCCCTCCTCAATACCCATCACCCACCCTGCCCTCCCTCCCACCCCCCATCAACCCTCAGTTTGTTCTCAGTTTTTAACAGTCTCTTATGCTTTGGCTCTCTCCCACTCTAACCTCTTTTTTTTTCCTTCCCCTCCCCCATGGTTTTCTGTTAAGTTTCTCAGGATCCACATAAGAGTGAAAACATATGGTATCTGTCTTTCTCTGTATGGCTTATTTCACTTAGCATCACACTCTCCAGTTCCATCCATGTTGTTACAAAGGGCCATATTTCATTCTTTCTCATTGCCACATAGTACTCCATTGTGTATATATACCACAATTTCTTTATCCATTCATCAGTGGATGGACATTTAGACTCTTTCCATAATTTGGCTGTTGTTGAGAGTGCTGCTATAAACATTGGGGTACAAGTTCCCCTATGCATCAGTACTCCTGTATCCCTTGGGTCAATTCCTAGCAGTGCTATTGCTAGGTCATAGGGTAGGTCTATTTTTAATTTTTTGAGGAACCTTCACACTGTTTTCCAGAGTGGCTGCACCAATTTGCATTACACCAACAGTGCAAGAGGGTTCCTGTTTCTCCACATCCTCTCCAGCATCTATAGTCTCCTGATTTGTTCATTTTGGCCACTCTGACTGGCGTGAGGTGATATCTGAGTGTGGTTTCGATTTGTATTTCCCTGATGAGGAGCGACATTGAGCATCTTTTCATGTGCCTGTTGGCCATCCGGATGTCTTCTTTAGAGAAGTGTCTATTCATGTTTTCTGCCCATTTCTGCACTGGGTTATTTGTTTTTCGGGTGTGGAGTTTGGTGAGCTCTTTATAGATTTTGGATACTAGCCGTTTGTCCGATAGGTCATGTGCAAATATCTTTTCCCATTCCGTTGGTTGCCTTTCAGTTTTGTTGATTGTTTCCTTTGCTGTGCAGAAGCTTTTTATCTTCAGAAGGTCCCAGTAGTTCATTTTTGCTTTTAATTCCCTTGCCTTTGGGGATGTGTCAAGTAAGAGATTGCTACGGCTGAGGTCAGAGAGGTCTTTTCCTGCTTTCTCCTCTAGGGTTTTGATGGTTTCCTGTCTCACATTCAGCTCCTTATCCTTTTTGAGTTTATTTTTGTGAATGGTGTGAGAAAGTGGTCTAGTTTCAACCTTCTGCATGTTGCTGTCCAGTTCTCCCAGCTCCATTTGTTAAAGAGACTGTCTTTTTTCATTGGATGTTCTTTCCTGCTTTGTCAAAGATGAGTTGGCCATACGTTTGTGGGTCTAGTTCTGGGGTTTCTATTCTATTCCATTGGTTTATGTGTCTGTTTTTGTGCCAATACCATGCTGTCTTGATGATGACAGCTTTGTAGTAGAGGCTAAAGTCTGGGATTGTGATGCCTCCTGCTTTGGTCTTCTTCTTCAAAATTACTTTGGCTATTCAGTGCCTTTTGTGGTTCCATACAAATTTTAGGATTGCTTGTTCTAGTTTTGAGAAGAATGCTGATGCAATTTTGATTGGGATTGCATTGAATGTGTAGATAGCTTTGGGTAGTATTGACATTTTAACAATATTTTTTCTTCCAATCCATGAGCACGGAATGTTTTTCCATTTCTTTAAATTTTCTTCAATTCCCTTCATAAGCTTTCTATAGTTTTCAGCATACAGATCTTTTACATCGTTGGTTAGGTTTATTCCTAGGTATTTTATGCTTCTTGGTGCAATTGTGAATGGGATCAGTTTCTTTATTTGTCTTTCTGTTGCTTCATTGTTAGTGTATAAGAATGAAACTGATTTCTGTACATTAATTTTGTATCCTGCAACTTTGCTGAATTCATGTATCAGTTCTAGCAGACTTTCGTTGGAGTCTATCGGATTTTCCACGTATAGTATCATGTCATCTGCAAAAAATGAAAGCTTGACTTCATCTTTGCCAATTTTGATGCCTTCGATTTCCTTTTGTTGTCTGATTGGTGATGCTAGAACTTCCAACACTATGTTAAACAACAGCAGTCACAGTGGACATCCCTGTCGTGTTCCTGATATCAGGGAAAAAGCTCTCAGTTTTTCCCCATTGAGGATGATGTTAGCTGTGGGCTTTTCATGAATGGCTTTTATGATGTTTAAGTATGTTCCTTCTATCCTGACTTTCTTGAGGGTTTTTATTAAGAAAGGATGCTGAATTTTGTCAAATGCTTTTTCTGCATCGATTGACAGGATCATATGGTTCTTATCTTTTCTTTTATTAATGTGATGTATCACGTTGATTGATTTGCGAATGTTGAACCAGCCCTGCAGCCCAGGAATGAATCCCACTTGATCACGGTGAATAATTCTTTTTATATGCTGTTGAATTCGATTTGCTAGTATCTTATTGAGAATTTTTGCATCCATATTCATCAGGGATATTGGCCTGTAGTTCTCTTTTTTACTGGGTCTTTGTCTGGTTTAGGAATCAAAGTAATACTGGCTTCATAGAAGGAGTCTGGAAGTTTTCCTTCCCTTTCTATTTTTTGGAATAGCTTGAGAAGGATAGGTATTATGTCTGCTTTAACATCTGGTAGAACTCCCCTGGGAAGCCATCTGGTCCTGGACTCTTATTTGTTGGGAGATTTTTGATAACCGATTCAATTTCTTCGCTGGTTATGGGTCTGTTCAAGCTTTCTATTTCCTCCTGATTGAGTTTTGGAAGCGTGTGGGTGCTTAGGAATTTGTCCATTTCTTCCAGGTTGTACAGTTTGTTGGCATATAGTTTTTCAGAGTATTCCCTGCTAATTGATTGTATCTCTGAGGGATTGGTTGTAATAATTCCATTTTCATTCATGATTTTATCTATTTGGGTCATCTCCCTTTTCTTTTTGAGAAGCCTGGCTAGAGGTTTATCAATTTTTTTTATTTTTTCAAAACACCAACTCTTGGTTTCATTGATCTGCTCTACAGTTTTTTTAGATTGTACATTGTTTATTTCTGCTCTGATCTTTATTATTTCTGTTCTTCTGCTGGATTTAGGCTGTCTTTGCTGTTCTGCTTCTATTTCCTTCAGGTGTGCTGTTAGATTTTGTATTTGGGATTTTTCTCGTTTCTTGAGATAGGCCTGGATTGCAATGTATTTTCCTCTCAGGACTGCCTTCGCTGCATCCCAAAGCATTTGGATTGTTGTATTTTCATTTTCATTTGTTTCCGTATATTTTTAAATTTCTTCTCTAATTGCCTGGTTGACCCATTCATTCTTTAGTAGGGTGTTCTTTAACCTCCATGCTTTTGGAGGTTTTCCAGACTTTTTCCTGTGGCTGATTTCAAGCTTCATAGAATTCTGGTCTGAAAGTATGCATGGTATGATCTCAAATCTTGTATACTTATGAAGGGCTGTTTTGTGACCCAGTATGTGATCTATCTTGGAGAATGTTGCATGTGCACTCGAGAAGAAAGTATATTCTGTTGCTTTGGGATGCAGAGTTCTAAATATATCTGTCAAGTCCATCTGATCCAATGTATCATTCGGGGCCCTTGTTTCTTTTTTGACCGTGTGTCTAGATGATCTATCCATTGCTGTAAGTGGAGTGTTAAAGTCCCCTGCAATTACCATATTGTGATCAATAAGGATGCTTATGTTTGTGAGCAATTACTTTATATATTTGGGGGCTCCCATATTCGGTACATAGACCTTTATAATTGTTAGCTCTTCCTCGTGGATAGACCCTGTAATGATTATATAATGCCCTTCTTCATCTCTTGTTACAGCCTTAATTTAAAGTCTGTTTGTCTGATATAAGTATGGCTACTCCAGCTTTCTTTTGACTTCCAGTGGCGTGATAAATAGTTCTCCATCCCCTCACTTTCAATCTGAAGGTGTCCTCAGGTCTAAAATGGGTCTCTTGTAGACAGTAAATAGATTGGTCTTGTTTTTTATCCATTCTGATACCCTATGTCTTTTGATTGGCGCATTTAGTCCATTTACATTCAGTGTTATTTATAGGAAGTTATGGGTTTAGAGTCATTGTGATGTCTGTAGGTTTCATGCTTGTAGCGATGTTTCTGGTAGTTTGTCTCACAAGATCTCCCTTAGGATCTCTTGTAGGGCTGGTTTAGTGGTGACGAATTCCTTCAGTTTTTGTTTGTTTGGGAAGACCTTTATCTCTCCTTCTGTTCTGAATGACAGACTTGCTGGATAAAGGATTTTGGGCGCATATTTTTTTCTGTTCATCACATTGAAGATTTCCTGCCATTCCTTTCTGGCCTGCCAAGTTTCAGTAGAGAGATCGGTCACAAATCTTATCGGTCTGTTTATATGTTAGAGAATGTTTCTCCCTAGCTGCTTTCAGAATTTTCTCTTTATCCTTGTATTTTGCCAGTTTCACTATGATATGTCGTGCAGAAGATCGATTCAAGTTACATCTGAAGGGAGTTCTCTGTGCCTCTTGGATATCAATGCCTTTTTCCTTCCCCAGATCAGGGAAGTTCTCAGCTATGATTTGTTCAAGTACACCTTCAGCCCCTTTCTCTCTCTCTTCTTCTGGAATTCCTATGATACGGATATTGTTCCATTTGATTGCATCACTTAGTTTTCTAATTCTCCCCTCAGGATCCTGGATTTTTTTTTTATCTCTCTTTTTCTCAGCTTCCTCTTTTTCCATAACTTTATCTTCTAATTCACCTATTTGCCCCTCTGCCTCTTCAATCCACACTGTGGCTGCCTCCCTTTTATTTTGCATTTCATTTATAGCATCTTTTAATTCATCATGACTGTTTTTTATTTCCTTGATCTCTGCAGTAATAGATTTTCTGCTGTCTTCTATGCCTTTTTCAAATCCAATGATTAATCTTATGACTATTATTCTAAATTCTTGTTCCATTATATTGCTTATATCTGCTTTGATCATTTCTTTAGCTGTCACTTCTTTCTGGAATTTCTTTTGAGGGAATTCTCCCATTTCATAATTTTGGCTGGTTTTCTGTCCATTATGAGTTTTAAAAGCTTGTTATGTGCTCTGCATCTGTGAGCAATGCTATATTAAAGGGTGATCATCTACTATCCAGGGCCTGGCCCTTTAGGAGGGGTTTTTTGAGAGTGTTACTTTCTTTCTGTTGTTGTGTCTTTGGTTATTTTATTTCTTTACTCGTAATGATGTTTTGGACCCACCACGAGGTGTGCTTTGATTTTTTTTCCTTGAAGTAACCCTAGAAAGGAAAACAAACAGATGAACACGAAACAAAGACACGCAAACACACAAATAAAACAAACAAGCAAACAGATACACACACACACACACAAAGCACACACACAACCAAAAACAATCCAAAAGCAAAAAAACAGAAACAAGTACAAGTAAAGAACAGAGTAGAGGCGGTGCTGATGGAAGAACACATAGAAAGAGAGAAATGACAGGGGCAGGGACAAAGAGAAAATAAACATTGACAGGCCGAGAGACTAAATGGCTTAAACCAAGGAGAGAAAGGAAAATAAAGAAGGAGGGGGCGGGGACGAAGATAAACGTACCCAGACAGAGAAACTATACGGCTTGATTATTCCAGAGAGAGAGAAAGGAACGCACGAAGGAGGTGTAGAACATGTATGAAGAGAATGGATTCAATATGTCTGCTTAAACAAACCAACAACCAGTGTAACCAGCTAGAGGAGGGAAGAGAGAAGAAGGGAGAATACATCTAAATAACAAAAATTGCCATGGAATTAATCCAGGCTAGGCAGCATCACTGGTCTGGATGATGGAGCCATCTGGTTGCACAGCATCTATCTGCTCCAGCAGATGCAGTTACCCCGCATGGAGGGAAGTGCTTTGCTGTAGGCTGGTCCCACCTCCACTATAGGTCCTGCCTTGGTGGTGGTGGGGGTGGAGGGGGGGAAATGGCGATACCCAGTCCATTCTCCATGACCTGGTGGACTCCGTTCAAATTGTCCTTACTGTGTTGCAGGTGCAAAGGGGGGCAGTCCTTCTGGCTTCACTGACTCCCCTGACCCTGTGCTTTGTTAGAATTCAAAGTCCCACTCTGTGCACTCTCGCACTGGGGAGGTGCCTCTCTGTGCAGCTTGAGATGTGGTCCCAGCTGGCTTTTCCTATGCCGCAGCACTTCAGGGAGCACTTCCAGCTGTGGACTGCACCGCTGACATAGCTGCCAAGCCTGGGGGTGGCAGACACAGCAGGCTTTGTTCTATCCCACAGCACTCCAGGGAGGGGACCACTTTCTCCTACTGCAGCCTGCACCCTGACCTACCACAGAACCTGGGTCCCCTCCCCAGGTGCGCAAATGGGGCAGCTGGCCCCAGTCCAAAGAAAGCCCCACAGTTAACCATGGGATCTCTCTCAGTCCCAGTCCAAGGTTTATCTCTTGTCCAGATACAGTCCTATGCTTCCCCAGCCACTCTTTCTCTTCCCTTTGTTTTTCCACAAAAGGGGATCCTTCCCCTTGATGCCTATGCAGCCCGTTTTATCTCCTCCAGTTCACAATCACCCACCTATATCCCATCAAGGATGTCCCGGTATCTCCTTTTAAGACTCAGTCTCTTTTTCTCCCAGACTTCTGGGGTTCAAAGTCCTTTAGCTTGAGTACTTCTTTGTTTGAGAGATGCGGGAAGTACAGATACCTCTATTTCCCTGCCATGTTGGCCCACCTTCTCCCTCTCATTGAATGTTTTCATGGTATTTAGTTACATTTAGAGGGAACAAGCAGAGAAACTGAGTTTATATGACCTTGTTGCAGAAATTAAATTGGCCAATTTTTTTGAATGATGTTCTATATTAAAAATGTAATAAAGTATAAACACTATTGAGTAACATTCCAAAGAACAATAAAAGTCAAGTCAACCATTTTTTATTATGTAAAGAATTAAGATAGGCACTATAGGAGATACCAACATTTGTGAAAGGCACAAATAATGCTCTTGAGTATTTCTAGTCTGATAAGCCTAGTAAGAATAATTTAAGGAAGAAAAAAGAAATAAACCTTTTTGCTTCAGGGAGGTATGTGGTAAGCACCATGAAAAATATTAAAATTAATATTAAATTAATATTAAATTATATTTATATTAAATTAATATTAAAATATCATAATATTAAAAAATATTATAAGTGCTTTTTACAAAAAAAAATGTCTCTTAACTAATCAGTTGAGTTTGAAAAACAGAAAGAGGTATTACTATTTATGCCAATTTAACATGTGTAAATTGAGACAATCTCAGCAATATATGGTCACCTAACCCTAAGACCCTTCTGTTTTAACTATTAATTTTGGAAATGTTCATGCATATGCATATTTATAGAATAGTACAATAAATCCTTATTTTCCCATCATCTAGGTTTAATAACTATAAATATGTAGCCAGTTTTCATTCTTCTATATACCCTGAGTCCCTTTTTGCTGGATTAATTCTTAAGAGAAAATTCTAGGAAGTTTCCTGGGTTATTCCTTGAGCAAACACTAATTACTTTTATTGCATGCCTTTTTCTTTTTCTTCACCAGGCATAACCACTTCCATCCACATGTTGCTTTTTGTTTTACTTATAGGGGTGATACTGTAATGGTTCGACTCTGCCAGAACACAGATCCCAAATGATTAGCCCTTCATATTGACCAGCTCAGGATAAGAAGCCAGAGCATCTGGACCAATATTTCCATAATGGTGGCTTCATAATGACTGTGATTAAAGGTCTGCTATACATGAGGATCATATTTCTGCTACACTGGTTTGGGGTGTGTCTGTTCTTTTGTGGACACACCCAGGCTGAGCACCCCCAATATAATAGTCCTCCAGAAGTGGTGATTCCTTTGAGGATACCTGGCACTGGCAGAGGCATGAAGCCTTCAGGCTGGCTCTCTTACAGCCTGCATTTTGGGGGCAAGAGACACATTGTCCATATAAAGGTCAAGAAGCATTTGCTGTCCAGACACCTCCCAGTGTTCACCTATACAGACCAGGGTGCTCTCCTTGAGGACCAACCTTTTGTTCAGAATGACTGCTACTATCATGGTTATGTGGAGGGAGACCCAGAATCCCTGGTCGCCCTCAGTTACTGTTTTGGTGGTTTTCGAGGATTGTTACAGATAAATGACATTGCTTATGAAATTGAGCCCATGACTTTTTCTACTAAATTTGAACATCTGGTATATAAAATGGAGAGTGAGGAGACCCAATTCCCAATCATGAACTCTGACTTTATTCGAGAGAAAATTGTACCCCAATGGGAGTCTCAAGAGATTAATAATTCTACTCAGAAACAAAGTTCTTATATGGGCTGGTGGCTCCATATGTTTGTTATTGAAATAGCAGTGGTGGTGGACCATAGTTTATATCTTCATATAAATAAGAACGTTTCAAAGTTTAATGAAGACCTGTATACTATTGTAAATATAGTGGATTCCATTTATGACATCTTGGGTCTTAAATTGCTATTGTTTGGTTTGGAGTTCTGGACTGAAAAAAACTACATTGAAGTAAATGATATAAGGAGATCTCTGAAATATTTTTGCCTTTGGAAAAAGGAAAACCTTGATATCCGCCTACCACATGATACTATACATCTTTTTATAAATAAGACAGTACGAGGAATGAGTGGCTTAGGCTACGTTCAAGGACTGTGTCAATCACACATTAATTGTGCAATTGTTACTAATGTAGAAAAAACCTTGGGCACTGTTGCAATTGCAATGGCTCATCATATTGGTCATAATTTGGGTATGATTCACGATACTGACTTTTGTACATGTGCAGTGCCTAAATGCATAATGCATTTTTCAAACCCACCAATAACTAAATTTAGCAATTGTAGTTATTCTTATTTTTGGAGATATTCTATACACCAGGTAAAATGTTTGTTCTACACTATACACACAAAGGACATATTTTCACAGACACGTTGTGGGAATGGTATTGTTGAAGATGAAGAGGAGTGTGACTGTGGACCTTTACAGAGTTGTGCAAAAGATGCCTGCTGTCTGTCAAACTGCACTTTGAGCTTTGGGTCTACGTGTGCTTTTGGGCTTTGTTGCAAGGACTGCCAGTTATTACCATCAGGAAAAATATGTAGAAAGCAGGTCAATGAATGTGATCTTCCAGAGTGGTGCGATGGCATATCCTACATGTGCCCAGATGATGTCTATGTGGAGGATGGAATTCCTTGTAACGAAAGTGCCTATTGCTATGAGAAGAACTGTAATGACCGCAATGAACAGTGTAAGCAGCTTTTTGGCCAAGAGGCAACGAGTGCAAGTCAGAGTTGCTACAAAAAAATAAACACTCTTGGTGATCGTTTTGGTAACTGTGGTCTCAAAAACGGTGTATATATAAAATGTAATATCTCAGACAGCCTGTGTGGCAGAGTTCAGTGTAAGAATGTGACAGAAATTCCCACTCTGCACGAACATTATACTGTGCATCAATTTCACTCCAATGACGGCGTCTGCTGGGGTATTGACTACCACTCTGGGATGCCCATACCTGATATTGGTGAAGTGAAAGATGGCACAGAGTGTGGCCCAGAACATCTCTGCATTGACAGGCAGTGTGTCCATATATCTCGCTTGGATAGTAGTTGTTCACCTAAATTCTGTAACTTGAGGGGAATTTGCAACAATAAACATCACTGCCATTGCAACTATTTGTGGGATCCACCCAACTGCCTAAAACGGGGCAATGGAGGTAGTGTTGATAGTGGACCACCCCCGAAGAGAGAAAAAATAAAGAGGGGTTACTTGCTAGCATTCTCACTTCTTTGGTTGCTTCTCTTATTATGTTGTCTTATTTGTCTCTGCATGAAGAAAAAATCAAAGGAAAAGGAAGCTGAAAGTGCAAAACAAACACAAAAGTTTCCTTTAAAACAAGTGCAAAAGGTTCCTTCAAAACAGATGCTAAATGTTCCTACTCAACCTGCAAAACCAGAACAAAATGTTCCTCCAAAACCAGAGAGTAAGGCTCCTTCACGACAAGAGAGTGAGGCTCCTTCAAGACAAGAGAGTAAGGCTCCTTCAAGACAAGAGAGTAAGGCTCCTTCACGACAAGAGAGTAGGCCCCCTTCAAGACAAGAGAGTAGGGCTCCTTCAAGACAAGAGAGTAGGGCTCCTTCAAGACAAGAGAGTAGGGCTCCTTCAAGACAAGAGAGTAAGGCTACTTTAAGACAAGAGAGTAGGGCTCCTTCAAGACAAGTGAGTAAGGTTTCAACTCAATCTGCAAAACAACAAAAAGCTCAACCCTCAAAACCACCACAAAGACTTCAGAGTCAAGCTAGCCTATCACTTCAACAGGGTAAAGGTGGGAAACAAAGGCCATCACTAGTAAAAAATGTACCCAAATAAGTATGCATTAAACAAGGTTCTTCCTGGAATGTTTCTACTTGTTCTTCATTATTTTAAACAATTAGAAGATCCATTTTGCCTAAAATTTCTTTCTTTATATTTTCTGGGAAAAAGCATGGCACATGGGTTGTGTACCAGTTTTCAAGTTACACAGCTTCAAATCCCCTTCCCATTTTGTACACTTCATCACAGGGACCGTATTCTGCTGTACCAGGCCCTCTTCCTATAGGGATCTGCAATAAGGGGAATGAGTGAGAGTTTGGAAACCTGGGAGATCTGTTTGCTTCCTGTATGTCAATAACACTTCAATAACATGTTTTACACTGTCAGTTATACTTTGTTTACATATTTTTTCACTAAAATATTTATTGAAAATACTTATTTCTTTACTTATTTATGTATATTTTTTAAATTCACTGCAGACCAACTTCACTGTCATCCAGCATCAGTGTGTTATCCTGAGAGGTCCGAGTTGCAGATCGTTGAGCTTCCTACCAGTATCCCAAATCTTCTGCACCAGCTTAGCACTACCTACTGTCAGAGTTCTGGGTCTCAGATCCACGCAGTCAGACCTACAGTCTTCTAGATTTCAGTAACCCTCAAGCTCTTCCCTTTGCTCCTTAGCTCCTTGAAAGAAATCACCTTTTAACAGTTAGTATTTCATACCTGCTAACAAGTTAGTAGCACATGACTCCCTTTTCTTGTTCTTCAATATCTATTTACCCAATTCTTGTACTTAATTCTATCCCTCTAAAATTACTGATGTGTTTTTACTTTTTCTTTTTGTAATGTAATTTATTTTTGAGAAAGTGTGAGAGACAGAGTGCGAGCTTGGGAGGATTAGAAAGAGAGAGAGAGAGACAGAATCCAAACCAGACTCCAGGCTCTGAGCTGTCAGCACAGAGCCTGATGTGGGGCTCAAACCCACAGACCATGAGATCATGACCTGAGCCAAAGTCAGATGCCCAACTGACTGAGCCACCCAGGTGCTCCTAAAATTGCTGATGTGGTTTTACTTTTTCTGACTCAGTCCTGACTGTTATAGTACTAATCTTTGTGTAATGAGGAAAGTGAAAGTCAGGAGGTGCCAGTTTTTGTTTGTTTGAGCTTTTCTTTACCACTGACCTTTCCCATCTTTAAATTACTTAAATGTACCTCAATTTTCCAAACAAAAAAAAGAAAGAACAGGATGATAATAAGAATTGTCTCTCAACCTTTGGTGTTTCTTTGGTTATAAAATGAGATAAAGAAAATGCTTTCATTTCTAGGTAGGTCTTGGTAGATAAGTTTCTCCCCCCACTGAAAACAACAATAAAAACAATTGTGCAATACCAAACACATTTTTTAATTATATGTTTAAAGTATCAGAGAACTATGAAGGAAATGAAGATTAAAAGACTTAAAAACTACAAGGAAAGGAAAACAATGAGAAATATCAGTACTTTTTCCCCGGGAACAAGAGTGATTGTTCCCTGTAATGTGATGATTCTGAATACAAATTGAGGATCAACTTGGCCATCCCAGTTAGAAAGCCTCTGTTGGAGAACGAGAAGCCTGAAGCTTCTTAGTGTATACAGGAGACCAGATTGATAGATGAGACACTAAATGAGCATCAAATTAAAAATCAGTTTTCTCTATAACACATTTGCTGGATCTAGGTCCTCTCTGGGAGGCTGGGGAGACAGGTTGAAGCCTTTAAAGGAAGAAATCTCTATAATCTGTTGTACTCAAGAATCAAAGATTTGGTGGAAAAGGAGGATTTCCTTAGGACATGTCCTACCTTCCCTTTACAATGTTAGCCTGATTTTGAAGGAGGTTGGAAATAGGTTAGAGAATTGAGTTTTGAAGATTTGAATATCAGAACATAATCACCAATTGCTTTTAGAGCTGAAAAAATAGAGGCATATGGGCTCTCAAAAGAAAGTACAGTAAGATATATGTGTCTTACTAAAACTACACTATTTGCTGACCAACTCAGTTGCTAATTGTATTGGAATTATCAGTCAGCCTATCTTCCAAATGTAAGACAGATGAAAACTTCTCAAGTCAAAGGTAATATCAAAGTTTACCCTGAACCTCTAGGGTTCTTTATACATAACATGGAGCAGACTATAAAAAACAATTATCACATATATCAAGAGGGAAAAATTATGGCCAATGGTAAAGAGAAAACACCAACAATGACAGTAAAAGATTTGCTAGAAACCATCTAAAAGATGATTCAGAGAGTGGAAAAGATAATAATGAACAAAACCCCACCATGATTACTATTTTAGGGAAAATAGAAGAAAAATAAACTATGTGAAAGAAGATAGATAAATTTCACCAGAAAATTAGAACCCTATTCAAAGTTATCAAAAAGATATTCTAGAACTAAAAAAATAAAGTAACTAAATACAGGGAATTAGGGAACATTTTGAATTATAGACTGCTTTCTTCAATTAACTGCATTAGTTAACTAGAAGAGCAGTCAGTGAAAAATATCAGTTACACACATAGTGAAAAATATTAAAGATTAGGATACAGATTAGTGATATGTGAAACAGATCAATAAACCTACAATTAGTAAAATAGAGCCCCAGTTGAGGAGGAGAAAGATAATTGAATAGAAATAATAAAAAAGATATGTCAGAGAATTTCCTAAAAGCATGGAAACATACCATCTCACTACTTCAAAAAACTGAATGAATTTTAAGCAGTATAAATACACAAACGCACACCTAAGAGTAACTTGAAAACCAGACACTGAGAAATCTTAAGAGCAGCCAGATATATATTTCTATTATGTATTTTATTGTCAATAAAATAGTCAACTTTATTGACAATAAAATAGATGGCTGACCTGAACAAAATGTTTGAATGTAGAAGATAACGGAATAAGATATTTGCTCGGTAAATATAATTACCACATTAGAATTACTTTGTAAAAACAACCTTCAAGAATGAAGGAGAACAAAACTTTCCTTTGGCAAACAAATCATTGCCAGCAGTTAGCACTCAAATATTGAAATTTCTTTTTTGGTAGGTAGAAACATAATACCAGAAAGAAGCATGAATGTGCAGGTGGGTATAAAATGCACAAGAAACACTAAATATGTGGATATAATAATTAAAAATAATGTACCAAACAATACTAATAGTATCTTATGGATTATAAAGATGTGCAGAACAAAACGCAAACGTATTTATCACAAAAGCTGGGAGGTATGCAAATAGTTAACAGGTCTAAGCATCTAGCAGTACGGGGAAGAGGTAAATTAATGATATGCATAGTAGTACATGACATTGAGAACACATGCTGCAATCTTTAAAGTAACCATTAAGGGGTGCCTGAGTCACTCAGTTGGTTAAACGTCAGACTTAGGCACAGGTCATGATCTCACGGTTTGTGGGTTTGAGCCCCTTGTCAGGATCTGTGCTGACAGCTCAGAGGCTGGAGCCTGGATTGGGTTCTTTGTCTCCCTCTCTCTCTGCCCCTTCCCTTCTTGCGCTCTGTCTCTCACTCTCAAAAACAAACAAGAACGAAAGGGAACCATTAAAATGATAAGATATGTAAATATAAGAAATAAAAGAAAAAAAGGCAAAATAAATGGTATTTGATTACTAAAGATATGGGCCAGTGAAGAAGGAAACAAACATAATGCAGGTATGTGAAAATAGAAAAAAAAAAAAAAACCTATGGTAGATATAAGGCCTATGTAAAATGAATTACATTAAGAAATTAAAAGACTGACATGTTTCAGAGTGTAAAAATCTAGTATTATAAAACCTAGTAGTGGGGCGCCTGGGTGGCTCAGTCGGTTAAGCTTCCGACTTCAGCTCAGGTCACGATCTCGCGGTCTGTGAGTTCGAGCCCCGCGTCAGGCTGTGGAATGATGGCTCAGAGCCTGGAGCCTGTTTCGGATTCTGTGTCTCCCTCTCTCTCTGCCCCTCCCCCGTTCACGCTCTATCTCTCTCTGTCTCAAAAATAAATAAATGTTAAAATTAAAAAAACAAAAACAAAAACCTAGTAGTATGCTGTTTACTAAAAACACAATTTAAAAATAAAGACCTAGAGGGTGTAAAAACTTGAAAAATAATTTTTTATGCAAGATTAACCAAATTAATTTAGTGTTAATTCTCTTATTTGATAATGAAGACTGGGGAACAAAGCATTACTAGAAATAAAGGGGGATATTTTGTAATGATAAAAGGCAAATCATTAGGAGATAGGATGTCCTTAATATGTGAGCACCCACTAATATAACTTCAAATATATAAGGGGGGGGACATCTGGGTGGCTCAGTTGATTAAGTGTCTGACTCTTGGCTTTGGCTTATGGCATGATCTCATAGTCATGAGATCAAGCCCCGTGTCCAGCTCCGGAGAGATTCTCTCTCCCTCCCCCCAAGCCCTTCCCTCACTTGCACAGGTGCGCGCTCTCTCTCTCTCGCTCTCTCTCTCTCTCTCTCTCTCTCTCTCAAAGTTTAAAAGACAAATAAAAAACAAAGATATAAGGAGAAATATGGAGGTAGAGAAATCCACAATAAACAAGAGGGAAAATTTTAACCCAATTCTCTTAATAGTGATAAAAAAGATAAACAGCAAATCTGCTGAATAAGATTTTCGGTATAAAATTAACAAACTGGATCTATTATATATATAAAGAAAAGAAATACTAAACTCAAAATGGCTAAATTGACTTTGATTCATCCACACATAAACTATTACCAAAAGCCACCTTATGGTGGGCCAGAAAGTCCCAACAAATGTCATATGGTTTTAATCAAGAAGAGTCGTTTCCTAAACCTTATATATTTAATCTACAAGTCAATCGCATTAAAGATAACAGGAAAAATTCCAATTACCTGGGACAATTGTGACACTGGTCTCACGTCTGGTTACCAACCAAGATTTTGCACCCAGTTCTAAGGTAGAGCCGTGGTACCCCCACACCATCAAATAATTCTCTTACACCATCTGGGTATTCTACAGTTTAACTCAATCCTAACACTGTCTCCTGAGAGATAGCTCCAGGTGACACAGGTTAAGGGCTCAGGCCGATAAGACTGCTTGTCCCCTCGTTTGCCATCTGTACTTCTGACAGACCAGCTATAATTTGGAGGTTATAATGACCATCTCCTTGGGTTTGATTAATTTGCTAGAGTTGCTTACAGAACTCAGAGAAACTTTTTACTGATTGTCTTATGGTTTTATTATAAAAGGATATAATCCAGAAAGGGATAGATGGAAGGGATGCACGGGGCAAGGTATGTAGGAAGGGAAAAGGAATGTTCTTCTTGGGAATGTTACTCTCTCCAGGTCTCACCATTCATTCACCAATCCAGAAGCTCTCCAAACCCTGTCCTTCTGGAGTTTTATGGAGGCTTTATTACCTAGGCATGATTCATTTTGGTAACTGAACTCAATCTCCAGATCCTCTCTCCTCTACAGACGTGATGGTGGGGGACAAGGTGAGACTGGAAGTTCTAACTCTCTAATCACATTGTTGGCTCCACTGGCAGCCGACCACCATCCTTAAGTGGTTTCCAAAAGTAGCCTCATTAATGTAACAAAAGACAACTGTATTGCTTTCTTAATTTGGGAGATTTAAGGGTTGAGGAGCTCTGCCGAAAAGGATGGATGATGACCAAACATTTTTCTTATTAATAAATCACAATATAATATCCTACCTTATATATATTTTTGATAATCTATATGTCAATGAAGATTCAAAACAAAAATTAGGAAATATTTTGAACTGAAATACAAATAACTACAATATATTAAGTTACATAGTATTTAACCTAAAGCAGTCTTTTAGGGAAAATGTAGTCATATACCTATGTTAACAACAACAACAAAAAAAAAGTGAAGATACATTGATTTAACTTTCCATGTCAAAAAACTGGGAAAATAACCACACTTTAGATCTATGGCAATTAGAAGTCATAACAAAACTAGGAGAAAGAGTCAATGAAACTAAAACAAATGCACAATGGAGAAAATCAGCAAAGATAAAATTTGATTAAATGAATTAAAACATTATAAAACCTTCATTTGACTGAGGAAAAAAGTAAAAGCAAGAAAATACAGGTTACCATGAGCAGAAATGAAAATGGGTATTGCAAAGGGCATGTGTAATGAAAAAAAATAGGAAGTTTTTTACCAATAAACTTGGCAATATAGACAATTAAACAAGTTTATTGAACAATCTAAATTACCAGCCCAACAGTAGAAATAAATACTAAAGAGATTGAATTAGCGTTCAAAGACTCAGCCAGTCCCAGATAACTTTTCAGTGAAATCTTCCATAAATATAATTTTTTCAGAGAAATCTTCCAAAAAATATTTTTCAAGAACTTTGGAGATAAAAAGGAATGGCTCAAACTCTTTTTATGAGTTTTGGGTTATCTTAATTCGCAAACCTGACAAGGGCAAAATTTTCAAAGCAATTTATTTTATGAGAGTAGATCTAATATTCTTAAAATGTTTCTATGGCAAATAAATTTCAACATGTTTTTATAAACAATAATGTATCATTGTGATCAAATTTTTAAAGTATTTCTGACTCAAAAAAAATCTTTATGATTGATATTAACAGAGTACCTGAGAAAATTATATCTCAATAGATACAAAAATTATTTCATCAAGGTCAGCACTTTGATGTGACTATTGGTGGGAATATAAATTGAGGGTAGGCACCATGGAAAACAGTAGAAAAGTTCTTCAAAAAATTGAAATAGAACTATCATTTAGCAATTCACTTTCAGATGCAGGCATGTCTTGTTTTATTGCACATTGCTTTATTGCATTTTGTATATATTCCACGTTTTACAAATTGAAGGTTTGTGACAACCTTGAGTCAAGCAAGAATATTGGCACCATTTTTCCAACAGCATATGTTCACTTCATGTTTCTGTGTCACATTTTTGATAACTCTCACAATATTTCAAACTTTTTCATTATTATAATATTTGACTTGCTGTGATCTCATGATAAAACATTAACAGATAAGGAATTGCTTCTTATGGATGAATGAAGAAAGTGGTTTGTTAAGATGGAACCTACTTCTGGTGAAGACAGTGTGAAGATTATTAAAATAACAACAAAGGGCTTCGAATATTACATAAACATCGTTGATGAAGCAGTAGCAGAGTTTGAAAGGATTGGGTACAATTTTGAAAGAAGCTCTTGTGGATAAAATGCTTTCATGCAACATTGCATTCTATAGAGAAATTGTTTGTGAAAGGAAGAGTCGATTGATGTTGAAAACTTCATTGCTGTCTTATTTTAAGAAATTGCCACAGCCACCCCAGCCTTCAGCAACCACAACCCTGATCAGTCGGCAGCCATGAGCACTGAGGTAAGATCCTCCACCAATAAAAGGATTATGACTCACTGAAAACTCATATGATGGTTGGCGTTTTTTAGCAATATAGTATTTTTAAAATAAGGTATGTACATTGTTTGTTTAGACTTGATGCTACTATATACTTTAAATAGAGTGTATGATAGTATAAACATAATATGTACCAGAAACTAAAAAATTCATTTTTGATCTATTGTGATATTTTCTTTATTGTGGCAGTTTGGAACTGAACCCAGAATATTTCTGAGGCACACTTGTATTTATCCAAAGGAAAGGAAAACATTATGTTAAAGAGGTATCTGCATTCCAGTGTTCATTGCAGCATTACTTATAAAAAGCTAAACATGTAAGCAACCTAAGTGTCCATCAATGGATGGATGGATAAAAGAGAGGTGGTGTGTGTGTGTGTGTGCACGTGTGTGTGTGTATCCCTAAAGTTATCTGATGACTAATATTTCCAATATCCACAAAGAGATCCAAAGACATCAGAAAATAAAGGGAGAAGAAACTAATTATAGAAATTAGAGCCCAACTATTTTTTTATAAAACCATACAAAACCATTGAATCATTTGTTCAACTTCCCCAAGATTAATTTTTTCCTTCTGAGTCAGATCTATTAAATGTAGATAATTGTTCCTTACTGTAGGCATAAGCATACATTTTTGTCTCCTCAGTGTAAAACTCCTCCAATATACCCCTTAACTAATCAAAAGAACTTCTTGTGTTTATCATATAAACATGTGTTCTGTATATGGACAGGTGGTCTTTGTAAGTACTTATGCAATGCCCTCAGTTTCTCACATTTATTAAAAGCCAAATATAGTTACTTATCAGGAGTGATCTGAGACATTAGATTTTATCTCTGCATATCAAGGTTTTACTCTGGCCTAAATTTTCTAGATTAAAATATGTGATACACAATTTCTGTAACTGTCCTCCTCCAAAAATGAAACAAATTAAACGTTAGAGACTCAACAGACACATATAACATCAATGGCTAAAATAATCTTAAACAAATGAATAGTTCTCAACTATTTATTGGTCACCAAAACAAAAAACAACTAATACATCTTTTATACCTGGCTAAAGGCTTGCAAGATGAAATAAAAGTAAACTATGAAAAGAAATCCATGCAATTAAAGTTAGTCAAATTAACCCTTCATCTTATCTATCTGATTAAGACTAGAGTGTATAGAAAATTTGATAAAGCCAAATTTTTCACACAATGCATATTGCTATTCCCATACATGTATCCCTCCTACCCATCTAATATCCAGGTAAATTGAATGTTCCTATAGAGGCTTAAATTAAGCTGAAAAGATGAAAACCCTCTTGGTCAAATTTTGTCCCTTTGCAAACTGGTTGTGAACAAATTTTTCTATGGAAAAATGAGAAACTCCACTTATGGAAAAGGTATACGTCCATACTTATTTAGATGGAATGGTAAAGGATATTTTCTTTATTGTGGCAGTTTGGAACTGAACCCAGAATATTTCTGAGGTTCTCAAATCATACTGGCAGAGAATACCAGAGAAAACCTCCTCTCTGTCTCAAAGCTAAACCCTCAAAGATAAGACATAGCTAAACTTGTTTCTGTGATTTATCCAACCAAATTGCTAAATGTAGACTTCCCAGATTAGCATTTTTAACTGCTAGCAAGTCCATTTACCTATTAAATTTATTCCCACACTATTTTTTTGTTCGCCTCTCTTCTGAATTTTATTTTTGGTTTTTCTTGCTGACAATTCAACAGTTCTCCTTAGAGATGAAGCATATTTGTGTGCAGATACCTAATGTCTCTGAAATATTGTTTGAGAGTAAAAAGAAAAGTAGAGAAGATTATTGATGTCTGTTTTCTTTAGAGAAAGCTTAATAGTGGGGGCAAACTTTTTTTCTAGACCTTCCAGTGTTTTATGATATGATTTAATCTTAAGGAAACAATCTGGGAATAGGAGAACAGTATGAGTGAAAGTACTAAACTGAAGTGCTTAAATAAGCATATAAGATGAGGGTAAGAAAGTTAGTTGGATTTATTCATATTGAGAAGAAATTAGAAGTAAAGCTTGGATGGGGGTGGTGAAGTCACAATTGGGAGGGACTTTAGCCAGTTGCCATGGTGTGTGAAACTGAGAAAGTCTTGTTGCTAAGCAGCTAAATCTTGATCTTAATCAAATGAGAGGCACAGGGGAAGATATTTATATTTCCCTTTGCCATGTGAGGTCTCCAATAAAAATCTTTGTCCATAAGATTGGTGAGACAAACTAAGTATAAGGACTATAGTTGGAAGGGATCATGAAAACCTCACTAATTTTTCTTCTGCTAAGTTATGTAAGAAGTTTAGCTGTGAAGGAGAGAAGCATCTAGTATTTGGTCATGCAGGAATATATGCATGCATGAATATATTTGTGCATATATGAATATATGAACACATGCACACATACACACATACAACAGTATTCTTTCTTGCCAAGTGGTGACATCCCGTTTAGGATTCATGCCATTTAATGTATCTTATTCAGTTGTATTTTAGTTTGTTGAGATGGACAAAAATGTGTTTTAGGAGGAGTTAGTTTAGAAAACACTGATTTAGGCTATGAATGAGAATAAGAGGGAGGTGGTAATTAGAGTACAGATATTGATGAATTTGAAGAAACTGTTGGAAGGAAAAAGCATTTATACAAGATGCATAGAAAATCTAGCAGCGTAATTTGAAGTCACTATACTATGTCATTATTACACTTACTAATGCAAACGTTATACTGCTTCAGAAGCTTTGGTTTCTGGAGTCATCAAATACAATAATTAATGAGGACAAAGATTCTGGCTCATGATCTTGAGTTATTTTTATGCGTTCTTGGCATTTTGTATGGTGCCTACCCATTAGTACTTGGAAAGTACTGGGGTAAACCAGGTACTTTGTCACCTTAATGATGAGGATGATGTTTACCTGAAGCACGTCCTTTTTTCCTATCTACAATCTGATAGTAAAGTTTAATACAAATATTGAATCCTGTATTTAAAACAAGGGTGATGAGGAATTCTTGGTTTAAACATTTAAACAACCATGATCAAAAGCCAACAGTAATAAGTTGTGACGACAAAAAAAAAAATGTAGAGTTTCAGCACAGCACTCTGTGCATTAATGAAGAAATTTAGAAATTCAGGAAGTTAAAAAACTTGTGGACAACAAAAGACAAAGTATTAATGTATAAGAGTTTTTGAAATAAATATTCATAATTTCAACCTTTTGACTGGGGTATCAAGGTATCATTCTAATTCTGATTGCATTACTTTCTTTTAAGCATCTTCCTAAACATAGCATGACATTTTCCCAGGAGTGATGGCAGTTTGTTGTAGTAGTGAAGGAATCAGTTCATTTTAGGTTGAGGAGTTGGGAAAATGGTGGTTGAATTAATGGACTCCACAAAAGGCTGTGAAAATGGAAGGGGAAATAATGTGTTCCTGAAAGCAGTGCAATAGAATGGAAAGAGCAGTTATTTAAGTCCTCTATGAATTTGATGAGTTAATTTAGATTAAAAGTAAAAATCGTGGTAAGCTATTTAAGATGGAAGAACCAGGAGAGTTGAGAGTGTGATAATATAATATAGGTCATGGCCATGGGTTGATGGCTAGGGATCAATGAAATTGCGTTTTGAAGGTAAAATAAGCTAGATGTTATATACGTTGTCCACTTGCTTGCTAAACATAGTCAGAGTATGGATAAGATGGTGGAGAAGAAATCTATAAAACAGGGATAAAATTCCTTGAGCTGTAAGAGTTTGTTGTTGTTGTTGTTGTTGTTGTTTAAAGAGTAAATAGTGATTTAATGAGATAGCTACCAAGTTGAGTGGTTTGCAAGTGGCTTTGGTAATCAAAGAAAATTATGACCATCTGTCTACTCTGTATGGTATATGGGGATTCTGACTATGGGAATCTTTCCCTCTGCAGGGCTTCAGATTGTTGAGATATAAGTTTTAGTAGGATTAAGTAGGAATAAGGAATTCTCCACGAAGAATAAAGAAGCAATTGTTGCTTTTCATAAAAGGAAGTGACAGGAAAATGATTTCAGAGAGAGAAGAAGTCAAGGCACACTGAATCAAGGTATAAAAAGTAAACCGACATGAATAAAGCATTCAGGAGATGGTAGGTGCTGAATCAGGCATCTTTCATTTTTATATCACCTTCTATGAGAAGTGATTTTTGAGTGGTGTGTTAGATCTCTCATAACAGACTTTTCTTTTTTTTTTTTTTTTTAACTGGGCTAGAGATTCTTACAGTCATTACCTTAAATAATCACATATCATTATAACCTGATAAAGACTGTGGAACCTTTCACCACAAAAATAAAACAGGCACCTTATAGGTAAAATATTGAACACAATTTTACAAGCCCTTCAAGTCTATTCATATCCCAATTACTCTGCCCAAATTTGTAGGCTAGGCCTATATCATTCATTTGTTTTTCCCAAGGGTGTAACAGTGTCTGCACCACTTTGTGGCTTTTATTAATTCTTTCACAAAGCAAGAATGTAATGAGAGAATATTCCAGCTAATGTTGTGCCAGTGCCAGATTTCTCACTTTCACAAATATGAGATAAACGCATTTGAAAGTCAATCTCTGGAGCAGGTTAGCTTGCAATTTGAAAAATGCTACAGTTTAATGATTTTGCCCCAGAAAGACAACCACACCTTCCCCCAACTTTCCCTCGCTCCTTTTTGGATTCATTAATTTTCTCTTCAGTTTTTTTTTTTTTAATTTTTTTTTTAACGTTTATTTATTTTTGAGACAGAGAGAGACACAGCATGAACGGGGGAGGGGCAGAGAGAGAGGGAGACACAGAATCGGAAGCAGGCTCCAGGCTCTGAGCCATCAGCCCAGACCCGGATGCGGGGCTCGAACTCACGGACCGCGAGATCGTGACCTGAGCTGAAGTCGGACGGTTAACCGACTGAGCCACCCAGGCGCCCCTCTCTTCAGTTTTAAAGACACTTCCTTTTGTCTACACTATCCCTCGATCTCCAACTTTTCTTTTTTCTTATAATTTTTTTAATGTTGATTTATATTTGAGAGAGAGCAAGAGACAGTGCGTGAGTGGGGGAGGGGCAGAGAGAGGGAGGCAGAATCCAAAGCAGGCTTCATACTCCAAGCTGTCAGCACAGAGCCTAGTTCAAGGCTTGAACTCAGGAACTGTGAGATCATGACCTGAGCTGAATTAGGACGCTTATCGACTGACCCACCCAGGCACCCCTCCAATTTTTCTTAACTAAGTTAATTTGTTTTATATTTCATATGGCCAGAGGATTTGAAACATGTTCTTTTTTTTTTTTTTTTTTGTGGCAGAAGGAGAGAATCATAGGTTTTATTTTTAATAAAAAGTAAACACTTTTTCCTAATTACAAAAGCAAAACATATTCATTGTAAAATGAAACATGTGATTTTTCTTAAGAATAAAATCAATCATATGGGGTGCCTGGGTGGCTCAATGGGTTGAGTGTCTGAGTCTTGACTTCAGCTCAGGTCATTATCTCCTGTTTGTGAGTTCACTGCTGACAGTGCAGAGCCTGCTTGGGATTCTCTCTCTCTCACTCTCTCTGCCCCTCCCCACCCCTCTCAAAGTAAATAAGTAAACTTAAAAAAAAAATAAAATTAATCATAAACACAGTTTGGTAACACACATCTAACACCTCAAAATATTTCCCATTCAAATTCTACCATTGTTTATTATTACTTGAAGTAACCAAGCATTACAATGGATACTAATAGTTGACTCTTTGCAATTAACACATTACAGTTTGACAGGGTTAGAAGAGAGAGCATGGGGAAAACAAGTAAATACATAATTGTGCCATATAGTATATGTGAACCACCATGAAAGATTTTGTAATATAATTTATGATTAATTTTTGCATATACATCTCTTGAGTAGTGTGACCAAGTAATTTATCATTTGAAATTTAAAGGAAAAACTATTAATATTTATGTGAAGTCAACATATGTAAATTGAAATATCCCCAGAAAACTAAGATTTATGTTCATCTTTTCCCCAAGGCCTTTTTGCTTTAAATGTCAGTTGTGGAAATGTTCACAGATATTTATGTATTAGAGAGCAGTAAAATAATCCATATGTGTTCATTTTTCAGATTTAATAATTATAAATCTCCAGTTAATCACCATTCTCTCCTACTCTTCCAATATCATTCAGCTTCACCAATGTTAAGAACATATCCAAGGCAATACATTGAGTGATGTCTTGGGCCAAACGCTAATCACTTTTATCTTAGATCCTTCTCTTTCTTCTCCACTCCAGTATGCTCATAACCATCTTCATTCTATACTTCTTTTAATTTTTATAGTGTTTCTTCTCTGATAGTTCAATCTTTCGAAAGAAACACCCTTAAAAATCAGCACTGTATATGGCCAGCTCAGAGGGAGAAGATGAAAAGTGATGTTTACTGACCTGTCCTCTTTTGTTTTCATCAGTAGATCCATATGATTGCTCCATAAGACCTTGGTGCATGTGAGATTATTCTCCCGTTCTGGCTGGAGGTGTTTTTGGTCCTTTCTGGGTGGTCTTTGGTTGGGTGCTCCCAATACCATGGTCTCCAGAAGTGGTAATTCCCTTGAGGGTAAAGGGAATGGGCAGGGGCTTAATGAAGCCTCCATGTTGGCACTCTTACAGTCTGTGTTTTGGGGGTCAGAGACATGTTCTCCATTTGAAAGTCAAGAAACTTTTGCTGTCCAGACACCTCCCAGTGTTCACTTACACAGATCAAGGTTCTTTTTTTCAAGGACTAGCCTTTTGTCCAAAATGATTACTATTGTGGTTATGTGACGAAGGACCTGGAACCCTTGGTTGCCCTCAACTCCTGTTTTGGTTGCCTTCGAGAAATGTTATAGATAAATGATATTGCTTATGAAATCGAGCCCAAAAGGCTTTTTACATTTAAACATCTGGTGTATACTATTGCCAGTGAAGAGACAAAAATTCTACCCACAAACTGTGGCTTAACAGAAGAAGAACAACGAATGAAGTTTTAAGAAAGGGATCATTCCTCTTTGAAATATAGTTCTTATGAGGGATGGTAGAACCACATATATCTTGTTAAACAGACAGTGGTGGTAGACCACAATTGATTTCTTTATTCAGAAAGTAATATCTCGTAGATGCAAGAGGAAACCTGCACTGTAGCCAATATAGCAATTCTTATTTTGATTCATTGGCAATTGATGTGGTTTTAATTAAGGTTGTGATCTAGAGTCAAGAAAATCCCATGGAATACATGACAAAGTCAACTATGGAAGAATCTTTGTACTTGGAAGATAATCTTCTTTAATTCTCACCTGCATCCTAATGTGGCTCATCTTTTTGTAAATAAATATTTTAACATTACTTTGAGTATCACTTACATGCAGGGACATGTAAGCATCAGGTTGATTGTGTATTTGGAAGTTTCCAAGGGGTCAGTCTGAGAGATTTTGCATTCACTGTGACTCATGAGCTCAATCATAATTTGAGTATGAAACAGGATGAAAAAATGTGTACATATGAGTAAACAGTGTGTGTAACATATCCAACAAAGTTAAAGACCAGACGATTCAGTAAATGCTGTTATGCTGATTTTTGTAACACTATTGCATAAAAAGAATGCATGAACAACTCTTAAAATCCAGGGGACATCTTTCTATGGAAGCACAGTGGGAACAGTGTGGTTGAAGGAGAGAAGCTTGACTGCAGATCCTTATAACATTGGGAAAAGGATATGTGTTCTTTCAAACTGCACTGAGTCCTGAGGCTGATTGGGCTTTTGAGTTTTTTTACAAATACTGCAAATTCATGCCATCAGATGAAATTTTAGAAATGAAGACAATAAATGTGGCTTTCCAGAATGGTGCAATGGGACATCTTATCAGTGGCCAGAAGATGTCTATGTGCAGGACAGGATCCCATGCAGGGGTTGTTATAAAAAGGGATGTTACAGCCATGATGAATAATGTAGGGAGATTTTTGGCCATGGGACAGAGTGCAACTCAAAGTTGCAACAGGGAATTAAATGCCCCAAATTGGTCACTGTAGTATGTGTGGTTTTACATATGTAAAATGTGATATCTAAGATATCTGTATTGAAGAGGTCAGCATGAGAAAAAAAGGAACTCACTTTTTAAGAGATCATTCTACTGTGCATTAGACTCACTTCAGTGGCTTTAATTGGACTCACTTCAATGCTAAGATACAGACTACCATTTTGGGATGATGTTGGTGAAGTGAAAGACGGCACAGAATGTGGTCCAGAATATATCTGCATCCATATGATGAAGATCCATATGTCTTTTTTGAAAAGGGGTTGTTTTCCTCAGACTTATAATATGAGGGAGATCTAAAGCAATAAATATCAAGGCAATGTCCAGTGGCCCTTCCAAGTGACAAGAAAGGTAATGGAGATAGTGCTGACAGTGGCCCTCCCCTGCCCCCTGACCCTGTCCCCAGAGAAAGAAGGCAGAGTTATCTGCTGATTGGGAGCCATTTACCATTTGGTTAATTCCTTTCTTTGTTTTATGTTTATTTTCCTTTTTAAAAAGTGAATGAAACAACCAGAGGAAGAAAAGCAAACATGTTCAGATTTATTTTAAGAAAGGAGAGAACAAATTTATGAGTATAGAAAATAAACCCAATAAATCTCCCCACACCTTAAGTTTTAGTTTGCTGGCCATAAAAATGTTAGCACACATTTGTACTAACAGGTAATTGATAAACATTATTTCCATTTCTGGCTTTGTTCATTGTTTCCTGCATATTTTAAATGATGTCTATCCTTATTCTAACACAATGTCAGTCTTACTCTTCTTTTTTGTGTTGCTATTGTCAAATATATTACATTTCTATGTTATAGGTCTAACAATACAACTTTATTATTTATGTTTTGTGCAAATGATTTTTAAATCATGGAAGAGATGGGAAAAATATGTAACTACACTATCTTTTATCATTATCTGAAAAATTACCTTTAGTGATATTCTTTGTTTTTTTCACATGGAAATGACTATTGATGCTATCATTTCCTTTCAGTATAAAGAATTTATTTTGGTATTTCTTCTAAGGCAGTTCTTCTGAAAATAATTTCTCTCCACTTTTTTTGTGTTTTTTGCTTTATTTTGTTTGTTTTGTTTTTAAGCTGAAGACATCGTTGTTTATCCTTGGATTTTGAGGGGTATCTTTGACGGATGTAGGATATTTATTTGCCTTTGTTTTGTCAGCATGCTATGTCATTCCACTACCTTCTGAATTTTATTATTTTTGATGAGAAGTCAGCTGTCAAGCTTACTGTGCTTTCCTTAGATGTGATAAGTCATTTTTCTCTTTTTGCTTTCAAGGTTTTCTCTATTACCTTTGCTTTCAGAAGTTTTAGTATGATGTGTCTGCATATGGAACTTTTTGTGTTTGTTTTACTTGGAGTTCACTGAATTTCTAATATGTGTAGATTAATGGCTTTCGTCATAGTTGGAGAGTTTTCAGTCATTATTACTGTGAATATCTATTTTCCCCACTTCTTTTTTTCTCCTCTGCTTCTGAAACTCTCATTGTGGGTATGTTGGTACATTTAATAATGTCTTACATGACTTAATTGCAATATGTATTTGTCTTCATTTTTTTGATAAGGGGAGGGACAGAGAGAGAGAGTATCTCAAGCAGGCTCCATGCCCAGCACAGAGTCCAATGTGGGGCTCAGTCTCATGGTGGTGAGACCATGACCCGAACTGAAATCAAGAGTCAGATGCTTAACCAACTAAGCCACCCAGGAGCCCTTATTTTTCTTCATTTTTGATTATTTCTTTTGTTCATATTGTAAATATTTTTTTATGCCAACTCAAATCTACTGTTTTATTATTTTAGGGATTTTTCATTGGGCTCATTACCTTTTTAATTCTGGAATTTACATGTGATCTTTTTAATAATTTTTATCATTTATTGATATTCTCTATTTGATGAGTTTTTATTATTATTACATTTTTGTCTTTTCATAAAAGTAGTTTCTTTTAGTTCTTGGAACAGATTTGTAATAGCTGCTTAGAATTCTCTGCTAATTCTAGCATCCAAGTCAAAAGGAGACATTTAGTTAAAATAGTTTATGCCTTTCTCTGACTTATTTCACTTAGCACTATAGTCTCTAGATCCATCCATGTTGTTGCAAATGTTATATAATACATATACATACACACACACACACACACATATATATATTCACACACACACATATATATATACACCAACAGTGTACAAGGGTTTCCTTTTTATCCACATCCTCACCAATACTCATTGTGGTTTTGATTTGCATTTCCCTGATAATTAGTAATGTTGACCATCTTTTCAGGTGTCTTGGCTATCTGTATGTCTTCTATGACTTCATTCATATATGGAATTTAAGAAACAAAACAAACAAAGGGAAAAAAGAGACAAACTAAAAAAAACAGACTCCTAAATATAAAGAACAAACTGGTGGTTGACAGAGGGGAGGTGAGTGGGGGATGGGTGAAATAGGTGAAGGGAATTAAGAGTATACTTACTGTGATGAGCACTAAGTAATGTGTATGAATATTGAATCACTATATTGTAGCTATTCTCATGGCCAAGTTCTTGCCTGGGCAGTACATCTATGCCTTGATGTTTGGATGTTTGGAATAATGGTCTACCTCTTCTTCTTCTCAAAAAAAAAATTTTATTGTTATTTATTTTTGAAAGAGAGGGAGAGAGTGTGTGTGAGCAGGTGAGGGGCAGAGAGGGAGGGAGACACAGAATCTGAAGCAGGCTCCAGGCTCTGAGCTGTCAGCAGAGAGCCCCATGTGGGTCTTGAACCCATAACTGGGTAATCATGACCTGAGCCGAAGTCAGACACTTTTCCAACTGAGCCACCCAGGCGCCCCATGTGGCCTACTTCTTCTGAAGTGACTTTGCCACTCTACAAGAGGGCCTGGTATATCATATCTTCTTAGTTTACTAGTCCTGACATAAAATCTTGGTATGAGCAATCTGGGACAGATTGGGAAAATTACATCTTCAATATTTAGGTCTGCTGTACCTAGAGCAGAACCCATAGCCTATGAGTGGAAGATGGGTGGTTGGGCTGAGCCATGAAATCAGAGTTTCTTGCACCTTTTGCATGCTTACATGAAATCAGAGTTCCAGAGGTGGAGCTGAGAGTTGAAATAGGCACCATAATTTTGGCCATACCTGTTCAGAATAGAATTTAAATGACATAGAACCTGAGAGGCATAGGAGAAGATTGTAGTTGAAAGGCCACAGATTATTGATGTTCTTCTAAAGATTTAGTATGTTTTATGGGTAAATGTTTCTCCATTTGTTATATCCATTTGTTATAGGTAACAGACATTTTTTAAAAAATAACTTTTACCAGTTAAGTGGTTGGTGGGCTGGCAAAGAGGGTACCCTGAGCTTCTGATACAATCAATCCAAAACTTCTACTCCTATGGTAATTTGAAAGAGAAAAAAGCAGGGGATTATACTACCAGATATCCTGAACTATGATAAAGCTGTAGAATTTAAGAGAGTGTGGCACTGACTGATGAAACAGAATGGAGAGCAAAATAGTCTTTTCAATAACTTGTTCTGGGCTAATTGGTTATCCATATAGAAATGATGTATCTTTTTCTCTGCTCAGTCACAAGAGAATGCATATTGTAGAACTGCAGTTATATGAGTCACAAAATAAGTGAAACTACTTTATGCTCTTAGAAATCAGCATAGAGACTACTCTCCAAGGAGAAAGAAAAGGGGAGGTTGGGTGGCTCAGTCAGTTAAGTATCTGACTTCGACTCAGGTCATGATCTCATGGTTTGTTGAATTCAAGCCCTGCGTCAGACTCTGGGATTCTCTCTCTCCCCCTCTTTGCCTCTTCCCTACTTGTGCACACGCTCATGCTCTCTCTCTCTCTCAAAATAAACCAACTTAAAGAAAATTTTTTTTGAAGGAGGAATATAAAATATGTCTTTGGCATGTTGGTAATTTTAGGATTCTTGAACTCAATATTGGTTAAATAGGCATATTTCACTACGAAAATCCTTTGATCTATATTTCTGTGATATGTTCATTTTTTCATGCATATTATACTTTAAACAAAATTAAAACCAATAATTCAATGCACTCAAAGTCTTAGACATTTTTTTAAAAACAGTTTTAAAACAAAATCTTCTGAAAACTGTTCTGTTTGCTTCATGGCCAAGCTCGATGGAACTAACCTCTCGCCTTTGGTTTATAAAGAAAAGTCAAAATTTTTACCCTTAATACATGGTGTCAATACTAAAGCATATGTTTCATTAGGGTAGACAGGAAGTTTTGCCTGTTTTATTCCATTGTATATATATTAAGTATTAAAATAAAAAAATTTTAAGAAATAAATGGAAAAACTAAGAAAAAAAGGCAAAATCAATTGGGAAATTCCTTTTATAGAATGAAAGTGAATCTCATTTTAAACATATAATGGGAATTGTATTAGTGCAGAGGGGACAACTTTTGAATATTAAGAACAAAAGCCTTTTTAGTTAGCAGGATTCAAAGCTTATTAATTAATAGCACTGATATTTTGAAATAAAGATTGACTTGGGAAAGGAGCTCTTTATAAAAGGAAAATTTTCTGGAGTGCCTGGCCGGCTCAGTCATTTAAACATCTGACTTGTGATTTTGGCTCAGACTATGATCTCATGGTTCGTTGGTTCGAGGCCTGTATTGCGCTCTGCACTGGCAGTGCTGAGCCTGCTTGAGAGTCTTTCTCTCTCTCTCTCTCTTCCCCTCCCTTGCTCTCTCATGCTCTCTCTCAAAATAAATAAATAAACAAAAAATGAAAATTTGCTAATAATTTTTAAATCATTTTTATTGTAAGTAGGGGAAATTAATCATTGCATATTACTCCAGCAATTAATAAATCCTATGTGTTCTATATTCAATAATATTATAGGAGACATTCTTTGTACCATCAATCAGCATGATTAAATCAACATAACTTAATATTATAGCTATTTAATGTGAATTTCATTAGGAAAATTAGAAGGAAGAGGAAGATACAGTACAGATGACCCTTGAACAACATGGGTCTGCATGGGTCCACTTACACAGATTTTTTGATAAATGTAATATCTATAATTTTCTCTTTCTTATTATTTTCTTAATGACATTTTCTTTTCTCTCAAAATATGTGCTCTCTTTTCTCACAAAATATGTGCTACTCGACTACTTATGGGTAAGATTTCCAGTCAACAGTAGGGCATTAGTAGTTAAGTTTTGGGGAATCAGATGTTAATGTATTTTCTACTGCACAAGAGTCAGGGTCCCTAACTCCCATGTTGTTCAAAGGTCAACTGTACTTGGAATAATTATAATCAAACATGGGACCACTAAGCAAAATGTGAGATGAAAATCTGATAATCTCACTATTTGACTTAGGAATATGCTTACCTCAGATCACAGCTGCCTAACTCAATATTGATCTAAACTTTTTTGTTGGTTTGTTATACTAATAATGATGAAAGAAAAATAGTTGTGAGTCTTTATTTTACTTTTTGTCATATAGACTCAGTGTTTGTAAAAAGAACATCTGTATTTCCTTTAATAATGCAGCATCAGTGTATGATTTTATAACTCCATTAATAAATTTTAATTATTTTTACAGGTATTAATCTTGTGACTTTCATTATTTCTCTTTAACCCTAAAATTCTATACCAAATATAATAGCTATGATTTCAAAGAAGCATACAGTAGAAAGTACAAATTTTGTAAAACTATTATTGGAACTTAGTTTAAAATAATCATACAAGGAGACTTAAACTTACAAAAATCACACAACAAGAGTATATAAAGGAGAGATTAAAAGCCAGTGTCATTTCTGAACATGCATGGTATTAAGCAGTAACTCAAAAGTTGTCGGTTATTTTCCCCTGAGGCAGTCTTGAGAACAAAAATTAAATGTAAAATTGATCTAACTTCCTACTTCTATGTTAGAGTGATAAGGTAAACTTTGTTTTCTTTTTTTTTTTTTTTGCTTATTTAAATAAATTATTTAAAAATTGTTTTATTCTATTTTTTTAATGTTTATTTATTTTGAAAGAGAGAGAGAGAGAACAGGGTAGGGGCAGAGAGAGAGAGGGAGACAGAGTTCCCAGCAGTCTTAGCACTGTCAGCTCAGAGCCTGAGGTACAGTTCCATCTCAGGAACCATGAAATCAGGACCTGAGCCGAAATCAAGAGTTGGCAGCTTAACCGCCTGAGGCACCCAGGTGCCCCTAAAATTAATTTTATTTCATTTTTCAAAAAATGTTTATTTATTTATGAAAAAGAGAGAGACAGACAGAGTGCAAGTGGGAGAGGGACAGAAAAAGAGAGAAGGAGACAGAGAATCTGAAGCAGGCTCCAGGCTCAGAGTTGTCAGCACAGAGCCTGAGATCATGACCTGAGCTGAAGTTGGGTTGCTTAACCCACTGAGCCACCCAGGCGTCCCTTAGATTAAAGAAATATTGCAAAGTTGGTTAGAGTTCCTGGAAACAAAATCCTACACTGAGTTTACACTGTCATTAACTGTTACATTACTTTGGTAGATTTGTTACAATTAATTTAAAAAAATACTGATACAATATTATTTATTAAAGCCCATATTTTTTTTAAAAAAAAAATCTAATTTTACCTGACTTTTTTTTTCCTGTTCCAGCTTTCTAGATGAGATATCACAGTGTATTTAGTGTCATATCTTCTTAATTCCCCTTGGCTGAGACTCTCAGACTTCCCTTATTTTTGATGACCTTGAAATTTTTGAGGTGTATTGGTCTATCATTTTGTGGACAGTCCCTCAGTTTGGGTTTTTCTGATGTTTTTTCATGATTCAACCAGGATTATGGGTTTTAGACCACAGAAGTAAACTGCCATTTTCATTACGATGCTGTCAAGAATACACGCTATCAGCGAGACTTATCAATGATGATGTTAACCTTAATTACCTTGCTGAGTTAATGTTTGGTTTCTACATACAATGTTACTTCCTTTATCCTATCTCTTTTTTTAAATTTTTTTTATTATTAGAACATTTTTTTAATGTTTATTTATTTTTGAGAGACGAAGAGACAGAGTGCAAGTAGGAGAGGAGCAGAGAGAGAGAGGGAGACATAGAATCCAGAGCAGACTCCAGGCTCTGAGCTGTAAGCACAGAGCCCGATGCAGGGCTCAAACCCACAAACCATGAGATCATGACCTGAGCTGAAGTCAGATGCTTAACCGACTGAGCCACCCAGGCACCCCTCTTTTAGCCTATTTCTAAACTGTACTCTTTGAAAACTATATGTAGCCCACAGTTACAGGGTGAGGAAACACACTCTAACTCCTTGGGAGAATATCTATATAAATTATTTAGAATTATTCTATAGAGGAGATTGGTCTTATCCCAATTTCTTTCTTTCTTCAGTAATTTATTCCTATCAGTATGTTCTCAAGGATATTTATTTTACACTTTGTCACTCAAATTGTTCTGGCCATTGAGGGATTTTCAGTTAGTTGCTATGTCCCTTTGACATAAGATGCCATCTTTTATTTGAGCACTTCCTTATTCTCTGGCATTATTAGATGCACTGGGCTCATTTTGTATACTACCTGTCTCAGTCCTAGAACTAGTCATCTTTCCAAGAAATCATAATCTCTTTTATTGCAGAATAGTGTTAGAAACTAAGATATATATATATATATATATGTGTGTGTATATATATATATATATATGTGTATATATATATATATATATATATATTAAAAAAAAGAAACTAAGATATAGGCTTTGGGTTTGCAAACACACATGCACACATGCACACGCACACACACGAATGTAAAGATGTATTAACTTAATCCACATTAAGCTACAAATGAGTTCATTCTGAGGTGCTGATGTGTCTCATTGTATTCTATTACCACATGGTTTATTCTAATCTCTACCTCTTGATTACCTGTATTCTCTCACCTCAACCAATGCAATACTGAGGGATCTCATTCATAGCATTCTCTGTTTATTTACTTACTAGCTCAGAATCACTGTATACACAGTGGTTTCAGGATTAATAACGTTTATCCTCATTAAGAAACAAATTTACCACACAGTGTTTGTCTTATAGTTTGTCCACCCTTTTCAAAAGTTATTTGGGTCACCACCATTGTTTTCCTTCTCACTTCAGTCAAATTATGTCAGTTTGCAATACAATTAATTTTTTTTTGCTGCTGTCTGTATTCCATTATAGAATTCTACATCTTAATATTGATATTTGAAAGTTACATGCATTAAGTTTTACTCATGTCATAAAGTTCCATGAGTGTTGATACATTCAAGTATCATGTATCCTCCATTATAATATCATACAGAATAGTTTCACTATTAAAAAAAAATCCCCTATGCTTCATGTTTTTATTTCTCCAATCCTATCTAACCCTTAGGGTTTTTAAACCACTGCTCTGTTTTCCATCTGTATGATTCTGACTTGCCAGAATATCATAAACTAGACTGGACTATCACACAATGTGTTGCCTTTCCAGACTTCCTTTTCTCAGTTAACATTACGAAATTAAGTTTCATCCATGTTTCTTGGATTGATAGTTTATTACTTTCATCACTGAAAAGTATTGCATTGTATGTATGTACCATAGTTTGTTTAAACAGGCACCTATTCAAACCTACTTCTGGGTTTTGGTAATTATGAATAAAGCTGCAATAAACATACGAATGAATTTTGTGTGAACATATGTTTTAAGTTTGCTAAATATCTAGAAGCATGATTGGTGTGGTAAAGGTATAAAATAAATTTAATAGGCGTATTCCCAATAAAATTAATGTGTGCATTCTTTACACTCTTATTTGCAGTACGCATATCTTCTTAATGAGGTATCTTCTCAGATCTTCAGCCCAGTTTTATTGGGTTGTTTGTTTTCTTATTGTTGAGTTGTAAGAGTTCTTTGTATATATTCAATGTATCTTTTATCAGGTATATGATATACAAATTTTTTTTCTGTCCTAAATTTGTGTTTTTATTATTTTAACATTGCCTTTCTTATACGTTTTTTTAAAAAATATTTATTTATTTATTTTTTTTTTTTTTAATTTTTTTCAACGTTTTTTATTTATTTTTGGGACTGAGAGAGACAGAGCATGAACGGGGGAGGGGCAGAGAGAGAGGGAGACACAGAATCGGAAACAGGCTCCAGGCTCCGAGCCATCAGCCCAGAGCCTGACGCGGGGCTCGAACTCACGGACCGCGAGATCGTGACCTGGCTGAAGTCGGACGCTTAACCGACTGCGCCACCCAGGCGCCCCAAAAAATATTTATTTATTTTTGAGACAGAGAGAGATAGAGTGCAAGTGAAGGAGGAGCAGAGAGAGAGGGAGACAGAATCCGAAGCAGACTCCAGGCTCCGAGCTGTCAGCACAGAGCCTGATGCGGGGCTCGAATTCATGGACTGTGAGATCATGACCTGAGCTGAAGTTGGATGCTTAACTGACTTAGCCACCCAGGCACCCAATATAAATTTTTAATTTAAATAAAGTTTTAACATCAATTTTTCTTTCTTGGATTGTGTTTTTTGTGTTGTATCTAAATATTTATCACCAAACCCATGAAAATCCATATTTTCTCCTAGAAGTTTTTTTCAGTTTTGCATTTTACATATAGCTTTATGACTCATTTTGAGATTTGGTGTAAGGTGTAAGGTCTCTGGATGATGATGATGATAATGATGATGATGATGATGATGATGATTACATATGGATTTCCAATTGATCCAGCATCATTTTCCTTTATCAAATTGTCTTTGTGATTTCACCAAACTTAGTTGACAATATTTGTGTATGACAATATTTGTGTATGTACCTCTAGACATATATTATGTACATTCATAGACACTACATTATGTTCCATTGGTTAGTCTTTTTTTTTTTTTGCCAGAACCACTGTCTGGATTAAAATTGCTTAACAGTAACTCTTAAAACCAGCTAATGTTAGTCTGGAACTTTTGTTCTTCCTTTTCTGAATTGTGTTGGCTATTTTTGTTCCTCTGTTTTCTGTATATTAGATTTAGTTTGTTGCTATTTCTAAAACCCTTGCTATGATTTTGATGAGGCATGCACTACATCTACAGATCATATTTAAAAAAAACTGAAATTTTAATAATATTGAGTCTTTTTGATACGTGAATATGAAATACAATTTCCATGTATTTATGTCTTCTCTTATTTATGTCATCAATTTTTTTTTGTAGATTTCTACTTATAATTCCTGCACATAGTTTGTTAGATTTATTACTAAGTAATTTTTTTGGTGTTTTGTAAATGGTATTTAAAAATGTATAAACTGTTTTAGAGGGAAGTTTTAGGTTGACAACAAAATGAAGAGGAAGCTATAGACATATCCCGTTATTATCCCTGCTTCTACACATAGCTTCCCTCATTATTAACATCACCCAACAGAGTGGTACATTTGTTATAATTGATGAACCTACATTGACACAGCATTATCATGCAAAGTCCATAATTGACATTAGGATCCACCTTTGGTGCTATACATCATAGGAGTTTTGAAAGATGTACAATGACATTCTCTATACTGGTATCATACACAGTTTCACTGGGCTTCAATTCTTGTGCGCTCTGCCAGCTCATTATTTTCTGCCCCACTGTCCCTGGCAACCACTAAATTTTTTACTGTCTCTATAGTTTTGTCTTTTCCAAAATGCCATATAGTTGGAATTATATAGTATGTAGCCTTTTCAGATTGGTTTCTTTCACTTAGTAATATGCCTTCATAGTTCATTTCCTTTTAGCATTCAATAATATTCCTTTGTCTGGATGTACCACAGTTTATTTATCCATCCACCTACTGAAGGACATCTTGATTGCTTCTGAGTTTTGACAATTATGAATGACGCTGCTGTAAACATCACATGCAGGATTTTGTGTACATAATTTTCAGATACTTAGGGTAAATACCAATAAGCATAATTGCTGGATTGTTTGATGACAGTATGTTTAGTTTTGTAAGAAACTGCCAAAATGTCCTTCCAAGTGGATGTATATCAGTTTTCATTTTTATCAACAGTTCCTATTGTTTCACATCCTCACCAGCGTTTGATATTGTCAAATGGTGATTTGGATTTGGGCCATTGTAATAGATGTGCAGTGGTATCTTATTGTTTTAATTTGTGTTTCTCTGAACATATGATCTGAAGCATCTTTTCATGTGTTTATTTGCCATCTGTATATTTTCCTTAGTAAGAAGATATTTTTCTTTCACTTTTGAAGAAGTCTTCTGTGTGTAGAATTATAGGTTGGCAGTGCTCATGTTTATTAAGAAACTTAATGTACTTCTTTACCTGTTTCCTCTGTAAGGTGTCCCTGTCCATCAACTTATTTCGGAATTTTCTATTTGTTTTTATGTCTCATTTTATTATGCTTTTTTTTCTTCTTACAGATATCGCATTATTTTACAAATTGAACATTTATGGCAACCTTGTGTTAAGCAAATCTATCGACACCATTTTTCCAACAGCATTTGCTCACTTTGCTTTTATATATATATATATATATATATATATATATATATATATATACACCATGTGGTGATTCTTGCAGTATTTCAAACTTTTTCATTATTAGTATATTTATTATAGTGATCTCTGATCAGTGATCACTTATTTTACTATTGCTATTGTTTTGGATTGCCATGATCAGTACCTATATAAGACAGTGAACTAAGGAAGCTATGTTGAAGCCAATGCATTCATTTGTCATTTTGAAAACAATAGGCCTCTTAAGAATTATGCAAAATCTACTTTGCCTGTGCTCTATAAAGAGAACAACAAAGCCTGAATGACTGCACTTCCCTTTACAACACAGTTTACTGAATATTTTAAGCCCACTGTTGAGACTTACTTCTCAGAAAAAAAAGATTCCATTCAAAACTCATTGACAATGCACATGGTCACCCAAGAGCTCTGATGAAAATGTATAGTGAGAGTAATGTTTTCATGCCAGCTAACACAGCATCCATGCTGCAGTTCATAAATCAGGGAGTAATTTTGACTTTCAAGTCTTATTATAAGAAACACATTTAATATGCCTCTAGCTACCACAGATAGTGATTCTTACGATGGATCTGGGCAAAGTAAATTGAAAACCTCCTGCAAAGGATTCACTATCTGATTATCATTAAGAACATTCATGATTTATGGGAAAAGGTCAAAATATCAACCTTAACAGGAATGTGGAAGAAATTGATTCAACCCTTGCTGATGACTTTGAGGGATTAAACACTTCGGTGGAGGAAGTGACTACAGATGTGGTGGAAATAGAAAGAAAACTGAAATTATAAATGGAGGCTGAAGATGTGACTGAATTGTCGTAACCTCATGATAATACTTTAACCAATGAGGAGTTGATTCTAATGGAATGGCAAAGCAAGTGGTTTCTTGAAATAGAATGTACTTCTGATGAAGATTCTGTGAAGATTATTGAAATGACAACAAACAATTTATAATATTGCATAAATATAGTTGACAAAGCACTAGCCTGGTTTGAGAGAATTTACTCCAATTTTGAAAGAAGTTCTACTGTGAGTAAAATGCTATCAAACATCATGGCATGCTACCGAGAAATTATTTGTGGAAGGAAGAGCCAATAAGTGTGACAAACTTTATTGTTGTTTTCTTTTAAAAAATTGCCACAGGAATGCCTGGGTGACTCAGTAGGTCAAGTGTCCAACTTTAGCTCAGGTCATGATCTTACAGCTCATGAGTTTGAGCTCCGTGTCGGGCTCTGTGTTGACTCTGTGTCTCCCTCTCTCTCTGCCCCTTCCCCACTCATGCTCTCCCTCTCTCTCTCTCTCTCTCTCTCTCTCAAAAATAAATAAACATTATTTCTTTTTAATTGCCACAGCCCCCTCAACCTTCAGCAATCACCAACTTGATCCGTCAGCAACCAAGAAAATCAAGGTAAGACTCTTCACCAACAAAAGTATTTCAGCTCTTTGATGGTTAACATTTTTTAGCATTAAGTATTTGTTAAATAAGTTATTGACATTGTTTTTTTTACACATAAGACTATTGCACACTTAATAGACTACACTGTAGTGTAAACTTTTGTATGGGGGAACCAAAAAATTCAACTGACTGAGTTTCATATATACATCCTATCTACATAGTAGTCTATTTTAAGTTGATGGTCACTTAAGTTTGAACACATTCTGAAAGAACTACGTTTTTACTCCCCTGCTCCGTGTTATATGAATATGACATATTTTATATCTTTTTATTTTGTGTATCCCTTAAATAACTTTTTTAGATATAACTGATTTTACTATTTTTGTCTTTTAACCTTCCTACTACATAAGTGATACTACATAACTACATACTACATACTACATAACTACATACTACATAAGTGATAAAAGTGTTTACCTTTTATTTCACTGGTTATTCCTTCTGCATATTCTTAGCTGGTTACTCTCCTTATCCACAATCAATGCACTTAATTTGCCCCAGTTTTTGATTCTCTTCTAGTCCCTATTTATTTTCTTGCTCCCTCTCCTTCTTCCTCCTTCCTTTTGTGATATCATGGCTATTAATGTCATCAGTGTATCAGTCATTGGTATATCCCCAGCCCATATCTCATATCAGTCTATATCTACATTGATCTGCATATTGGGTACTTTTAATTAATTAATTAATTTGTTTTTGGCATGGACTGCTTATTCAAGTAATTAATATTATATTTATAATAAGGAATAATCATATTTACCATATATTTATACAGACCTCACAAATTTATAATATTGTCCATTGTAGTATGTCTGTATATGTCTGCATATACATATATAAAGGAAAAACAAAATTTAAATACTCCATAAGGGAGGTGAACTAAATTACTTTTAGCTTCTTTTCCAAGATTCAGTATTTCTTTTTTTTTAATTTATTTAATGATTAATCACTTACATATAACACCCAGTGTATATTAACTGGCTGGAATTTAAATAAAAACTGAGAAAAATATACATATATATATTTGAGGGATGAAGGAAAATATAGTGAAAGCTTTTATTACTTAAATTGTCAGGGTTCCCTTTTATTTTATATGTGGTTTACATATTTCTTTTTCTTCTTTTTCTTTGCTAAAACCTTGAGAGAAAACCACAAATTATATCTACACCTGAAACTCCAAAAAACAGACACCATTAAACCATTATCATATCAGACAAACTAAACAGATGTTTTTATATATCAGCTAATAATAATCAATTTCTCTGATGTTATAACAAAATAACAATATCACTCCACACATTTATGTAAATAAAGATCCATCCCAGGTTCACATTGCATCGGACTTGGTTGTGTTTCTTAAGTTTATTTTGTATTAGAACAGTTGCTCTCTGCATACTGTTTTTGTATTTGGTGTTGTTATTATCTTTACTTTATTACAGAAACTAAATTGGTTGACCTGAAGAAAATATCATTCTTGGATAAGTGTTTTTGGAGGTATACTAAATTTTTTTTATCACTTGACTTCCATCTAAGTTCAATTAGACTGTCAAGTTTTGATAAGATACAGGCCAAGTTTTGTTTTAGAAAGATTACATAATAGATTGTTCCAGTTGCTTAATATTAAATTATATCGGGAAGCACACAAAAATTGGTTGTCTCACTTTTGCAGATGCTGAAGTTAATGCATATATTTAGGTGCTAATAGCTAACTGATTCTATTGGTGAAGTACACCAATTAATTTTTCATGTCATGAGTTTCCCACTGATGACATTAATCAATTATCAAAGTGAAATTTCGCTGCACTGAAATTATTAGGCAATCATGATTAACACAATTATTGTGAATAAGAACTCAATGTTTTCCTATTTTTGAACTTTCTACTTTGATATGACAAAATTTGATTATATCAAATGAAACTTTACATATGAAATTAAATAATATATGCCAAGAAAGCTTTATGGATTGATCTCAATTCCAAATTGTTATTTCAAAGCTGATTTTCCCACCACTTCCCACACAGAAAAACTGACTACAAGTGCTTCTCTGAAAAATGGCACCAGCTAGAATATAATCATTAACTTAATAGAGAGAAAGCAATACTAAACACACTATATGTTTTAAGTAAGCAATATTGTAATGATATTTAAAGATAGAAAGTGTCCTGGTAAAGCTGAAGAACCCAATGAAATCTTTTTTTTTTTTTAATCTTTATTTATTTTTGAGAGAGAGACAGAGTGTGAGCAGGGGAGGAGCAGAGATAGAGGGAGACACAGAATCCGAAGCAGGCTCCAGGCCCTGAGCTGTCAGCACAGAGCCTGACATGGGGCTCAAACTCACAAACCGTGAGATCATGACCTGAACCGAAGTCAGACGCTCAACTGACTGAGCCACCCAGGCACACCAGAAGCCAATGAAATCTTATGGAGTCACAGGATTCACATGTAGTATATGATTTAACTAGAGAGGTTGTATCACAATACATTAAACATAAATTCTCTACAATATAAGTAAAAAAAGGTAAAATGATTTTTAGCATAGCATTTATTTGGGACCCAGTGATAATAATTTTATTATTTTGTTTTCTTTTCTATTCATAAATGACCTGGGACAGTTTTCTATGGCATATTGGTCTTAGATTGTCAAGATATAAAATGGATGTCAAAGATACATAATTTCTAAAATTTTCTTTGAAATTAAAAATGTTTTTTTTATTTTCTCCCCAAGTTATCAAACTATTATTGAAATATAAAATACACAAATTTAAGCTATACTATGTGATGTCAATACATGTATATATTGAAAAATAATTACAATAAGTTAGTTGGCACTTCCATCCCCTGATGTATCTATTTTTTTGTATATGTGTGGTGATTTGACATTTCAGGTCTTCTCTCTTAAGTATTTTCAAGTATCCAATATGGTTTTGCTAATTATAGTGACCATGTTGTATGTTAGATTCCAAGAACATATTCATCTTAAAACTGTAAGTTCATACCCTTTGACCAACATGTCCCAATTTCCCCTACTTCTCAGGCGCAATCACCAACCACCCTATTCACTCTTGCTATGAGGGTAGCTTTTTCAGATTCCATATAGTGATATATCATACAGCATTTGTCTTTCTCTGTCTGATCTATTTCACTTAGCATAATACCCTCAAAGTTCATTCATGATGTCAAGAAAGGTAGGATTGATTTCATCTTTTCACTGAATACTATTATTTTATATATGCATTGAATCTTCTTTAACCATTCATACATTAATGGACACTTGTAACTTGGGTCATTTCCATATCTTAGCCATTGTGAATAATGCTGAAAGAACCATGAGAGCACAGATATCTCTTCAAAATAGTGATTGCATCTCCTTCCAACTTATACCCAGAAATCAGTTTGCTAGAACATAAGGTTGTTCTATTTAAAAATTTTAAGAACCTTCATACTGTTTTCAGTAGTGTCTGTACCAATTTACATCCCCATCAACAGTGCACTAGTGTTCCCTTTCTCCAATTCTTGCCAACTTGTTATATCTTATCTTCTTGATGATAGCCCTTTTAACAGGTGTGAGATGATATCTCACTGTGGTTTTGATTTGTATTTCCTTGATGATAAGTGATGTTGAGTCTCTTCTCATGTACTAATTGATTATTTACAAAATGTTTATTCAAGTCCTTTACCAATGTTTTAATCAGATTTTTTTAAATGATATGTATGAGTTCTTTATATGAATTACACAATAATCTCTCATCAGATAAATGGTTTGCAACTATTATCTTCTATTTCTTTGGTTGGCATTTCAGTTTGTTGATTATTTCTTTTGCTTTGTAGAATCTTTGTAGTGTGATGTAATCATATTTATTTATTTTGTCAATTGTTGATTATCCTTTTGATTGTCATATTTTAAAAAATGTTGCCAAAACCAAAGTCAAAGATCTTTTTTTCCTGTTTTCTTCTAGGAGTTTGCAATTTGGGACTTCCATTTATATCCTAAATTTATTTTGATTTAAATTTTGTGTCTGGTATAATACAAGTTTCCAAGTTCATTATTTTGGATGTTAATATCCAGTTTTCCCAACATCATTTATTGAAGAGACTATTCTTTCCCCACTGTATATTCTTTATTCCCTTGTTAAATATCAGTTGACCATACAGGCATGGGTTTATTTCTATCCTTTTGGTTATGTTCTTTTAGTCTATGTGTCTGATTTTATGCAGTATCATACTATTTTGAATACTGTAGGTTTTTAATAAAATTTAAAGTCAGGAATGTGGTGACTACCTTTATTATTCCTTCTCAGGACACTTTACCTTTTTTGGGGTCTTTTGTGGCTCCATATAAAATTTTAGGATTACTTTATGTCTGTGAAAAATATTATTGAAATTTTAATAAAGATTTTATTGAATCTATACATAGCTTTAGATATATGACATCTTAAAATATTAATTTTTTGATCCATGAATATGAGATATCTTTCCACTTATTTGTGTTTCTTCAGTTTCTTCAATGTCTCATTTTCATTGTACAGATATTTCATGTTTTAATTAAATTTATTGTAAGAATTTTATTGTTTTTAAGACTGTTTTCTTTCTCTTTCAGATTTGTTAGTATATGGAAATGTGATCCTGGAGAATGTTCCATGTGCACTTGAGAATGTGTATTCTGCTCTCTTGGGTGAAATGTTCATTTATTGCTGGTGGGAATGAAAAATGAGGAAGACTATGCATGTGTGGAGGAAAGAGGTTATGGGAAATTTCTGTATCTTCAGCTTATTTTCATAGTAAACCTTAAAGTGCTCAAAAGATCAGGTTTATCTTAAAAAATAGCTTACCACTCCAGATTAATTTTTGGAGTTAGTGGGAGAACTGAAGTATCTTATATCCACTATGAGTGTCATTAATGTCTTCTTTTCCTCTACATAAATATCATTTCTCATTATGAGAAGGAATTTCTTCTTCTTCTTTCTCATCATCTTTCCATCCCCAGGTATATCTGGCCTAGACTTATACTTTCTTGACTAATAGAATGTGGCAAAAGTGACATATTGGCTCTTCTAAAGGTAAGTGGTAAGAAGCCTTTCAATCCCTTCCTGGGCCTCCTGAAATGTTGGTACTCAGAACACTCTAGAGTAAGGATAGCTCTATGCTCCAGGCTCTCTACTAAACATATCCAACAAGCCCAGTCTTCTGTCAATCTCTGTGAAGGCACCAGACATATGAATGAAAGTAACACAGACTGTCATGTCCAGCAAAACCATCAGCTAAATGCCACCAGGTGAACAATTGACATGACATGGAGGAAAATAATTGCCCAAACAAGTCCTGCATAATTCTTGGTCTATATATTTGTAAAACTTCATAAAATGTGTTTTGGCTTAAACCACTAAATCAGCATAATTTGTTAATTACCTATAAATAACCTGAACAGATTGTGTCCAGTAAGCTTTTCTGTGGGCAAACCTTCACTTTGCTTACCCATCCCGAGATAGAGGAGTCTCCAGATCTACTGTAATATATAAAACACTAAATGAAGCTAAAGGGAACCTCGTTAGCATATCTCTGAGGAAATCAATGTGAGTTATATGTGATTATGAGAGGAGCTGTTTCGAAAATTGTTTCTGACTGATGGCTAATCTTGGGATTTTGAATCTTCTCCTTACTATCAAAACAAATTCAGAAAAATTTCACAATTAATTTTCGATTTGGAAAAGAAGCAGTATGCCTCCTTGATTTTGGGCCAAGAATGTCTCTAAGATTCACTTCACAAAATCTACTTTAAATATTTGACTGGATACTTCTGGAAGTTTTTGGTATATTCCTTGACATACATCTGGAGATTTCACTTGCATAATAATAACAAAATATGTTATCCAAACAGGTGCCTTGACATTCCAGGAACTCTTAAATACTGTCTGTAATTCTCTATGTGCCAAATGCCTTCTTATCCAAGAATAATTTTGGTTCTTATTTTGGTTTGAACATTGAGAAATTATTTGTCTTCATTTGCCACATTAGTGTGGATTCTGATTTTTAATTATGTGGTACATTCATTTAGAGATTTCTGCTTAATAGTAGATGCTCTATTAATTTTCAAGTGGCAAATGAGTGTGAATTTATATTTTTCATGTTGTTAGTTTATTTGTACATTTCTTTAGAGTTCAGATATTTACTGATATTTGAGTCTACATGTTATAGAAGTCATTAATATCTTGAATTTCCAATCATAGAGACATCTGTGTTTCTATTACGTTTGGTGAAAGTGTGACTTTTAACCCAAATGAATGTCTTTACATACCTCCCAGATAGCTTTTTCTTTTTTTTTATTATTGAAATATAATGGATATCCAATGTTATATTCATTTCAAGTATACATCACACTGATTTGACAATTCTATACATTACTCACCATAAGTGTGGTCACAATCTGTCATCATACCATGTCATTACAATATCAATGACCATATTCCCTATATTGACCTTTCATCTGTGACTTATTTTATAACTGAACTTTGTAACTCTTTTTTAAAAATTTTTTAATGTTTATTTATTTTTGAGGAAGAGACACACAGAGCATGAGCAGGGAGGGGTAGAGAGAAAGACAGACACAGAATCTGAAACAGGCTCCAGGCTCTAAGCTGTCAGCCTGACACAGAGCTCCAACCCACAAACCGTGAGATCATAACCTGAGCTGAAGTTGGATGCTCAACCAACTGAGCCATACAAGCAGTTTGGCTCAAGAAGTTTGTAACTGTTAATTCCTTCTATCTATTTTGCCCATCCCCCTACCCACCACCCCTCAGGCAACTAACAGTTTATTTTTGGTATTTAAGAGTCTGTTCTTTTGTTTGTTTCTTTTGTTTTGTTTTTTGGATTCCACATTTAAGTGAAATCATATGGTATTTGTCTTCATCTGACTTCTCTCACTTAGCTTAATATCCTCCAGGTCCATCCGTGTTGTCTCAAATGGCAAGAAATCACTGTTTTTTATAGCTGAGCAATATTCTATTGTATATATGTACCACATCTTTTTCAGTCATTTATCTATGGATGGACACGGCTTCCTTCCACATCTTGACTATTGTAAATAACACGGCAAGAAGCACAGGAGTATCTATATCTTTCTGAACTACTGTTTTCGTTTTCTTCTGGTAAATACCCAGTAGTGGAATAACTGGGTCATATAGTGTTTCTATTTTTAGGTTTTTAAGGAAACTCCATACTGTTTTCCACAGCGGTTGCACCAATGTATGTTCCCACCAACAGTGCGCAAAGGTTCCCTTTTCTCCTTATCCTCACCAACACTTGTTATTTCTTGTCTTTTTGGTACTAGCCATTCTGAATGGTGTGAGGTCCAAAACTTCATTCTGTTCTAAATCTACTCATTATGGACCACATAGTTAATACCAACAAAAAGAAATCTTAGGCAAAAGATGATGTTTATATAAAATGATCCACTGTGGGAACATTTGGAATCTAGCACGGTAACATACTTACGTAACACTTTAGAATAAAAAAAGAAAACCAAATCTCTAGCACAAAGTGGTCAGAGTTTTTTGCTTTGTTCAGTTTTGTTTGGTTTTGGTTTTGGTTTTGGTTTTGGTTTTGGTTTTGGTTTTGGTTTTGGTTTTGTGGTGGTGGTAGTGTATCAAAAACAAACAGCACACAGCATTGTTATGTTTTCAAGAGTCTTTAAGACTAAAGATGGCAGAGATAGGAAAAATGTGTTCTAAAAAGTACAACACAGTTACTGATTGTTGTGTAAGCAATCACTCCAAATCTATTGGCTTAAAACAATACAAATTTATCTCAGAGTTTCAGTGAATCAGGCATCTGGGTAGAGCAACACTAGGTCTGTTACTCAGGGCGTCACAAATCAGTCTGTATTCTCATCTGGGAAGGCTCAACTGGAAATGAATCCATTTCCAAGCTTATTCACATTGCCAGCACAATTCATTTATTGCAGCTATATGTCTAAAGGTCCTAATTTATTACCGTCTGTCAGCTGGGGGTATCTCACAATTCCCCATCAATTAGAAAAATAACTGTTCTGGTGGATTCACGAGAAACTTTATAGAACTTTCATATTTTACCACTGATGCTGCTCTGAAAGATCCAGTGATGTTAACTATATCATTATTTACTCTACTAATCAACATTCTTAATGAAAACCAATATTTCTGTTTCAACTTTAAAACTTGTAGTTTATTGACACTGTGCCCAAGATTTGATAACAGCTTTCTGTCTGGAGAGCATAAACTATTTTTTTAAATAAATTTCCACATTTTTTTCTATTTTGGGGGGAATTAAGGTATCTAAATATAAATTTTGTTAAATTTTCATAGATAAAATTCTTTTGATTGGTTTATAAAAATTAATAATCATTTACACACGGATGTATATAAAGGAAACAAGCTTTCTAGAAATACATTCAACTTATGCTTTAAATATTTAAAGCATAAGCAACTCAGGGGGAGAAAGTGGCTTAGCTCTCATAATATTTATGCCCTAGGTTACTGGCTTATAAGAATTGTAAAAGCATTACTGGGAAATATTTATAAGCAAAATAAAAATTTAACATTTCATAGTCCATTTCAGTTGAAACTAATACAGTATTCCTAAAGAAGATTATCATTGGCAAAAATGGATCTGTTAAATAATAAATGTTCACTTTCTCATTTTAGCATGTGGAAATAAGTTTAACATAATAGTCTACATTATGGAACTTTTTTCTTAGTTTATCTTTTTCTACTTTCTAGAAATTTATTCATTTTTTATTCGCATATTTATTTTATTTTTTAAGTTTGTTTGTTTGTTTATTTAGAGACAGAGAGAGTCTGAGTGGGGGAGGGGCAGAGAGACGGAATCCCAAGCAGGCTATGCACTGCCGGCACAGAGCCCAACATGGGGCCCGAACCCACGAAACCGTGAGATCATGACCTGAGCCAAAACCAAAAGCCAGATGCTTAACCAATTGAGCCACCCAGGTGCCCCACATACTTTTTTTTTTCACATTTCCCTCAATTATTATTTATTTTCTGATACCATTTAATATGAGATCTAGCCTCTCAACAAGTTTTTAATCACACAATATTGTTAAATAGAGGCCTGATGCTATACAGCAGATCTCTATAACTTACTCATCTTGCATAACTGTAAGTATATACCCATGGAACAGCAATTCCTTATGTGCCTCTTCCCCCAGCCCCTGAAAACCACCATCCCCCTCTCTGTTTCAATGAGTTTGACTGTTTTAAATAGCTCATGTAATTGGAATGATGTGGAAATTACCCTCCTGTGACCAGCTTATTTCACTTAGCATAATGTCCACCAGAATCATCCATATTGCTGTGCAGAGCAGAATTTTCTTTCTAACCATATATAATATTCTATTGTATGTACATACCACACTTATTTATTCATCTGTTGATGGACATTTAGGTCATTCTCATACTTTAGCTATTATGAATAATGCTGCAATGAACATGTTAGTGCAGCTATCTCTTTGAGATACTGACCTCAATCATCTGTATGTATATCCAGAAGTGGAATTGCTAGACCATATGGTACTTCTATTTTTAATGTTTGAGAAACCTACATACTATTTTCTATAGTGACTGCACCAATTTACTTTCCCACCAACAATACACTGGAATTTCCATTTCTCCACAACTCATTCTTGCCAACACCTGCTAATGGTTGTATACTTATGTTTAATAATAACCATAACAAGGTGCAAAGTAATATCTCACTGTGTTTTTGATTTGCATTTCCTTAATGATTAGTGATGTTGAGCATCATGTGTCTGATGGTCATCTGTATGTCTTTGGAGAAATGTCAATTCAAGTCTTTGCTCATTTTTTATTCAGACCATTTGGGATTTCTTGCGACACAGTTGTAGGAATTCCTTATATATTTTGGTTATTGAGACTCATTAAATATTCAGTTTACAAATATTTTTTGACCATTATATAATATCCTTGATTTTTTCCTTTAATGTGCAGAAGTGTGTGTGTGTGTGTGTGTGTGTGTGTGTGTGTGTAACGAAGTCTTACTTGCCTGTTTTCTAAATGTTAAAGTCTTTCATCTCCTTCGGTAAGTTTATTCCTGAGTGTTATTCTTATTGGCAATATTATAATTGTGATTGGTTTTTCAAATTTGTTTTTCATGTTTATTTATTTGTTTTGAGAGAGAGAGCAAGAGCAGGGGACGGGCAGAGAGAGAAGGTGAGAGAGAATCCCAAGTAGGCTGCACACTGTTAGCAACAGAGCCTGACGTGAGCTGGATCTCGCAAATTGTGAGATCATGACCAGAGCTGAATTCAAGAGCTGGACCCTCAACTGATTAAGCCACCCAGGCACCTCTGTGATTGTTTTTAATTTCTTAATTTCATTATAAGTATTTCATTGTTAATGGATAGAAATGCCACTGACTTTTGTATGTTAATTTTGGATCCTCCAATTTTATTGATTTGATTTATCGGTTCTAATGGTATTTTTCATGGAGTCTTTATGGTTGTTTACATAGTAAATTATGTCATCTGCGAACAGAGATAATTTTACTTCAGACTTTCAGTTTTGGTTATTTTTCTTTCCTTTTCTTGCCTAATCCCTTTCTTTAGGTAGGGCTAACAGCAGTAAGTTACATACAAGTGCTAAGAGTGGGCATCATGACCTTGGTCCTTCCTAAACAAAGACTTTCATTTCTCACTCTTGGCATGGTTTTGATTGTGGGCTTGTCCTGTATGGCCTTTCTTATGTTTTAGTAATTTCCGTCTCTACCTCGTTTGTTGACAGTTTGTTATCATGAAAGTTTGTTTCATTTTATCAAAAAAAAAAAATTTCTGCATCTGAGAAAGCATGTGATTTTTATCTTTTGTTCTATTAATGGATTATTATAGTAATTGATTTGTGTATACTGAGTCATCTTTGTATTCCTGAGGTAAATCCCACATAGTCATGTTTATGATCCCTTTAATGTGCTAGTATATTGTTGAGATTTTTGCATCTATCTTTATCAGGGATACTGGCTTTTACTTTTCTTGTAGTGTATTTCTGGTTTTAGTATCAGGTTAATACTGACTTAATAATTTGAGTTTTGAAAGTATTCCTTCTGGGGTTTTTTGTTGCTGTTGTTGTTTTGTTTTGTTTTTTTGAACAATTTTGAGAAGAATTGGTACTTCCTTAAATGTTTAGTGGAATTCACCCATAAAGCCATCTGGTCCTAGTCTTTTCTTTGTTTGGAAGTTTTTGTTTACTGGTTCCACTTCATTATTTATCATTGTTCTATTCATATTTTCTATTGATTCATCATTTGGTCTTGGTAGGTCATACTTTTCTGGAAATTTATCAATTTCTTTTAGGTTACCCAATTTGCTTGTATAATTGTTCATGCTACTTGCTTGTGATCTTTTTAAATTTCTGTTGCATCAATTGTAATGCTTCCTCTTCATTCTTGATTTCATTTATGTGAATCTTCTTTCCTTTTTTTTATTAATTTAGCTATAGGTTTACTTATCTTTTAAAGAATTTACTAATCTTTCACTTATCTTTTAAAGAAAACAATTCTTAGTTTTATTGATTTTTAAATTTTGTCTACTTCTATTAAATTTATTGATACTCTAATCACTATTTCCTAGCTTTCTGTTGGGCTAGATTGTCCATATTTTTCTATTTTTCTGAAGTGTAAAGTTAGTTTATTTGAGATTTTTCTTTTTTTTGTGACATGTTTACCTCTATAGACTTCCTCTTGGTAGTGCTTTTGTTACATTCCATAAGTTCTGGCATTTGTATTTTGGTTTTTATTTGTTTTGAGATTTTTATGTGTTTTTTTTTTAATTTTTTTTAATGTTTTTTATTTATTTTTGAGACAGAGAGAGACAGAGCATGAATGGGGGAGGGGCAGAAAGAGAGGGAGACACAGAATCGGAAGCAGGCTCCGGGCTCTGAGCCATCAGCCCAGAGCCCGACGCGGGGCTCGAACTCACGGACCGCGAGATCGTGACCTGAGCCGAAGTCGGACGCTCAACCGACTGAGCCACCCAGGTGCCCCCTGTGTGTTTTTCTTTTGATTTTTTTCTTTAATCTATTGGTTGTTCAAGGTTGTGTTATTTATTTTCCACCAGTTCATAACTTTTCCAGTTTCCTTCTGTTACTGATTTCTAGTCATTTCATTGTGGCAATCCTTTTAAGTATATTAAGACTTATTTTGTGATCTAACACATGATCTGGTTTGAAGATTGTTCATGCGCAAATGAAAAGAATATATATTCAGCTGCTGTTAGAATGTTCTTTATATGTCTCTTAGGTTCATTTGGTCTATAGTGTTCAATATGCTATTTCCTTATTAATATTCTTTCCATTATTGAAACTAGGATATTGAAGCCTCCTGCTATTATTTTATTGCTGTCTATTTCTTCCTTCAGATATGGCAATATTTGCTTTATATATGAATTAAATAATAAATGTCTTTATTCCTTATAACAGATTTTGACTCAAAGTCTATATTGTATGATACAAATATAGCCACCACTGTTCTCTTTTGGTTACAGTTTGCCTGGACTATTTTTCCATCTCTTTGCTTTCAGCTTATGTGTGTTTTGTTTTTTTAATGTTTATTTATTTATTTTGAGAGAGAAATGGGGAGTGAGACTGGGGGAGAGGCAGAGAGAAAGGAAGAGAGAGAATCCCAAGCAGCTTCTACACCCAGCATAGAGCCTGACTCAAGGCTCAATCCCATGAACCATGAGATCATGACCTGAGCCCAAACTGAGAGTCAGATGCTTAACCGACTGAGCCACCCAGGTGCCCTAGGTTATGTGTGTTCTTAAATCTAAGGTGATTCTGTTGTAGACAGCATATAGTTGGATGATTTTTGTTTTGTTTTGTTTTGTTTTTTGATACAGCCAGTTTATGGTTTTTGATTGGAGGGTTTTATCCATTTCTATTTAAAGAACTTATTGATAGGTAAATGGCTTCTTTCTTTTTTCTTTTTCTTTTTTTCCTTTTCCTTTAGTTTAGAAAACTTAAGGTACTAACATAATTATATCTGTTTGGTATTGTCCATATTTTATTTACTCAATACTCCTTTTGCTCTCCATGCTGAATGAGCTTTCTTATGCAAACTTTACAATATCTGACTAAATATTTATAACATGCTAATCACTTTTAAATATTTGTGCCTACATTACAATGTTATGTTTTAGGCTCACTCAAAATTAAAGAATTATTATAAGACAATTGCCTTTCTTGACAGTGCTCTTGATCAATAGTTAAACACATTTTACTTTTTTACCAGTTATAGCTGAGTGATGAAAAGCATCAAAACCTTTCCAACTAATCACTAATGTGCTAAAAATCTTTTTCTGCATAAATGCTTATTGGTGTAACATTTACAGGTTACACCTACCAGTTCTTTTTAGTATATATAAAGGCCATACTAAAATACAATGCATGCCTTTTTCTAATTTAGCTCATATTCAATGTTAAAGATTATTGTCTTCGGAGTTATCATATGTCAAGCTATTAATTGATTATATTATCACAAGTATGATCAAGGGATAGTTATTAAGTAGAGGTAGTGCCTAACGGGCATTTTGTTATAAATATTCTGTTAATTGTGATGATTCTTATCTCTGAAACAAATATCCAAAGTAATTCAAGGTTTAAAGTCTATACTAAAGAAATTTCTTATTATAAAAAGTAAAAAGCTCTTACTAACTTAAAGACAATGTTATAAGAACTGTTGTTTACTATGATTTCTTTAATATAAATGATTATTTTTCAAAAGACATCAAACTGATCTCGCCAATTAAAATATCAGCTATCTCAATCTCTCTCATATACTCAATATTGTTAAAATAATCTTTTGACTTGTTTTTATGCAACAACAACAACAACAACAAAAATCCAAATGTGGCAGAATAAACAATCTTGAACATTTCAAGCATAATGTGGAGTAGAATATCCAAAACTATTTGGATACCCAATATTACCTTGTGTGTCATTTTTATAACCCAGGTGAATTGAGAAATTGAGTAGAGCAAGACTCTAAATCTCTACCACAATGGTAATTTCCACAGTAACAAATGACCTTTAATTAGTTGTTTAAATGTTTTTAAAGGTTTCAAGTTTTTATTTTTATTTATTTATTTTTTAATTTAAACTTTATTTAGTTAACCTACAGCACAATATTGGTTTTAGAAGTAGAATTCAGTGATTCATCACTTACATACAAAACCTAGTGCTCATTATTTTGTTGTTACATTTTCAAGTTGAATTAAAACTTGCCATTGTCAAAGGCTAAATTTGTAATTATTTCACACCCCAGAAAATATTATTGTGTTTGTTCCACCTGGAGAACACCTTTAATATTTTCTGGAGATTAAAAAGAATCTCATTTTATAGTCAACATACTAAAAGGAACATGTAAAATACTCTTATTAAATAGATAATTCAAGCCTACTTCATTTCATAGCGTTGGGAGGGTATAAAAAAAGCACACAGTAGTGTTTTAAACTCAAAACTATACAAAATCCCCAAAATTCTATACTATCTCTAAAAAAAAAAAAAAAAACTAGTACTTCAAAATCCCTGTAATAATTGCTATGTGAAATTCTTACAGAGACCAGATTCTTTGCTTGAAACCTCCCATGATGGATTCTGAATTTGTTCATTCTGATCTTTTCAGGTACTGTCAGAAAACTAGTACCTTGTCCATAGCCATACACCCAAGGGATGACGTTTCATTTCCAAAAGGGACATGCATTACTGGATACATCTCCATATTATATGTAACGATGAGACAGAATAAATACAGAGGAACAATATCAAAAAATACCAAGTGCAGAATTGGATCTAAAATTATCATTCCAGATATTCTTAATCAAGAATACTGTTTTAAATACCAGGACATATACTAATCAATTCACGCTTCTTCTTATAATTATACTTTCAATCATAAATCTAGGACATCCTGTTCCACTAGAGATTAAAGTAGAGGCACACTAAAATGTGTTCAAAACTAGATGACTTTGAGTAGATTGCTTCATCCCCAAATTCCACAAATTAAAAAAAAAAAAAAAGTTTCCTGATGTCAACAAGCTTCAAGCAAAATCTTTCCCTTTGACTTTAGTCTTGCCTCTTTGTCAACCATTCTCTTTTCAGTAAACCTATTATTGACTGAATGTTTGTATCCACCCAAATTCACATCTTAGAGCTGTAAACCCTAATGTAATGGTAATTAGGAGATGGATTTTGGAAAGTAATCACATTTAGGTCATTAAGGTCATTAGAGTGGATCTGCCATGTTGGGATTAGTGACTTTTATAAGATGAGGAAGATTACCAGAGCTTTCTTTCACCATATGAGACTATAACCAGAAGATAACCCTCCTCTTGTAAGCCAGGAAGATGTCCTCACCAAGAATCAAATTGATTTGGACTTTCCAGGTTCTGTAAGTATGAGAAATAAGTCTGTTGCTGAAGTCACCCTTTTATGGTAATATGTTATAGCAGCCCAAACTGACTAAGAAACAATATATTTTATTTTCTAACCTGCCATTCTCTAATAACTCCAATGCCTGTCATTTTATTCCATCTTTTCAGTTTATTATCTAGCCTGAAATCTTTTTAAAATATCATTACTTCAAAACCTCTACATGCTTTGAGTAGACATCAGGCCCATAAAAATTATCAGATAATATTTCTCAGTCCCTCAGAAAAACCCAAGAAGCATCACAAAATAAAGGGTCATAGACCAAACATAGAAATCAAGATTCAATTATGTTCTCATGATACCACATACAATTATTTCATACTTGTTTAATTAATTCTTTCAGATTAATTTTTCCTCCACAATCAGACCAAGTGCATACATATAACTGATTTCAACCGATAACCATATCCAAACTTTTTTTTAGTTTATTTATTTTGAGAAAGAGAGAGAGAGAGAGAGAGAGAGAGAGAGAGAATCCCAAGCAGCCTCCAAACACAATGCTGAGCCTGACACAGGGCTCAAACTCACAAATGGTGAGATCATGACCTGAGTCAAAATCAGGAGTCAGACACTTAACTGACTGAGCCACCCGGGAGGCCCACATCCAAACATTTTTATCTCCTTAATGTAAATATTTTACTTCCTTTTTGTTATCATTTTATTCTTTAAGTTTATTTATCTTGAAAGAGAAAGAGACAGCATGGGGCGGGGGGGCGGGCAGAGACAGAGGGAGGGAGAGAGAATCCCAAGCAAGCTCTGCACTATGAGTGCAGAGACCAATTCAGGGCTTGATCTCATGAACTATGAGATCATGACCTGAGCTGAAACCAAGAGTCAGATGCTTAACCGACTGAGCCACCCAGGCACCCCAAATTTTTTGCTTCTTAATCAAATAGACTTCATGGTTTTATCAAGTGAAAAGGTGTTTTATATATAAACAAATAATTTTCCCAATAACTTAAAATATTCCCATAAGTTGCTCATATTTAATAAGAGCCGAATGTGTCAACTCTGATTTTATCTTGGTGCTTTGAGGATTTTACCTTGGCCCAAAGTTCCTAAACTATGATATATGGTAATAATTTTTGTGACTAATGTCCAAAAAAGTTTAAAAACTTCAAATATAGAGACCCAGCAACAACAGCAAAAAATATAGAGATGCAACAAACAAATATAATCTCATTGGCTAAAATCCTAAATTATAAAATACTTCTCAAATATTTACACATCAGTCAACAAAATTTATACGTTAACCGTCTTTATCCATTTAGGCTACTATAACAAAATATGAAAGACTAGGTGGCTAATCAACAGCAGAATTTATTGCTTTCAGTTCCAGAGGCTGAAAGTCAGTGATTAGGGTGCCCGCATGGCTGAGTGAGGGCTCTTTTCCATATCACATATTTCTCTCATATCCTCACACTCGGGAGCTCTATGGGATCTCCTTTATAAGAGCACTGACCCTATTCATGATGGCTATATCGTCATGACCAACTTACTTCCTGAAGTCACCACCTACTAATACCAATGCCTTTGGGACTTAAGATTTCAGCATATGCATTTGAGGAACACAAATATTCAGGCAATAGCAGTAAATAATAAATCTTGTAGGCCTGAGTAAAACTGTCCAAAGATGAAATACATAATTGGTTATGAAAATATAGACAATTAATTAGTGTTGACAAATGAATGATTTGTTCTTATTCTTCTAGTTAGGACCAGAGCATATAGAAAATTTGGATGATTTGGATGACTGGGTGGCTCAGTCAGTTAAGCATCTGACTTTGTCTCGGGTCATGATCTCACAGTTTTTGAGTTCGAGCTCCACATGGGGCTCACTGCTGTCAGTGAGCCTGCTTCAAATCCTATGTCCCCTCTCTGTCTGCCCCTCCCCCACTGGTTCTCTCTCTCTCTCTCTCTCTCTCAATAAATAAATAAATGCTAAAAAAAAGAAAATTTTGATGATTCAAAATTTTCCCATAATGCACACTGATATTCTCTGACATTTATCTCTCCTCACTATCGAATATCTAAGTAATTAGTGTCCCTATCCAGCATTATATCAAACCAAAGATATTATAATGTGTTGAAGTGTGACCTCTAAAATTCATATGTTGAATTTATAACTTCCAGTAAACTCATAAAGTGATCTTATTTGGAAATAGGGCCATTGCATATGTAATTAGTTCAGATGAGGTTATACTGGAATAAAGTCAGCCCCTAATCCTGTATGACTGGTGTATTCATAAAGAGATACATTTTGGACAGAGGGAGAACATGTGAAAATCGGAATTATGCTGCCACAAGCCAAGGAACAACTTGAAATAATCCAGAAGAGATCTTTCCTTGGTGCCTTCAGAGAGTGGATAGTCTTGCAGACACTATGATCTTGACCTGGTAGGCTACAGAATTTTCAGACAAAATTTCTGTTAAGTGACTCATTTTGTGCTACTTTATTACAGCATTCCTAGAAAATTACTAAAAAGATGAAAACCATCATAGTCAAATTTAGTTCTCTAAGAACTAGCTGTGATTAAGCTGGAAAGAAACTGAGAAAAGTCCAATGAGGGAAAGATGTAGATCTGTAGCGGACTTTCTAAAGTAAAGGAGGAGATATCAACTGGCAGATATTGCAAACTTCTCCTCTATCCCATAGGCAAACTCTTAAGGATTGCATGTAGCTTATACTTGTTTCCATGGTTGACCCCAGCCAACCTGCAAATTCAGTCTTCCCAGGTTAGCAATTCTTAACTGTCACCTAGTCAATTTACATATTAAATTTATGTTCCTGCTATTTTTTATAGTGCTCGATTTATTCTGCTTGGAGAACTTCCCTGATTCTGACAGCATGTCTGCAAATTGTTTTAGAGTTAAAATTATCTTTCTTCTTTGAAAGGAGGGTGATTGTTTATCTTAAAGTGTTTTTTAAGGGCCTTATTTGGCACAATAAAAATGTTACATAAATTTTCAAATTCCATGAACTTTTGCTGATATATGAAATTTTAAAACCTGATGGAATCTAAAACAAGCAGTCCCATGACTCTTTAGTATGTCAGTAACAAAGTAATAACTAATGACTGGTATCCATCGTCTGCTAGACCAAGTAGGGAAGCTTCCAAATCAGCCTTTAGATACAAATAGATTGTGGGGTGCCTGGGTGGCTCAGTCGGTTGGATGTCTGACGTCAGCTCAGGTCATGATCTTGCGATTCATGGGTTCAAACCCCACTTCCTGCTCTGTGCTGACAGCTCAGAGCCTGGAGACTGTTTAGATTCTGTGTCTTCTTTCTCTCCCCCTCCCCTTCTCATGCTCCCTTTTTTTATTTTATCTTTTATTCAAGAATAAAAATAAACATTAAAAAATTACAGATACAGGGAGGAGCCAAGATGGTGGAACAGCATGAAAATTTTTTGTGTGTCTCGAGTCCATGAAATACAGCCAGACCAACACTAAACCATCCTATACATCTAGAAAACTGATTGGAGGATTAACACAACAATCTGCACAACCTGAACCACAGAATTCAGCAGGTCCATGGTGCGGAGAGGAGAATTTGGGGAGCGAGAAGCTGCTGAGAGTAGGGAACCACTTTTGTGGGCAGAGAGAGGACAGAGACTGGGGGGGGAGAATACAAGAAAAGCACCCCTCCCCAAAGGCAGCTGGAGAGAGAGTGAAAAATTGGAAACAGCTGCAGGGACTAAACTAAAAAGGGAGAAAGGAGAAAGGAGAAGTTTTAAATTCCGTTAAGACTGTAAACAAGGGGAGTGCAAAGGCTGCAACTCCGCAGCTCGATACCTGGTGGTGCTCTGGTGGGAAGGGCGAATCCCCAGGAAGAGAGTGGGGTCCAGGAGGTCCTCAGGCCACACGGAGAAAAGCGGTTCCACTGCTGGAAGGACATGTGGTGGAGACTATTGAAGCCACCTGGTCCCAGCAGACCCCAGAAAACGGCCACATTCGCTGGTGCTGGAACAAGGTCGTTAAAGGGTGAAGCCTGGTACCAGATGTGTATTGTGATTTTCCATAATCCCTGAAAAGCTGTTGCTACACTCTCTCTCAAACTTTTTCTGGGGCAGGCTGGCACCTGGCCTCAGTCTTGGGGCACTGGCAGCAGCAGGGTCCAGTAAGCGTTCCTGGGTGCAGCCGACATTCAGCCATTGCTCATTCGGCCATTGCTCGGTGAGACCCTCCTGCAGAGGGGCGGAACGGGTCGAAGTGCAGTCCTTCAGAAGTAAGGGGCCCGGGAAAACGGCCACATCTGAGACAAAACTTGGGAGAGAGATACTGCCTGGGGACTGGTCACGGAGAGTGAAAAAGCAGGGAGTGGACAAGAGCTAAAGACGGAGGACAGGTGCACGATTGCTGATTTAGGAGAACACAATGGGTAGTTGGGTCGAGCCATTGTCTCCGCTCCGCGCATGCGCATACGCACCTACGAGCCCCGCAACAATCCACCCCAGTAGGCTAGCAGCGCCATCTATTGGAGAGTGGAGCTGTTACACTGAGCCCCGCCCAACTGGGCCAACTTCGCTCTTCAAGAACACGTCTCACTGCTGGCTTAGTTTATGGACTATAAGGCGCTACATAGACTGACTTCTAGGGGAAAACGAAGTAATTTCAGTCCTATTTCAATCTGTTAGCAGGTCCATCTATTCAATTTTCTTTCTTTTTTCTTTTTTTTTCTTTTTCTCTTTTACATGTCTTTTCTTTTTCTTGAATAAAGACAAAAAAATTAATTTTTATTTTCAATTTTTATTAAAAATATTTTTCTTTAATTTTTATTACTATATTATTTACTTTTGGTATTTTTTTTCAAATTCTATCTTACTTCATCATTTTATTTTAGTCTACTTCAGTGTATTCACCTTTTCAAATTATCAATTTCCTTTTTATTTTTTTGTTTCTTTTTCTTTTTTTCTTTTTCGTTTCTTTTCTTTTCCTTGAAGGCAGAGAGAGAAAAACTTCATTTTACTCTCAATTTCTATTAAAAATATTTTTCTTTGGGGTGCCTGGGTGGCTCAGTTGGTTAAGCATCCGACTTTGGCTCAGGTCATGATCTCACGGCTCGTGAGTTCGAGCCCCGCGTCAGGCTCTGTGCTGACAGCTCAGAGCCTGGAGCCTGTTTCAGATTCTGTATCTCCCTCTCTCTCTCTGACCCTCCCCCGTTCATCCTCTGTCTCTCTCTGTCTCAAAAGTAAATAAACGTTAAAAAAATATATTTTTCTTTAATTTTTATTACCATATTTTTTGCTTTTATGTAAATTTTTCAAATTCTTTTTTACTGACATCACTTTATTTTAGTCTACTACAGTGTATTCACTTTTTCAAATTTTCAAACTATTTCTTTTTTTTCTTTCTTTTTTTAGATCTTTTTTCTCTTTTTCATTTCTTTTCTTTTTTCTTAACATACATAAAAAGAAAAAAATCATATTTATTTTTAATTTTTATTAAAAATATTATTCTTTAATTTTTTTCTACTATATTCTTTACTTTTGTGTATATTTTTTCAAATTATATTTTACCCCCATCTCATTTTAGTCTACTTTAGTGAATTCATGTTTTCAAATTCTCAAATGATTTCCTTTTTTTCTTCCCCCCCTCCCTTTTCCTCTAATTTCTCAAACCACTTTCAACACCCAGACCAAAACACACCTAGGATCTAGCATCATATATTCGATTTGTGTGTGTGTGTGTGTGTGTGTGTGTGTGTGTGTTTAATTTTTAATTTTAATATTTTTTTAATTTTAATTTTTTAATTTCAATTATTCTACCTCATTAATTCCTTTCCTCCCTTCAAGATGACAAAACGAAGGAATTCACCCCAAAAGAAAGAGCACGAAGAAACGACAGCCAGGGATTTAACCAGCACAGATACAAGCAAGATGTCTGAACCAGAATTTAGAATCACGATAATAAGAATACTAGCTGTAGTTGAAAATAGATTAGAATCCCTTTCTGCGGGATAAAGGAAGTAAAAAATAGCCAGAATGAAATTTAAAATGTTATAACTGAGCTGCAATCACGGACAGATGCAGTGGCGGCAAGGATGGATGAGTCAGAACAGAGAATCAGTGATATAGAGAACAAACTTATAGAGAATAATGAAGCAGAAAAAAAGAGGGAGATTAAGGCAAAAGAGCATGATTTAAGAATTAGAGAAATCAGTGACTCATTAAAAAGGAACAACATCAGAACCGTCCCAGAAGAGGAAGAGAGAGAAATAGGGGTAGAAGGGTTATGTGAGCAAATCATAGAGGAAAACTTTCCTAACCTGGGGAAAGACACAGACATCAAAATCCAGGAAGCACAGAGGACCCCCATTAGATTCAACAAAAACCAACCATCAACATGGCATATCATAGTCAAATTCACAAAATACTCAGGTAAGGAGAGAATCATGAAAGCAGCAAAGGAAAAAAAAAAATCCCTAACCTACAAGGGAAGACAGATCAGGTTTGCAGCAGACCTATCCACAGAAACTTGGCAGGTCAGAAAGGAGTGGCAGGATATATTCAGTGTGCTGAATCAGAAAAATATGCAGCCAAAAATTCTTTATCCAGCAAGGCTGTCATTCAAAATAGAAGGAGAGACAAAAAGCTTCCCAGACAAACAAAAATTAAAGGAGTTTGTGGCCACTAAACCAGCCCTGCAAGAAACTTTAAGGGGGACTCTCTGAGAAAAGAAAAAAAGAAAAAAAATTATATATATATGTATATATATATGCCATATATATATACATATACCATATGTATATATACATATAGATACATATACCATATGTATATGTATATACATATACATATATATATATACATATAGATACATATACCATATATATATATATATATATATATATGTGTGTGTATATATATATATATACACCAAAAGCAACAAAGATTTGAAAGGACCAGAGAACACCACCAGAAACTCCAACTCTACAATTATCATAATGGCATAAATATCTTTCAGTACTCACTCTAAACGTCAATGGACTCAATGCTCCACTCAAAAGACATAGGGTAACAGAATGGATAAGAAAACAAGATCCATATATATGCTGTTTACAAGAGACCCACTTTAGACCTAAAGACACGTTCAGATTGAAAATAAGGGGATGGAGAACCATCTACCATGCTAATGGTCAAGAAAAGAAAGCTGAAATAGCCATACTTATATCACACAATCTAGACTTTAAAATAAAGACTGTATCAAGAGATGCAGAAGGGCATTATATCATAATTAAGGGGTCTATCCACCAAGAAGACCTAACAATTGTAAACATTTATGCGCCAAATGTGGAAACACCCAAACATACAAATCAATTAATCACAAACATAAAAAAACTCATTGATAGTAATACCATACTAGTAGGAGACTTCAACGCCCCATTCACAGCAATGGACAGATCATCTAATAAAAAAATCAACAAGGAAACAATGGCTTTGAATGACACACTGGACCAGATGGACTTAACAGATATATTCAGAACATTTCATCCTAAAGCAGCAGAATATATATTCTTCTCCAGTTCACATGGAACGTTCTCCAGAATAGACCATATACTGGTACACAAATCAGCCCTAAGTAAGTACAAAAAGATAGAGATCATACCCTGTATATTTTCAGACCACAATGCTATGAAACTCAAAATCAACCACAAGAAAAAATCTGGAAAGGTAACAAAAATTTGAAGACTGAAGAACATCCCACTAAAGAATGAAAGGGCTAACCAAGCAGATAAAGAGGAAATTAAACAGTATATGGAAGACAATGAAAATGATAACACCACAACCCAAAACCTCTGGGAAGCAGCAAAGGCGGTCATAAGAGGAAAGTATATAACAATCTAGGCCTTCCTAAAGAAGGAAGAAAGATCTCAGATACACAACCTAATCTTACGCCATAAGGAGCTGGAAAAAGAACAACAAATAAAACTCCAAACCAGCAGAAGACAGGAAATAATAAAGATTAGAGCAGAAATTAATGCTATCAAAACCAAAAAAACAGAACAGATCAATGAAACCAGAAGCTGGTTCTTTGAAAGAATTAACAAAATTGATAAAACACTAGCCAGTGTGATCAAAAAGAAAAAGGAAATGACCCAAATAAACAAAATGAAGAATGAAAGAGGAGAGATCACAACCAACACAACAGAAATAAAAACAATAATAAGAGAATATTATGAGCAATTATAGGCCAATAAAATGGGCAATCTGGAAGAAATGGACAAATTCCTAGAAACATATACACTACCAAAACTGAAACAGCAAGAAATAGAAAATTTGAACAGGCCCATAACCAGTAAGGAAATTGAATTAGTAATCAAAAATCTCCCAAAAAAATAAGAGCCCGGAGCCAGGTGGCTTTACAGGGGAATTATACCAAACATTTAAGGAAGAGTTAACACCTATTCTCTTGAAACTGTTCCAAAAAATAGAAATGGAAGGAAAGCTTCCAAACTCTTTCTATGAATCCAGCATTATCTTGATTCCAAAACCAGACAGAGACCCCACTAAAAAGGAAAACTATAGACAATTTCCCTGGTGAACATGGATGCAAAAATCCTCAACAAGATATTAGCCAACCAGATCCAACAATACATTAAAAAACTTATTCACTACGACCAAGTGGGATTTATACCTGGGATGCAGGACTGGTTCAATATCCGCAAAACAATTATCGTGATTCGTCACATCAATAAAAAAAAGGACAAGAACCATATGATCTTCCCAATAGATGCAGAGAAAGCATTTGACAAAATACAGCATCCTTTCTTGATAAAAACCCTCAAGAAGGTAGGGATAGAAGGAGCATACCTCGAGATCATAAAAGCCATGTATGAAAGACCCAATGCTAATATCATCCTCAGTGGGGAAAAACTGAGAGCTTTCCCCATAAGGGCAAGATCAAGACAGGGATGTCCACTCTCGCCACTGTTATTCAACATAGTATTGGAAGTCTTAGCCTCTGCAATCAAACAACACAAAGAAATAAAACGCATCCAAATCGGCCAGGAGGAGCTCAAACTTTCACTTTTTGCAGATGACATGATACTCTATATGGAAAACCCAAAGGATTCCACCAAAAAACTGCTAGAACTAATTCATGAATTCAGCAAAGTTGCAGGATATAAAATCAATACACAGAAATCAGCTGCATTCCTATACACCAACAATGAAGTGACAGAAAGAGAAATTAAGGAATTGATCCCATTTACAGTTGCACAGGACACCATAAAATACCTAGGAATAAATATAACCAAAGAGGTGAAAAATCTATACACTGAAAACTATAGAAAGCTTATGAAAGAAATTGAAGAAGACACAAAAAATTGGAAAAAGATTCCATGGTCCTGGATAGGAAGAACAAATATTGTTAAAATGTAGATACTACCCAAAGCAATCTGCATACTCAGTGAAATCCCTATCAAAGTAACACCAGCATTCTTCACAGAGCTAGAACAAATAATTATAAAATTTGTATGGAACCAGAAAAGATCCCGAATAGCCAAGGAAATCTTGAAAAAGAAAACCAAAGCAGGAGGCATTACAATCCTGGACTTCAAGCTATACTACAAAGCTGTAACCATCAAGACAGTATGGTACTGGCACAAGAACAGACACTCAGATCAATGGAAAAGAATAGAGAACCCAGAAATGGACCCACAAACGTATGGTCAACTAATCTTTGCAAAGCAGGAAAGAATATCCAATGGAATAAAGGCAGTCTCTTCAGCAAGTGGTGCTGGGAAACCTGGACAGTGACATGCGGAAGAATGAACCTGGACCACTTTCTTATACCATACACAAAAATAAACTCAAAATGAATGAAAGACCTCAACGTAAGATAGGAAGCCATCAAAATCCTTGAGGAGAAAGCAGGCAAAAGCCTGTTGGATCTTGGCTGCAACAACTTCTTACTCAACACGTCTCCAAAGGCAAGGGAAACAAAAGCAAAAATGAACTACTGGGACCTCATCAAAAAAAAAAAAAAAGCTTCTGCACAGTGAAGGAAACAATCAGTGAAACTAAAAGGAAACCAACTAATGGGAGAAGATATTTGCAAATGACATGTCAGATAAAGGGTTAGTATCCAAAATCTATAAAGAACTTATCAAACTCAACACCCAAAAACCATATTATCCAGTGAAGAAATGGGCAAAAGACATGAATAGACACTTCTCCAAAGAAGATATCCAGATGGCCAACCGACACATTAGAAAATGCTCCACATCACTCATCATCAGGGAAATACAAATCAAAACCACAAAGAGGTACCACCTGACACCTGTCAGAATGGCTAACATTAACATCTCGGGCAACAACAAATGTTGGCAAGGATGCAGTGAAAGAGGATCTCCTTTGCATTGTTGGTGGGAATGCAAGCTGGTGTAGCCACTCTGGAAAACAGTATGGAGGTTCCTCAAAAAATTACAAATAGCACTACCCTACGACCCAGCAATTGCACTACTAGGCATTTATCCAAGGGATATGGGTATGCTGTTTTGAAGGGATACATGCACCCCCATGTTTATAGCAGCAATGTCAACAATAGCCAAAGTATGGAAAGAGCCCAAATGTCCATTGATGGATGAATGGATAAAGAAGGTATGGTGTGTATATCTATATCTATATCTATATCATCTATATCTATATCTATAGCTATATCTATAGCTATATCTATATCTATGTATATATATACAATGGAGTATTACCTGGCAATCAAAAAGAATGAAATCTTGCCATTTGCAACTACGTGGATGGAACTACAAGGTATTATGTTAAGCAAAATTAGTCAGAGAAAGACAAAAATCCTATGACTTCACTCATATGAGGACTTTAAGAGACAAAACAGATTTACATAAGGGGAGGGAAACAAAAATAATATAAAAACAGGGAGGGGGGAGAAAACAGAAGAGACTCATAAATATGGAGAACAAACAGGTTTACAGGAGGGGTTGTGGGAGGGGGGATGGGCTAAATGGTAAGGGGCACTAGGAATCTACTCTTGAAATCATTGTTGCACTATATGCTAATTTGGATGTAAGTTTTAAACACTAAAAAAATAAAGTAAATAAATAAATAAAAATTACAGACACAAATAGATTAAATTGAAAATGGTCAATTTAATATTATACGCTAATTCATTTTACTATCTTAAAACTTTTTTACTTTAACTACATAAATAATTACTCATTATTTTTGTCTCCAAAATAATGTGTTTATCAGTTAGCTCATCAAACTTTAATAATAATAATAATAATAATAGATCCTGCAAATATAAATTTTATCTTAGGTACTCCCAAAACAATATCTATCAGTAGAGTTAGAAAAAATGAGTTTGGTTGGGTTGGCTTAGTCGGTTAAGGCAGAGGTTTCAATTTCCTCAGAGAGTCATCAGTCATCATCATAGTCTTTACATTTATTGCCGGGTAACTTCGAAGATCTAATCCCCTTTCGTGAACCCTGAATTCCTCTTCCTTCATTTTTAAATTAAAATATATTTGATAGATAACATTGTGGAAATTTACTGTGTACATGTTGATTTGATATATTTATATAATATGATTATATTATAGCGACTGTTAGTACCTCTATGACCTCATATAATTATCATTTGGGTTTTGTGGTTGAAATAATTAAGATATAGTTTCTAATGATTGTAATACAATATGGTTGTCTGTATTCACTTTACTGTCCTTTAGATCTCTCATTCTTATTTACTACTAGTTACAAGTGTGTATCCTTAAAATACATCTCCCCTATTCCTTTAGCCCCCTGGCCCTGGTAACCAACATATTAACTATCTGCTTTTATATTTGGCTTTTTAAGATTTCACATATAAATGGTATCATACGGTATTTGTTTTTGTCCGACTTATCTCACTTACCATAATGTCCTCAAGCTCCATCCATGTTGCCACAAATGAAAGAATTTCCTTTTTTCTTATGGCTAAATAATATTATATAGATACAGATATGGAGTTGGATAGATTATACATAGATAGATAGATGATAGAGGATTAGATAGATAGATAGATAGATAGATAGATAGATATTCACCTGTTGACAGAAACTTAGGTTGTTTCCATATCTTGGCTATTGTGAATAATGCTGCAATAAACTTGGGCATGCACATATCTCTTCAATCTCTTCAATATCCTGTTTTCATTTCCTCTGGGTGTATACCCAGGTATGGAATTGCTGATGATATGGTAGATATATTTTTAATTTTCTTGGGAAACTCTATATTGTCTTCCATAGTGACTGAACTAATTTACATTTTACCAACATTGTACAGGGTTTTATTATTTCCATATTCTCACCAACACTTTATCTCTTACCTTCTTGATAATAACCATTCTAAAGAGTGTGAGGTGATATCTCATTGTGATTTTGACTTGCATGCCCTTAATAAGTGATGTTGAGCATGTGTTTATGTACCTTTGATGCTTTCTTTGGAAAAATGCTTCTTTAGTTTCTCTGCTCAACTTTTTAATCAGATTGGGTTTTTTGTTGTTATTGTTTTGCTTTTTAGATTGTATGCATTCTTATATATTTCGGATATTAACACCTTATTTGAAATATGGCTTGAAAATTTTTTCCTATTTTGCAGGTTGCCTTTTCACCTTTGCCTGTGTAGATGCTGTTAAGTCTGATATGATCCCACTTGTTGATTTTTGGTTTTGTTGTTTGTGCTTTTGGTATCATATCCAAAAATTCATTGCTAAGACTAATTGTAAGGAAATTCTTCCCTATTTTCTTCTGGAGTTTTATGGTATCAGGTCTGTGTTTAACTCTTTACTTCGAGTTAACTTTTCTAAGTGTAAGATAAGGTCCACTTTTATTTTTCTGTATGTTCATTCAGTTTTCCTGGCACCATTTGTTAAAGAGACTACCTTTTTCCAATTGCTTGTTCTTGGTTTTGTTTTCAAAAATTTTTTCACTTTGTACCTGGGGTTTTAATTCTGTGCTCTCTACTCAGTTCCTTTGGTCTATGTGTTATATTTATGACAGTACTATACTGTTTTACTATAGCTTTGTAACATAGTTTGAAATCAATGAGTGTGATGCCTCTGCCTTTGTTCTTTTTCAACATTGTTTTGGCTATTTTAGGTCTTTTGTGGTTCCATATAAATTTTAGGATTTTTTTATTTCTCTGGAAAATGTCACTGGCATTTTTATAGGGATTACATTTAATCTCTAGATGGCTTTAAATAGTATGAACATTTTAACAAAATTAATTCTTTTGACATGTACACACAGTTTCATTTGCTTGTATGCTCTTTGATTTTTCTCAACAGTCTTGTAGTTTTTATTGTACAGATCTTTTACTTCCTTGGTTAAGGTTATTCCTAGGTATTTTATTGTTTTTGATATTGCGGTAGATGAGATAGTTTTATTTATTTCTTTTATAGATATTTTACAAATATTTTACTGTTACTATACAGTGTGTAGAAATACAACTAGATTCTATAAGTTGATTTATATTCTGCAACTTCACTAAATTCATTGATTAGATCAACAATTATTTGGTTGAATCTTTGAGATTTTCTATATATAATATCATATCATCTGCAAATAATGACAATTTTACTTTTTTCTTTATGATTTGAATGCCTTTTATTTATTTATTTTTTGTCTTGCCTAATTTCTCTAGTTAGAATTTGTAGTAACATTGAAAAAAGGCAGTGAGAGTGGGCCTTCTTGGTGTTTGTTTGTTTGTTTGTTTGTTTTGTTTTGTTTTAAGTAGGTTTCATGCCCAGCACAGAGGCCAGTGTGGTGCTTGAACTCTGAGATCAAAACCTGAGCTGAGATCAAAAGTTTATGCTTAACTGACTGAGCCACCCAGGCACCCTGAGAGTGGGTATTCTTACCTTATTCCTGATCTTAGCAGAAAAGTTTTCAATTTTTTCTCATTGAGAAAAATGTTAGCCACAGGGTTGCTGTATAACACCTGTAGATATAATACCTACGGGGTTGCTGTATAATACCTTCACCTTATGTGAAGGTATGTTTTTTCTATAACCAATCAGTTAAGGAATTTTATCATAAAAAGTCGTAGTATTTTGCCAAATGCCCTTTTTGTATATTATTTGATTTTTATCTTTCATTCTATTAATGTGGTATATTACATTATTTGTGTATATTGAACCAACCTTGCATCCCTGGGATAACCCATTTGATCAAACCATATTATCCTTTTAATGTGTTCTTTCATTGGTTTACTAACATTTTGTTGAAAAATTTTGCATCTATATTCATCAGAGATATTAGTCTATGGCTTTCTTTTATTGTAGTATCCTTACCTGGCTCTGGTATTAGAGTAATCCTGGCCTTGTAGAATGAGTTTGGAAGATTTTTATTAAGTTTTTAATTTTAATTCCAGTATAGTTAACATACAGTATTATATTAGTTGTATAGTGATTCAACAGTTTGACACATAATTGTTCAGTGCTCATCATGATAAGTGTACTCTTAATCCCCTTAACCTGTAAAACATTCCATCCAAGAAAAATAGAATACACGTATACACAGTGTATTCAAGTATACGCAGAAGAATCCCCTGGTTAAATCACATAAAAAGAGACATAACAAATATTACAAATTTAAGAAGACTGAAATCATATCAACTCTATTATCAAGCCACAGTGGTACGAAACTAAAGATCAACAGTAAAACAAAGCTGGAAAATCTGCAATGTAAATATTAAATATTTGATATGTAAATACTAAGCAACACACTACTGCACAAGCAATGGGCCAGCTAAGAAATCAAATGGCAAATCAAAATATGTATCAAAGCAAAAGAAAAAGAAAACACAATATTCCAAAACCTATGTGACAGAGTGAAGCAGATGTTAGAATGAAATTTATGCTATAAATGTTTGTAAAGAAAAAATGTTGAAATAAACAACATTACACCACAAGGAACTAGAGAAAAGAAGAAACTTAGCTGAAATTTAGTAAGAGAAAGAAATAACAAAGATTCCAATCAATCAATCAATAAACAAATTTGGCAGTTCTTTAACTACATTAACCAAGAGAAAAAAAGAGAGAAGTCTCAAAAACCAAAATTAGGAAGGAAAGAGAATACAATGAGTAACTACAGAAATACATAGTGTGATAATAGATTACTATTAAAAATTATATACTATCAAGTTAGATAACTTAGGGGGGAAAAACAAGTAATTCCTAAAAACACACAAGTTACCATGATCAAATAATGAATCTTGAACCCAAGAAGTAGGACAACTTCTTAGATCAATGACAAGAATGGGAGTTGAGTTAGGAATCAAAAATCTCCCAGCACAGAGAAACCAAGACCATATATGCTTTCACTGGTGAATTCTACCAAACATTAAAAACAATAACTAATGTAATCTTTATCAAAATATTACAAATAATAGAATAGAGGGAACACATTCAAAATCATTCCATGATTTTGGCCAGTACTACTCTCATACCAAAGTAGGAAAAAAACAATACACGAACAAAAAAGTCTAGTTTGTCCAATATAAGTATTGCTACTCAGACTTCCTTTTGACATTCCTTTGTGTGATAAATGTTTCTTCACCCCCTCACTTTCAATTTGCAGATGTCTTTAGGTATACAATGAGTCTCTCGCAGGCAGCATAGAGATGGGTTTTGTTTTGTTTTGTTTTAATCCATTCTGACACCCTATGTCTTTTGATTAGAGCATTTAGTCTACATGCAGAGTGATTATTCAAAGAAGAATTTAGTGCCATTTTGTTATCTGTAAAGCTGGTGTTTCTGGTGATGTTCTCTGTCCTTTCCAGTCTGTTTCTTTGGGCCCTTTTTTTCCCCACTCAAAGAGTCCCCTTCAATATTTCTTGCAAGACTTGTTTCGTGGTTACAAACTCCTTCAGTTTTTGTTGTCTGGGGAACCCTTTATATCTTCTTTTCTTCTGATTAATAGCCTTGCTGGACAGAGTATTCTTGGCTACAGACTTTTCCCATTCAGCATTTTGAATTTATGCTATTCCCTTCTAGCTTGCCAAGTTTCTATTGACAAATCTCCAGCTAGCCTTATGGGTTTTCCCTTGTAAGTCAAGGACTTCTTTTGTCTTGCTGCTTTTAAGATTTTTTTTTCTTTATCACTATATTTTGCCAATTTAATTACTATATGTCTGGTATTGGTCTGCTTTTGTTAATTTTGATGGGAGTTCTCTATGCCTCCAGGATCTGGATGTCTGTTTCCTTCCCCAGATTAGGGCAGTTTTCATCTATTATTTCCTAAGATAAATTTTCTGCCCCCTTTTCCCTCTTTTCTTCTGGGACTCCTGTAATACAAATGTTACTACATTTGATGGAGTCACTGAGTTCCCTAAGTCTATTCTGAAGTTGCATAATTCTTTCTCTCTTTTGTCCAGTTTTATTATCATCCATTATTTTATCTTCTAGGTCACTAATTCATTCCTCTACTTTTTCTAGCCTGCTCTTCATTGCATCAAGCCTGTTTCCAAATCTCGTTTATTATATTTCCATCTCTGATTGATTATGTTTTAACTCTTTTATCCCTGTTGTAAGGGTCTCACTGATGTCTTCTATTCTTTTCTCAATCCCAGTGGGTATTCTTATGGTTGTTGCTTTAAATTCTCCATCAGGTATGTTACTTCTATCTGTTTTGCTTAGATTTCTGCTGCGGCCTTATCTTGTTCTTTAATTTGGGATAACTTCCTCTGTCTTGGCATTTTGTCTAAGTCTCTGCCTTCTTCTCTGTGTCAGAAAAGCCAGTTATTCTCCTGCTCCTGAAGGTAATGGTCTTCTGAAGAAGAGGTCATGTAGGACCCAGGGCCTGGCTCTTCAGGGAGTGTCTGTGGTGTGTGCTGTATGCACTGTGCTGTTGTATTTTGACTGCTTTTTTCCTTCACACCAGTCATCTACAGAGACTTTCCTTGCCTTCAGTGGGCAGTGTTTGCACGCTGATCTGAATGTGGCGAGTTATAACTAGGTGTGCTCTGGTCTGCTTGTGAAATGATACCTGACACCAATTCCACCAAAACTGAGGCCCTGCAGAACCCTCTGGTTGGAAGATACGGTGCGGATAGGCTTTTGTGCTGATCTTCCAAGAGAGGAGTCTGCTGCACTGGGGTTGAGGAAAGCTTGAGGGATCAGGGCAGTCCCATCAAAGCACAGCAGGGTTAGGCTTGGTGTATGCAAGTTAGGCAGCCAGTGTCAGCACGGCACTGCCTCCTGCCAGTGGCTCCATATTTATGCTGAGGGGTGGGGGAAGGAAATGACTGGGACCAGTTCCTCTGTTCCTGGAGAGGAGTCTCTATGAACACTGCATACCAGGGATGCTCTCCAAGATGAGCAAATAATCTCTGTACTGTGTGGTGTAGTCATTCTTCAAATCACTATTTCCATGACGTCTGTTCCTAGGTTGTTTGCTTGCATTCTCTCAAGGGGTAACACGGTGCCCTCTGGGTTCTATCCCAGTCAAGCCCCCCTTGAGGAGGCCACTTTTAGGCAAACAAGACTTAGTGACGGAATGTGGAAAGGGCCCATGGTGACCACTAGGCTGAATACATACAGGCCTATCAGGTGAACCACCCCCAAATATCCATAGGCCCTAATTAACCAAAGGGCTACTTAGTACTAAGCACAGTTACCAAAAAAGAGAAGATTCCACACATGCCATACCTCCCCATCTTCCCCGTTTAAAAACAGCCCCCTTTCCTCCCACTGCCTCATTGTAGACGGCCTCTCCTCTATTGTCCTGCCCGCCACTTCCTTGTGGTGTATTCAATAAAAATCTATATCCTTTGTTCTGCATCAGGTGAATTCTTTCACCTCTAGCACCACTGACTTCCACCTGATCATTGCCCCACATTTGGGGGCCCCCATGCAATTGAGAGACACCTGCTGACCTCCAGGCTTTAGAACTGGGAAAGTCTTGTTGCTAAGCAGTTAAATCCAGAACACAATCAAATAAAAGACGAAAGGGAGGGGGTTTCAAATAAAAATCTGTTCATAGAGATCAGAGTGCTATGACAGCACTGTGTGAAAAGACCAGGGAAGTCCTAAATTAATTGTACGGTTGGTAAGTCACTTGAGAATTTAGTTATAAAGGAGAGAAGCACTAGATTTTTGTGTACATGTACATACATACAAATACAACATGATTCTTTGTCAATTTTTTTTTTTATCTTGAGGAGGATCTGACCTGTACTCTGTATCATTCTGGTCTAGTTTACTCAAGTGAGAGCCTATTCCTATTACCTGTTTACAAGCTGAAATCTTAGGAAAAAGTTCTGGTTGATTTAAATTGATTAAGTTAACCCTTAACACTATATTATTTACAAATAATTATTTTCAACCAGAGTCAATACTCCATAATAATTACCAAATGTATATCAAGAAGTATATGGAGAAGAAATCAGTATATTAAGATTTTACTTACAATTTATACATGTTGTCCTCAAAGATTTAATTTAAGCATCTTATGTATTCTTGTGGGCTCTTGGCATCTTGTGAAATACCCCTACCCTTTAGTCCTAGAAAAGTGCCCAAGCACTCTAAGAATTTAGGTCACTCCAATGATGAGGTTAATGTTCAGCCTGAGACATTTCTCACCAATTATCTGCAATAAGCAAGACAGACAAAAATATCAGGTCATTATTAAATGTGCACAAATAAAAAACTCTTAGTTTTACAACTTAAAATACCATTATTGAAATTTTTTATGGTTCTATTTTAATTTTATTTTTTTAAATTTACATCCAAATTAGTTAGAATATAGTGCAACAATGATTTCAGGAGTAGGTTCCTTAATGCTCCTTACCCATTTAGCCCATCCCCTCTTCCACAACCCCTCCAGTAACTCTCTGTTTGTTCTCCATATTTAAGAGTTTCTTATGTGCTGTCCCCCCTCCCTGTTTTTATATTATTTTTGCTTCCCTTACCTTATTTTCATCTGTTCTGTGTCTTAAAGTCATCATATGAGTGAAGTCATATGATGTTTGTCCTTCCCTGACTGACTAATTTCACGTAGCGTAATACCCTCTAGTTCCATCCAGGTAGTTGCAAATGGCAAGATTTCATTCTTTTGATTGCTGAGTAATACTTCATTGTATATATATACCACATCTTCTTTATCCATTTATTCATCGATGGACATTTGGGCTCTTTCTATACTTTACCTATTGTTGATAGTGCTGTTATAAACATTCGGATGCATGTGTTCCTTCGGAACAGCATACCTGTATCCCTTGGATAAATACCTAGTAGTGCAATTGCTGGATCGTAGGGTAGTTCTATTTTTAGGTTTTTGAGGAACCTCCATACTTTTTTCCAGAGTGGCTGCACTAGTTTTCATTCCCACCAGCAGTGCAAAAGAGATCCTCTTTCTCCGCATCCTCGCCAACATCTGTTGTTGCCTGAGTTGTTAATGCTAGCCATTCTGACAGGTGTGAGATGGTATCTCATTGTGGTTTTGATTTGTATTTCCCTGATGATGAATGATGTTGAGCATTTTTTCATGTGTCAGTTGGCCATCTGGATGTCTTCTTTGGAGAAGTGTCTATTCATGTCTTTTGCCCATTTCTTCACTGGATGGTTTGTTTTTTGGGTGTTGAGTTTGATAAGTTCTTTATAGATTTTGGATACTAACCCTTTATCTGATATGTCATTTGCAAATATCTTCTCCCATTTGTTGGTTTCCTTTTGTTTTTGCTGATGGTTTCCTTCACTGTGCAGAAGCTTTTTTTTTTGATGAGGTCCCAGTAGTTCATTTTTGCTTTTGTTTCCCTTGCCTCTGGAGACGTGTTGAGTAAGAAGTTGCTGCGGGCAAGATCAAAGAGGTTTTTGCCTGCTTTCTCCTCGAGGATTTTGATGGCTTCCTGTTTTACATTGAGGTCTTTCATCCATTTTGAGTTTATTTTTGTGTATGGTGTAAGAAAGTGGCCCAGGTTCATTCTTCTGCATGTTGCTGTCCAGGTTTCCCAGCACCACTTGCTGAAGAGACTGTCTTCATTCCATTGGATAGTCTTTCCTGCTTTGTCAAAGATTAGGTAGTAATACATTTGTGAGCTCATTTCTGAGTTCTCCATTCTGTTCCATTGATCTAAGTGTCTGGTTTTGTGACACCATTATTGAAATTTAATGATAACTACTTGTAAAAACAAAAACAATAGGTTGTCAGCTGAGGGTCTTGTGTCTTAATAAAGAAATTAAAAAGAAAATCAGAAAGTGGACAACAAAGTTCAAATTGTTAGAATCATAAAGGGGTTGAAATAAATATTTGTTCCTGACTTTATCCTTTGGGCTGAAATATCAGGCTATCTTATCCAGTTTGTAGTTTTTACCTTTCACATAGTCATTCTTCTAGAGATAGTCTGATTTATTTTCCTATAGTTTGGGCAGGTTGTTCTAGGAATGTAGAAAGAGGGAAAAAGAATTAACCTAGTTTGGGTTGAGCCCACCGTGGTTGAATTGATGGAATCTAGAGCCAGGCTGTTGGGGTAAGAGAGAGAATAAAGGGAATTAACAAATGGGGAAAAATGGAAAGAAAAGTTATTTTTGCCCAGAAATTTGAGAAGTAAGTTTTGAATCATAATAAGTGGTTAACTTATTAACTAGTAGTTAACTAGTTAATGTGTAAGGTTAAGACAGTGGAAGGTGGTCATAAGGGTTAGGGTTAGGGTTAGGAGGTGGTTAGGGTTTGATAATAATGTATAGGTGATAGTAAGATGCAATATTTAGCCATAGATCAATTGTTGAAAATGAGTTTTAAAGATAGAATAAGCCAGGTGCTGTATCAATTGTCCACATGTTCACAAAATCCAGAATGTGAGTAAAATTATTTGTGGGTATTAGCACATGGGACATCCAAAGCTTTGAAACTTCTGTAGGACTAATTTGGGATTTGGCATATGAATAGGAAAACAAAACAAAAAAGACTAACTATGTTTTAAAGCGATGGCTAGCTACCAGCTGAGTGGTTGGAAGTAGATTTGATAATCCAAGTGAATTGCAACCAGATGTCTGGTCTGTATGTTGTACGGGTACTCAAGTATGGAAACCTTCTCTGTGGGTCTTTGCATGCTCTTCTGCTGTCTACTGGTAGGTTTAGTGTAATAGAATTAACCACGAATAAGGAGCTGTCCATGGAGAAGTTTGATAGAGAAGTGATTGTTGTTGCTTTTTATGAAAGGCAGATTCCATAAATGACAGGAAAATAATTCCAGAGGAAAAAAGGTCAAAGAACACAAAATCAAAATTAAAATAAAAAATGTAAGCAGAAATGGGTATAGGATCTAAGAGATTATAGGTCCTAAATTAGGCATCTTTCCTTTTTATATTATCAACAAAGGGAAATGGATTTGATTAATCTGTTTTAGATCTCTTATAGTCAACTTCACTACCATGTGTTTTTTTCAACTATACCAGGGGTTTTTATTTCAAGCAATGTCACTTTAATGGTCTGATGGTCTGATGAAGACTGTATTTCCCTAGATAAATAAAAATAAAAATTTTATATGTAAAATATTGAATTCAATTTTACAAATGGCCCTATCCACTCTGTCTAAATTTGAGCTCCATACTATTAAATGTTCATGACACATGCGCTCACTTATGTCTCCCAAATATATAGCACCATGTCTGCGCATCATGTGTTTTTATAAACACTTTATTTAAAGAAGAAAGGAACACGTCATTATTGCCAGCCAGGCATTATGCTAATACCAGATTTCATTTTCACAAATATGTGATAATACATTTGTGTTATTGAGATGATTTTTTTGTTTCTTTATTTCACACAAAATATGTATGTGTTTTTTTTATTTATGAAATAAATACATTTTACTGCCTAACTCAGGAACTGGTTACCCTGCAATCTTATAAATGCAAGCTTTGATGCCTTGCCAATGGAAGACAATATGACTTGCCCCAAAGTTGTCCTCTCTCCATTTAGGATTATTGATTTCCTTTTGATTTCTGAAGGAACTTTATTTTGCTTTCAGTATATGCCAATCTCCAGGTGTTACTCTTCCAGCTAGTTTGATTTCCTTCCATTTTACATGGTTAGAGGTTTTCAAATTTTTGTTCTGAAAAGAAGAATCAAAGATAAACACATTTGAGTAACTTTCATCACCAACTCAATAAACTCCCCCTTCCAATACCACCATTATATACTGATTATAGAATGAAGGTACCCTTAAAGTAGTTACCAATATTTGTGAAAACAGTTGATGGCTTGATTCTTGCAGCTTCACAGGTTTAGACGAAAAGAAGAATACAAGAAGGAGCTAGGATAATTAATAATTTGCCAAATGGAAGCTTATATTATAGACAATGAGAAAAAATAATAATGTATGTGAGTAATTTTTATATCTCTCCTGAGTAATGCCACAAACTAATTCATTGAGAAAAAGAAAGGAAGACCTATGTATTGGTATTTATACCTAGCCCAGATGCATATACCAAGAATTCTTCATCAAAACACGATAGATGTTCACCTTTCTGTTAAGATCCTTGTTTTACAGATTTATTGTGAAAGTGTTCATACATATTCATATATTTAGAAAACAGTATAATGGATCCATATGTGTCCTTCATCTAAGTTCCGGAAGTGTCAGCCTCTGACCAATCACCATTGTTTTGTGCACCCAATCTCACTCTGCCTTACCATTATTTAAGGGAAAATGAAATGCAGTATACTGAGTCATGTCTTGAGCCAAACTAACCCATTTCAACCTCATACTGTTCTCTTCCTCTTCCACCTCATAACCCCCCATGATTGTCTCTTTCATCTTATTTTTTCTCTGTTAGTGTTGCTGCCCTAATGGTTTAATTTAGCAAGAGGACAGATTCAAAGTCAGCACCACATCCAGCTCAGAGAGAAGAAACAGAACAGTGATGCTTCCTGAACTGCCCTCTTTTGCTGTCATCAGTGGCTAAGTATGCTGGCTCCATAATGTCTGTGGGTGAGGTCCTGGTGCATGTGAGGACCACTTTTCCTATGCTCTGCCTGTGCGTGTGTCAGTTCCTTTCTAGACAGTTCCTGGTCGGGCACCATGGTCTTCCAAAAGTGATGATTCCCTTGAACCATGGCCCTGGCATGAAGCATCTGGCTGGTTCTCCTACAGCCTGCATTTTGGAGGCCAACATCACATTCTCCACATGAAGGTCAAGAAATTTTTTTCTGTCTCAAAACCTCTCAGTGCTTACCTACACAGACCAGGGTGCTTTCCTTGAGGATCAGCTTTTTGTCTCAAAGGACTGCTACCATCACAGTTATGTGGAAGGGGACCCAGAATCCTTGGTTACCCTCAGTACCTGTTTTTGGGGCTTTCAAGGAGTGTTACAAATAACATTGCTCATGAAATCAAGCCCAAAAGACTTTCTACCACATTTGAACATCTGATGTATAACAGTGAGGAAACACATCCCCACTCATGAGATGTGCATTAACAAATGAAGAAATAGCACAACAATGGAAGTTTCTAGAGAGTGACAGTTCCACTTTGATGCAGAGTGGGTATAAAGATTGGTAGGCCCACAAGTGGTTTCCTGAACTGACCATCATGATAGACCACAATCAATATGTTTCTGAGGAAAGTAATACCTCAAATGTGCCAAAGACAATGTGCCTTGCTATCAGTTATGTAAATCAATTTTTTAAATCACTGGATATTGATGTGATTTTCATAGGAGTTGAGATATGGGCTGGACAAAAACTCCTTCTGATTAATAGCATTAAAGCTCTCCTAGGAGTATTTTGCAAATGGAAGAACGGTGACTTTAGGACCCGCTTGCCTCATGATCTTGCACTTAGTTTGTAAAGAAAGCTTATGGTGTTGATCTGGGCTTGACCGATGTGGGAACAATATATAATATGTGCTTGAATTGTGGAGTCATTGGTTTCATACAAGAAAAGTTGTATGATTTTGCATTTATACTGTCGCTTGAGATAGACCGTTCTCTGGGTATGCTGCATGATGATAAAACTTGTAAATGTGGGAATCAGGGGTGCATAATGTTTTCAAGGACAGTGACGACAACTAAATTCAGCAACTGCAGTTATGCTGCCTATTGGAACAACATGACCAGAACAGAATGCACAGGCCACCAAATGCAGACACAATCTTCCAGTGTACATATTGTGGGAACAGTGTGGTTGAAGATGGAGAAGACTGTGACTGTGGCTCCTTAAATCTGTGTACAAAAGATCCATGCTGTCAGTCAAACTGTACTCTGAGTCCTGGGGCTACTTGGGCTCTTGGGCTTTGTTGCACAGATTACATGATCATGCCATCAGGTGACGTGTGTAGAGAACGGGCAAATGAATGTGACCTTCCCGAGTGGAGAGATGGGAAAACTAATCAGTGTCCAGAAGGTGTGTAGATGCAAGATGGAGCCGAATGCACAGGTGGTGGTTACTGCAGAGGTGCAGTATCTGATGAACAGTGTAGAGAAAATTTTGGCAAAGAGGCTGTAAGATAATGAACATCCAAGGTGACTGTGGGAGGCCGGCCCCGGTGCCAGGCTGAGACCGGGTCAAGCAACGGCTCCCTGTTGACTCAGCCAATCCGGTGGTTCCCCCTCCCATTCCCCCACTTTCAAGGGCATACGAAAGCCTTGTCAAGGCCGAGAAAGTTAATTCCTGAAGCCTGTGGTCTGTGGGTGTTGGCAGTAATGTTACCCCCCTTTCTACCCCAGGTCAAATAGAAACAAACATGGGAAATGTGTTTTGCTAGCAATCTTATCAACAAGGTCTTGCTGTGACCCGTTTAGAAAATTCACAAGGAACACAGAACTAAATGTTTTGGTTGGCAGTGATTATGTGAAACCTGTTTATTCTTAGAATGACCTGACCCATAAGAGTCTTGATATAAAAGATCGTGTACAGCAACAATAAAGCCGTCACTTGGGCCATCAGCCCAGGAGACCCTCCTGTTCCCAAACTGTCTTCTCTTCTCTCTCTTTTTTTCTTACATTCCCCTACCCTCAGGACCCTGATCTCGGGGTTTGTTGCGCCGGTTGCAACAAGTGGCGCCCTGAACAGGGACCTGAGACAATAAGGAGGAAAGTGAAAGCGGACTGCGCGGGTCTAATTCAGGTAGGGGAACTGTGCCAGCAGCACAGACGATGGGAGTAAAACTATGGGACAGAAACAGGGATATTTTGTAACTGCCTTGCAGGCTCTTATGAAGGAGAAGGGAATTAACTTTCTCGGCCTTGACAAGGCTTTCGTATGCACTTGAAAGTGGGGGAATGGAAGGGGGAACCACCGGGTTGGCTGAATCAACAGGGAGCCGTTGCTCAACCCGGTCTCAGCCTGGCACCGGGGCCCAGCCTCCCACAGGTGACATTTTCAGTAACTGTGGTACAAAAGGTTCTACATATGTACAGTGTAACATATCAGATATCCTGTGTGGGAGTATTCAGTGTGAGAATGTGACAGAAATTTCTCTTCTGAGTGATCATTCTAGTGTACATTGGACCCACCCTGATGGTGTCACCTGCTGGGGTACAGACTACCATACAGGGATGACAATACCTCATATGGGTGCCATGATAGAATGTACAGAGTGTGGTAAAGAGCATATCTGCATCCAAAGGAAGTGCGTCCACATGTCGTATATGCCAAGAACTTACACACCTAAGACTTGCAATATGAATGGGGTCTGCAACAATAGACATCACTGCCATTGCGACCATGAGTGGAATCCTCCTAAGGATGGGGTAGAAGGCTTTGGAGGTAGTAGTGGCAGTGGCCCGCCCCCGCCCCCCCCCCCCCAAGAAGAACGCAAAGATACAAAAGAAGTTTTGCATAATGCTACTTGGGCTAATTCCTTTTTTGATTCTATCATGTTGGTTACTTTTACTTTTCCTAAGAAATGAAGAAAAGGATAAGAAAAAAGAGCAGAATGATCCACTTGCACCAACTTCATTAGAGAATCAAAGCCACAGTGCTCATACTTCATTGAAGAAAGAAGAGCCGGGTGTTTCAACTTAACCCAAGAAAGAAGACCAAAAACTTACTTCAAAAAAGAAACCCAATTCCAAATGAACTTTCCTATGTATTAAGTTTTAGTCACTGGCAACAAAAGTGGTATAGCACGTGTCACAGTTTAATGACAGAAAATCCTCATGATTTTTTATCACTGGGGATCACAAACATTAACCATTAAAAAATTAGCAAAATACATAATCCCTAATATATTTCTACACATTTTAAGCAATTTTAGTGGTTCATTTTTCATGGAATTAATCTCTTTGTGTTCCTAAGCAAAAGCACACCACGTGGATGGTCTCTCTGCGTGTGTGTGTGTGTGTGTGTGTGTGTGTGTGTGTGTGTTTCATTTGCTGTCTCTCACTTCCAAACATCCTTCCTTTTGGTACCTTTCTTTGTCACACAGGGAATGGGAACCTGCAAATTGCATTTCCTCTTTGACAGACTTCTCCCTATCTGCCTATCTCCCTATCTCCCTATCTCCCTATCCTGGAGGAATTCCAGAAACCTGGTAAATTGTTTGATTGGTCTACATGTCAGTGTTGCTTCATTACAGCTTTCACCTTGGCATCATTGGTAACTTTCTTTCTGTATAATATTTCTATAGATATATAGATGATACATAGATGGTAGGTATAGCTGATAGACAGATGATAGATAGATAACAGATAAACAGAATGTGTGTATATATTCATATATATAGGAATATATTCCTATATATATGTAGTTTTCAGAACCAACTGGTAGTTTTCAGCCTTAGAGATACTGGCACAGCTATTACATATCTTACCCTTGAAGTTCTAGATCCCAGGACTTTGAGGCCTCCACCAAATCCCTGAAGTTCAGCACCAGGTTGGCCAACCCTCTCCTCAGAGGTCCGAGTCCTAGAGCCATGGGACCTACTCCGAACATGTGGGTTCCAATAATGGCACCTCGTCCCTTTGACCTCCAGTCTCAGGTGCAAAAGCTGCACTTCCTGTTAGTAAAGCATGGCTGCCTCAGAGGTGGACTCTTCTTGTGACTGAATTCTAACTGATAGAGTATTACCTTGCATAACAGACAACGTGGGAAGGAGTCTGACATCAGAAGGTTTTGAATTTTCACACCACTGCCTTTACTATCTTGGAGACATGGTTTATACTTAGATAGAATTACCTCAAACTCTCAAAGGCAAGGAAAATGATACTTGCCAATCGACCCGTTGGTAACTTCACTTGTAAAATAAGATAAAGAAGATATTTACAATTCCAAGTAGGATATATAAGTCTTAGCAGACCATGTTTCCTCTGCAAAG